>NC_072821.1:5669166-5997500 GCF_027744805.1 Dunckerocampus dactyliophorus | reverse complement strand
TGCACATGCAGAGCGCCATAAAAATAAGGGAAAAAATAGATATATTCGCTGCACGAACGTATCCATCTGAAAGTCAGCCCAGGGCACCTTTAAATAATATACATCCTAATTTAGCATGGACTCTCAGGGGATGGGATCAAAATGCACTTACAAATCACAGCTGCCGCCCCCCTCAGTTACACAAAAGCATGCAGGCACACGCTCCTCAGTAAACACACACACACTTATAAGCATACCTAATTTGCCACTAATGTGTAATGGATTATTCCTCACAGGCACCACTGGCCAACACACACACATTTGATCATCTGATTTTATTTTTTGGAGGGCTTATACAATTATTTAGGAGCCTATCCTTGAAGGAAGGTTGTTAGCAGCACTGCAGACAGTGCTGCCATTCATTCACTGTTTAAAGATGATGCCTGCCTTCGTTAGGTACTGCATGTGTATGGGTGTGAATGTGCAAGTGTTTTGACTGTGTATACTCCGTGCTCTATCTGCTCCGACATTGCAAGCCCCACGCACGTGAAATTGTTATGTTTGTTGTAACCTAATAACAGCTATTTGGCAAAGTTTAGCAACTAACGTTAACTATCATTGGATGAATAGCCTATCTAGCACACAATGACTCAAAATTTTCTCTGGGAGACTGTTTTGACTGTTTTTTGGTTTTTATTTCTCTGCACTACTTTGCTGCAGAATAGACATAGCTTTTACTGACAAATTCTCAAGACTACAATTGATTAAAACAACATACATACAAAACCCAAATGCACCCCGCTGTGTACCATCCCCATGATTTTTAGGCATGTACTGTAATTGGACTTTGCCCCCCACGGCGGTTCAGCATGTGGCATAAATGGTTGACTCACTCCACTTCTCTCCCTCCCACTCCCATGCCTAACATTGCACAGGGTCGCTTGAGCTGTACGAATCATTATGTGATCCTGTAATATTCACTCCAAACTTTGTGTGTGAACAAGCCGCTGAAATTGACCTCGTCTGACCTTGGACCATTGTGAAAAATAACAAGTGTTTTTATGTGAACAGCATACAGTAGATGATGGTTTGTAGCGTTAGCGCCCTGCATTGTAATGCAATCAATCCTTGCATGGTGGGGAAAAAAACAGCACATCAGCTGTGCAGTGATGTGGAGAGGCCTTAACACCACTTAGACAGCACTTTAGGAAGAAAGAAAATAAGCAGTTTTCAAATACCGCTGAACGAAATGCTCCAAAAGTCATACAATTTGGAGTTCAGAGTTTTTTGGAAAAATACGCTTCACAGGACGAAGAAAACATGGTGTTCAAACCTTCATCATATCAACAAAGATTGTGAGACTCAGTGAGCATCTAACAGATGAACTCTACAGGTGTGTTTTGCTTTTTCTTTGGCTTCTTTGGAACAATTAATTGATGATTAATTGACTACCCAATTAATAGACAACTATTTTGGTGTTTGATTAATCGTTTTTTTTCATTTCAAACTGTAAATATCCTCTGATTTCAGCCTGTCAAATATGAGTATTTTTCATGAAAGCAAACCTATTATCTTTGTGTTTTAGGTAAAACAACATATTCACGCGCATCAGCTATAACTTAAACAGTGATCTGCATTTTTGCCTCTTTTCTGATTTGTTGCAGACCAAACTACAACAACTGTTTGTGTTTGGTTCATATAGATTTGGTCCATCTAAGACAGGTGTGTCCAAACTACGACCCTTTTTTGAACGCCTATTTTTTGAGAAGCCAAACTCCTTACTTAAATGGCCCCTGCAACTACGCAAAACTACGTTCCTCGTCACGGATCTCCGACCTCAACTGGACTCCCAGGATCAATTGGGGGGGAGGGTAAGTCACTGTTGGTGTAATACGCTGCTGATGGGGATGTCTTCCAACTTCATGCTAAAAAATCCGAGGTATCCCTTTAAGGCTAGATGGATATTTAGTTGCAACCAGCAGAGGCGCTGTTGAGTCAATCTAAACTAAACTGTCTAAAGAACTGTCTAAAATGATGGGAAGCTACTGTATGACAAAATGAGCTATGACAACTTCTCCTTATTTGCCTCAATGCAACACCGCAATGGAAGCAGGAGTTCAGGATATTCAGGAAGAAGCCCATCCTTAACCACCTTAATTAATACAGTCTTACATGACTGCCTCTCTTTCATAAAGGCAGAATTTATATCACTCTCTTGACGAAGGTAGTATACTGTACATAAAGTCATCAGACATGCATGGGGAATACATTGTATGGGCAGTATGTCTTTCATTACACACTGTCAACTTTGACAACATAAACGCGTCTAAGTGAGTCGCATACCGCAATATTCAAGGCCCTGCGACTGCAATCACAACTAACTCATCCTGGCTTATTGTGACTTTTTTTTTTATCCCGCTCCCTACAGTGTATCATAAATAAAAATGCAATCAAGCAGGAAGAGTTGTTATCAAGCCAGAACAGCCGTCCTGCTGTCAACAACATGCTGAGAATCCATTTTAGCGCCTGATGAATCTCCCTCCCCGGGAGAGTTTGACGAGAGCGCCGTAACATACAAGGCCAGGGTTACAGACAGCAGAGGGTATCTGTAGGCTAACTTGTAATGCATTTGACCTGTGACCCAAGCTCACATAGAATAGACAGATACTGCTGAAAAGAGTGACGTTATTCCTCTGGAAGAAGTCCTTTGTCAGGCGGACATTGCGAACTACAGTGTTATCCTGTCGAAAAAGCCATTACCACATAGACAAAGGCCTTCAGTCATGAGGGATACTCATGCAACATCTCCACATAAAAATGTGCCTTTTGACGCCCCTGCACAACCTGAAGCTCCATTGTTCCACTGAAGGAAAAAGCACCCCGGATCATGATGGTGCCCACTCCACTGTGCTGTGTGGCAAACATCTCAGGTGGGGTCTCCTTGTCATGCCAGTAAAGTTGGAAGCCATCAGGATCGTCAAGGTTACATTTTTTTCTCATAAGAAAATAAAAATTTCTTCCACCTTTAACTGTCCCATGTTTGGTGATCTCGTGCAAATTCCCAACGGGAAATTTGGTGGCGCTGAAAGAGACACAAGGCCTTTGAATGTTTTTTTTCCTTCAAACCCTTGTCTTGCAGATGCCGTCTGATGGTTATTGGACTACACTTCATCTGTAAGGATTGTCCTTTGTCTTGACAGACAGCTAATCAAATCCTCCGGCTCAGGGCCAGTGACATATTTTGTGTCAACCACTTGACTTTTTAACCCTCAGAATCTTTGAAGAAGTTTCAAATAACTGTATTACTGTGTCCAACCTCAGCAGCAATGGCACGCTGCGTGAGACCTTGCTTATGCAGCTCAACAGTCCGACCACATTCAAAAGACCACATTTTTTGCCTTTGCCATCAATAGATCACAGTGTGAATACCTGACAGAAAATAACATTCAATCCACAGTTTTGCAGAGATTTTGTTTTTCAAAGGCTGTGATCTTAAAACTTTTGATCAGCTGGTGAACAGCCTATTTTCAGCCTATATTTCAGTTTAATAGTTGGTTGCTTTTTTTTCTTCTTTTTACATTTTGAAGCTCTTCTTCGAATGTCCTTAACTCATTCAATCCCATCCATTTTTCAAAAGACAACCCGTTCACTACTGACCATTTAAGATGATTTTGACAGATTTTTCAAGACACACAAAAAAATGTAAATTAAAAAAACATCAACCCTGTCACCTTATTCGTACTTTTTTTGTAGTTCTAGACTACAAAAAACTGATAAGTGATAAGTCAATTTTCACACAGTATGACTGCTTATTTATGAAATTGAATATTTTCGTAGTTAGGATAGAAATCCTGTTTACGACCCTCTAAATATGGTTTTAACATTATTAGAACCCTCTACACATGAACTAACACCCTTATAGTCGCCTTTACACTCGTATTGCCCAACACTGTAGACATAATAAGACAAAATCAGCCCTTTAAGACATAAGACCTCATGGTCACTATATATGTGTTCCCCAGGGCAGTTAAGTGAAGGGTGGACAGGAAGTGACGCTGAAGGTTCAGAGTTGAGATTTAGCTTGGTGTGGTTTACTTCAGCAACAGTAGCCTGCGTTTTTATTAGGGATTACTGTGCCTGTTATGAGATAATTCAAACCTGCAATAAAAGCCTGCTGTTCTGGCGGTCAAGTCTGGCGTTTGTTTGTCTCATCGAACTTTACAGTAACATCACTGACAACTAGTGACCAACTAGTGATCATTCACAGCATCTTGAATGCCTTATATGTGTATTATAAGTGTATTTAGCCATTGTTATGCTTGAAAATGCTTAATTTAGGCAAAAAATACATAAAACTTGCTTGAATATGCATCTTTTTGACTAATAATAGGCCCTATACAACCATGAAACAACATGATTTTAACATAATATTAATATATTTAAAAAAAAAAACGTGATAGAGTGAAGTAGAGAAATACGAACTGAAAAGTGGCAACAGGTAAATGGATGTTCCTTTTTTGGACCATTTTGACATGTTAGGTGAAAAAAATTAAAAAACGCCGAAACATTCAATATTTCTCAATTCCTTCTAGAATTGTCACTCCACCAATAATGAATTTGCAATAGAACGGTAAGGGACTGCAACACACACGTCCTCAACAATTGTAAAAAGATCGCTCAATAAACATGGCTACCATTGAACAAAAGTCTTTGGGCTTAGCCATTAATTAACCACAACTCTTTGACCACTTGTTCTGTAGAGCACTTATGGTAGCATGCCTTCCACGCATGCTAGGTGGGAGATAAGCAGTAGGCGTCAGGCAGACATGGGGGTGCTGTTAATTCATGCCAGACACATGCAGGATAACTGGTTCAGCGAGAGGACAGTAGCCGATTGCTGACACAGGAGGAATGTAAAGTAGCTGTCATTAAATCAGGACATATCTATGCTCAGTGACCAACAGTGTCTTAGTACTGTTAATTTATGTTCGAGTTATGCTGAACAGCAAAGAGAAAGATCCCGCCAGCTTAATCAACCCTTGCTGGAAAGATGACTCCTAAGTTGTTTAATGAGATGTGAACAGTCACGCTGGCACTGAGGATTAAACTGCAATTAACGCTAACAGGAAGTAAGTTCTTTGTAGAACATGACGAGAGAGAGGAGAAAAAGCAACTGTTGCGCTGCTGGAATTAGGAAATGTCAATTTGATATAAATGAAACAAAGCCACTTGGGGGACCTTTCTTCCTTTCATGTGCCCGTGACGCGGTAACTGAAGTGGACATGTTTCCCTGTGATCGTTAGAACGGACAAAACAAGCTCTTTGTTTGTGCATCTCGCCGTGGTCCTTGCCCTCTAATTCGCCTCACCAGCGCCCGCTGATTCATCTCTGTCCCAAAATCACCCCAAGCCCCCGAGCCGCTGGCCTCAAATTCCCACACAAACCTCCACATCCACTGACACCCACCGCGTTCATGGTCCTTTATCGCAAACGCACCGAATCATAGCAAAGCAATTGTTTTGCAATCCCCGCTCGGCTCATTTGATCGTGTCGGCACACCTTGTTTGTAGAAACATGGCTTTTGATTTAAAGCTGTTTACTTCTTTGATATGCAACATACGGATGCGCTCAATTCCTTTCTACTGTATGAACTAGGGATGTCCCGATCCGATCTTCAGGATCGCGGTCGGCTGCCAATCGACTGTATTTGTGAAGATCGAATAATATCGACGTTCGCCACGAGATCGGGCCGATCCGGTTATCATATCACGTTCGTAACTCTTAGCCACACTCCATCATGGAAGGTGCATTAAAGCGCCTCAAAGCTGGTTGCCACTCGACTCCCGCCACCCGCATTGAGAAGAAAACGCAACACCAACATGCAGACGTGTCCGCAGTGTGCTGTGTTGAAGTTAGTTTTCACACTGTAGGTCTGTAGCTACAGCGGTAGTTCGCTCTCGCTGTGTCCGGACTGCTGCGTCATGGTGTAGGGAGCTCGCACGGGAAGTGTCGCTCTGGTTGCTTATAATAGGGACCGCACAAACACTACTGAACATGTCGAAACAGCGGCGAAAAACCTTGCAAACTCCTCTGTTACGGAGCGTGAATGTACCATGGTATGTACCAAATAGGGGTGAGGGAAAGATTCATTTCTTAGATGCATCGCAATGCGGACAATGTTGATTATTCATTGATTCATAAATGTCAATAATCGATGCTGATGGAACAAAAAAAACGGAAAGCGGAAGTGCCGCCCGGAAAGTTTATGGTGGTGCACCTAAGTGTAAGACGCTACCAAAATGTCTGAGTGTAAATTCGTCTGGAAGCACTTTGACTTTCACGTAGTTGAAGGTAAAAATGAGCTGGACAAGAGCCAGACAAAATGGAAGCTTTGTCATACAAGCTTAAAATATTTGGGGAACACAACAAATATGAGAAACCACATGGCACATTTCCACCTGAACCAAGAGAAAAAACAGCCAGCTGAAGCTGCTCCCAACCAGAGAAACCATCAAGCAGGTCATATCTAATTTTCCACCCAACTCGGAAAAGTGTTTCTGCTTGAAACACTTTTATTGTGAAGTATTTGTGGCTGTTTTCGGCTGTTGAGAAACACGGCTGTTGTGCTTTGTTGCACACTTTGGAACCCACGGCGACGTTATTTCACTGACACTACAACTGTGAATAAGAGAAGCCTAGTTTTTTTGGTCTGCAAGCATAATTCTTGTATGAGAGGCTGGTAAAGAAATTTTTATTTTTTGCATGAAAGCTGTTTTTAACTTTGCTATACTGCAAAAATATGATTTTGTCAGAGATTCTATGCTCAGGATTTTAGTTTGAAGTCAGAAATCTATTATTTATTTGTGAATAATGACAGAGGGTCCAGCATGCCCCCGCAACCCTAATAAGGCAAAGCGGCATAGAAAATGGATGGATGGATGGAAAAATGACAGATTTCTTTTTATGTTGGTTACTCAGAATATGCTGAAGTTTGTTAATTTTATACATGCTTCTACTGATGCACCTTATTTTTCCTGCTGGTTCTGTGCAATGGGAAATATGTTGGTAGACGTAACCTTCCAATTTTTAAAAGACAATGGAAGTAAATTAATCCTTTTCATGTTTATTTTAATTGTGGATCATTACAAATATGCTTTGTTTTAGTGGTACACAGTGAGTAAAAAGAAATTACCATATATATAGAAAAAAATGATGCATGAAAAAAGTATTTATCACAAAAAGAGATGCATGGAGATGCATAGAGATACATCAATAATCGTTTTATCATCGCAGGCCTCTGAATCGTAATCACATTGAATTGTGAGGCGGCCAGAGATTCCCACACGTAGCACCAAACACGTGGACTGTTACACTCCCAAATTCAATACATAACTGGATGACACATAACAGGACCTTAGTCATAAATAACAGAATAGGCCAAAGTGACATGCTCCATCTCAATGATGCACCCAAATCAATCCTTACGCATACTATGACAGTTTTTTAGGACTTACAGTATTTCAGCATGTACCAAAGTAGCCCAATCTTTAGGACTGATAAACTGAGTCATTCGGAGGGCAAGGACAAGATCTCCCTGATTATTAACTGAGAAAACTAACTAACTATGGTAACTAAATTAAATGGCAGAAAATACTATATTATAAGAAAACATGTTTTTCTCCAAAGAAAACTAGATGATTGCTGTGAAACTGACTGGCAATCAGCCGAGGCTGTAGCCTCTACCTCTTGCACCAAAGTTAGCTGTGACAGAATAATTAATCAGTATCAAAAATAAAGAAAGTCATAATTGAGGAGTTACACAAAGGTGGTGGAGTCTCAGAACTAAATAGGCATACTGACATGTCAACCTCACTGCATTCAGTCCATTCAGTCTCCACCAGCCTAGTTTGTAGGTATAGAAGATATTGCAATATTTACTACAAAGTAGGAAAGTGCATTTGATGAAATTCCCTTGATCTGCTATAGCCATTAATCATTTAATATATTAACTGATAGTTCTTTTATATTTTTAATGGGATGAGAGAATCTCTCTGTGAATGTCCTGAACTTCTGCTTCCACCCCATTGCTTTATTAAGCAAAATAAAGACGAGATGCCATAACATGAATATAATGTAACTCAACTGTCATTGCTTAAGTCATGTTGTTATTCATTTGACAGCAAGTTTGCCAAGACTGAATTGACTGAATTCACCAAGTTCTTAATAAACAATACATTCCACACAGGTGACCTTAATCTTAATCAATTCATCTAAATTCTAAAAAGTCCGCACCACACTTCACTGTCTTGCCTATGACTTCTCAACCTGTTTAGACAGTAAACTAGACAAGTCTGAATTAACAAAGTAGTAAAATGGCAACTACACAACATAACCCCATAAAGAAGCTTGTTCAAATCCTATATATACATCCACAGTATATATTATGTGCATCCCTAATACCAGCAACACTCAGTTCTGTGTTATTCAATCCCCACCTTCATTTAAATGTGGGCTATTCTTTGTAACCTATTAAAGCTTCTCAAAAGATTTGCCCGATTTTTGAACACCTTTATGCTCAAAAGTGTGACTATTACAATGTTGCGTTGACATTATGTCAGCTTCAGAGATGGAACTCTTTGTATCTTAGGCTGGGTTTTGCTCATATTTCCAAAAATTACTTCAGTTTGGCAAACTAGGTCATGTTAAATTAATGACTGACTGCCGTCAGACAAGGCACTGATGAAACCAATCTTTCATGTTGGTCCTACAAATGTGCTCAGAGGGGACAAAAGCAAGGTCACTAGCAAAGACCTTTAATGGGAGAGAGTCTCTGTGGCAAAAGAGACAACCCTGTTGCACAAGAGACTGGTCATTAAGAAATTCATACTTGCACTTACACCTGTATAGGAATGTGAACACGACTGAAATCTACAAGATATAGCCTTCAACTGGACTTCTCAACAATGATTTCATTGACTAATCTGCTGCTCTTTTCTCAGAAATAGGCAAGTAAATGCATCTTATTCATCAAAGGCTACCGGCGCATTCAGACTTGTCAAGTTTGGTTTGGTTAAAGCAAACTCAAACTAAAATGGTGCATTTGTTCTGCTACTACGGTTCGTTATGTCAAGTCTGATTGCGATCATCAACAAGTGAACTAAGACCACTTGAGAGATGGGTCTCAGTCAGCTTGCAAGTGGGATTCTGTACACTTGCATTCAAATGTGAACACTACCTTAAACCAAAGACAGGGTCCAGTGTTAAAATGATAGCATACAGCAGAATATAGAAATCACCTACAAATTCAACCCAGATAGGCATTTTGGCTTGCAATACTTTGGAACCTCAGTGTACGCACCCCCATAGTTTCTGATTTACGTCAAAGATTTACGCAAACATTTTTGTGTCTTGTCGTGTTATTAATACACTGCATGAGTCCAGCTGTGTTCGTAATGTATTTTTAATCAAAAATCTTCTAGCGTTAGCATGGAAACCGGAACCTGAAGTCATTGTCCGTCGCCTGTCCATGATGTCATCAGTGATCGACTGTTCTTTTGCTAACACAGTCTCTGCTTTTTCTTATCACGGCTACAAAATAACCCACAACAAAGCCAAAAAAAGCTGCAAGTGCCAGCACTTTGCTAAAGAAGGTTAGAAACAATTGAATTCAAGAAATAACTCACAGCAAAACAGGAAGGTAGTCCCTTGCTGCGATCTTATAGAAGTAT
Source organism: Dunckerocampus dactyliophorus (assembly GCF_027744805.1). Classification (NCBI taxonomy): domain Eukaryota; kingdom Metazoa; phylum Chordata; class Actinopteri; order Syngnathiformes; family Syngnathidae; genus Dunckerocampus; species Dunckerocampus dactyliophorus. The sequence continues at coordinate 5,987,793 of NC_072821.1, read as the reverse complement.
TTGTCAACGATCAAGGTAAAAGTGATGTTAAATGTTCATTTATCCCTATCTTTTGTCATTCATATGCATTTCCAATTGTTTTCTGCATGTATAAATATAATTGTAAAACTTGAAAAATGCATTTTGTGTTAACATTTTTGGGTGCCAAGAACAGATGAACTGGATTTGCATTATTTCTTATGAGAAAAACTGATTCGGTTAGAGTATGTTTCGGTAAGAGTCAGACCTTCTGGACCCGAGGGTCCCTGTATTTGGGTTATGTTGGGTAATTCGTCGCAAAAGCTACAGTAGAGTGAGCACCAAGTTTTTTGTTTTGTCTTTTTATATTTGGTCTGTACCGAACCATCGGAGTGTGAATGCTGCCTAAAAACTGCAATCATGAATAAGGCATTTGCAGAATACCGTCATCTGAGGTGGGTTCATTGCCACCCTTTTACATAAAGACACTATTCTGCAACCCTTTAACCGCAACGGGAGCGACTGTTACACAACTTTCACATGTTACTTGTATTTGTCCTGACCTAACAAGATCACCACCAGCTGCACTGATGTTTTGCACTGGTCTTTGTTATGTAAATCTTATGGCCACTCATTCACCCACTCGTCACCTGTGTGGGCAGACTTTTCCTCTGCAACCTGCCTCGCTCCCCACTTAGGAGCCGCCGCTGCCGCCACCACATCTCTCAATGCCGGCCCTCGGTGGGATTGTACAAAACATCCAGCATAGATGCTGGATGTACAGTCTCACACACACCTCACACAACGTGAGCGGGTTATGAAACCGATGAAGAAGCTGCTTCATATATTGAATGGGACAAACAATTAACTTATTTACCACTCCGCTGCAGTGAAGAAGCCCATTAATGTCCCTCAGTGTACAGTCGGCACTAATCCACTCTATAGGGCTACAATGTCCTGTATGTTGGACTCTAATGTTAATGTACTGTCCGTTTCTCTACGTACAATTTAATAACTGGACTCAACAGTAACTATTAGTACATTTTCCAGGACAGCAGTGATTCATGATTGTGTTTTCTTTTGCCTGTATTTGTTACAGTATGCAGAGCAATGATAAAAGACTGCAAAGTCTATCTATTTAATGTTTCTTAAGGGTGGTTTTTGGAGGAATTTTCTCAGTGTGTGACTGTCTCGTTCACGCTAACTTCCTACAAAGGCGTTTTTGCAAAATGTCCTTATAATAAGAAAAACACAGTCTAGTAGCAGTGAAGGTCTTTTTTTTTTAAATGGGGGCAGTGGCACGGGACAACAGGGGGTGGGGTAAAATGTCAAAACATTCTGATCAACTGATCATATCAGTTGCAGTGGATGTGGTAACCTGAGGGCAAAAAAAAACACATGTCATCAGTCATATTTAAAAAAAATAAAAATAAATTCATAATTTCAGGAGTTGCAAAGGGGATGGTTCCCCGGGACAAAATGTAGCGGAGGGAGGGGTAGCGCAATGTCAAAAGAATGAAACAAACCCATATTGTCCAGCAGTAATATTTTCTTTTTTATACGTTTAATAAAAAAAATCATTTGGAAGAGAGGCGGTGCTCCAGGGCCACAATTTTGGGTGGCCCAAAAAGCTCTTAGAAATGTCCTTAAAAGGAAAAAAACATACATGTCACAGGTTATATTCAAAGTTGGGCTGTCAAATGATGAAACATTTTAATCAGATTAATCCCAATTTTTAAATGAATTAATCGTGATTAATCACCATTACCAACTTTGTCTGAAATATACCCATTTTTACCATATTTAATTAACACAAAGATAAATAACAGGATTATACAATATATATATATATATATATATATATATATATATATATATATATATATATATATATGTGTGTGTGTGTGTGTATGTATGAACAGCTCCAAATGATGAACTGAATATATTAATCAAGCTAAAAGAAACCACACACGTCTAAAAATCCTATCTAGTAATCATTTGAATCACACTTTAAATTGTTATTATGAGCAATGAATTGTTGCGTTCAAAGACATCACGTAATTTAAGGGGAATTTACTTGTTTTCAGTGTGTTCTCCAGCATACTAAAATGTAGCAAATTGTACATCTGATTTAAGAGTTGCAAAGTGAGTGATAAGACTATCCACTTCATGTCTCACACACGCATTATAAAGCCGTTTTTGAGACGTCCCTGAATGCATCTTGCCTTCTTGTAATGAGAATGAGCAGGTACCGTTCCCAGGATGAACGGTGTTGGAATTGCACTGCTGTTGGTCAGAATGAAGTTATAAAAGAGCGTCAGAATCTGTGTGACTGTGTGAGGGGGACGCTCCGCTGTGCTTCCGTCTGCCGTCACAACAGAGAGGCGTGCTTGCTCTGGTGCGCATGTGTTAATCCCCTATCTCTATGACGCCCCCAGTCACAAAAATTCAATATGTGCAAAATTTCAAAAAAGGAAGCAAAAACATCACGTTAGTTGTGGTGGTCACAGTCATATACTGTATTAATTCACATCAACTTTGATCCCAGTAGATGGCGTCTGCATTTAAAATGACAAATGACAAAACAAGTATGGTGGCCCTAACGGGTCAAAAAAGCATTTGAAAACCATAGTTTTCCCTGTATGTAGCCTACCTAAAGCTAGGCATACACTGCAAATTTAAGCAACTTTATCACCAATTTAGACCATTTTTTCTTGGCCAACTGGTTGTACGATCGTCACACACCCGACTGAACATAATAGTGTTAAGATTTTCCAAACTCTATTTAGTGGCGCGCTTGCACAAATTATTTGTACTGTACATTTTTGGCACAGATCAAAGCACAATTTAGCGGTGTTTACAGCATTAGCATTCAGAACTACTCTTTTTGATGCGTTTTGACAGTTTGGAACGCTCGCTACTGACACCAACAGGACTGGAACAGTAACCTCTTCAAATGCTCACTTTGACTTCCTGTCATACAAAACAGCTCTTCTAAAATCATGCAGTGTATCCCAAAGCTGTAAAAAGTCAAGTGTTAAAACTCTAGTGGCAAGCTATTGTGCCCAAGCCCTTTATGCCCCCCTACTTACTTCATTAAACATGATCACATAGAAAGTTCAACCCAAGCTTGGTTGTGAGCCCAATTTACTGCCTTTGTGGCACCATTCACTGCTCGTTTGCAGGCAATGTGTGCAGAAACTCTTAAAAAAAGCGTCCTGCACCGGGACACACAATGCATATTGTGCAGCGCAAGGTGCACAGAAGCTCATCAGAATAAAAGCATGTATTTAAATCACATCTTTTTTGTCTTTACCTTGCTTGGATGAAGCACAAAAGAGCAGAAGCACACAGATGATCCAAGTGGTGCTCTCCACCGCCATGTACAGCGTTTTTTGGGGGGTTTCACCAGCGTGGGTCTTGTAGTCCGTGTCGATGCACACACTCACACTCACGCTCACGTACGCACACACACACACACATTCACACACACTCCGCTATACCGTCACAGCCACATGCAATCCATTTGCTTTTCTGCTGGTCAGTCCGCTATTGTCTTCTCGCTGGTGTTTGTTTGATTGTGACTCCCCCTTCCAGAAACATAAAAGGTTGCCTCCCACCCCAGCACCTCCAAAGCGACCCCACTCCCACGCCAACTAGTAGTCCCAACAACAACAATAACAACGCGGGTGGAAGATCCGTCGTGTCCCTCGGCGAGTCAACGCCATGTTGCGAGCCAATGTGCAAGAGTGCTGGTGGGTCTGCCTGCTGCTCCACAAACACACACGCGCGCGCGCGCGCACACATGCATGCGCTCCCAGACAGTGGACTTTCAGCAAACGGGGATCCCGTTCTCGTTATTGTTTAACTCTTTGAAGACACAGCATTGGGTACACCTGCACTATTTAAACTGACACGCTGATCCAACAAATGTCTTTGCAATAACACTTACCAGAATAACTTTAATAAGAAGAATAATGCACATAATACATATTGCCGTTATTATTACTACACACTTTCTTCCCCCAGACCGACACTCTGATGAACACTTGAACATGTCAGTGTTGACAAAAAACAACAAAAAAAATCATTTGAATGTAAAATGTCAGTTGCAATGGGTGTGGGGGTGGTAACCTGAGGGCAAAAAAGCATACGTGTCATCGGTCATATATAAAAAAAATAAAAATAAACCATAATTTCAGGAGTACAGTAAATACTGTTGTTTTTCTACAAATGCATATAAAGTCACACACCCACTTACCTGAATTGCATTGCAATTCATTCTATTATTATCCCTTTTTGCACATCAACAACTATTTCTTTCTTTCTTAACAATATATTATTAACTGCGCTACTAACTGTAATATAACGGTTAAATAACAAAATATAATAAAGTAAATCATGCAAATAATAATATATTTCCGCCAAAACTTTCTTTTGCGATATTAGTCGTAATATAATAATAGCAATAATAGTGCATATTATTCTAAAACATATATAAGTGATACATGGGGCTTACATAGCATATTATCATAAATTGCAGACCACGTTATGATATATAAACCAGCACCTGTACAGGCTGAGCTTTAATATCTTTAGTCATAGATGTATCCATCAATATTATGTTTTCATTGTGTCCGTAGAGCTGCACTGCACTATAATAAAACTATGTTTCCAATAATTTGACCCTCTGCAGTGGCTCGATGAGGTAACAATATAATGAGAGACAGCGCTCAGTACAATGCAGCACATTTTACAACTCCTAGAAACAGCAACCACACAACAATAAACACAGAAGAGAACAGAAAAAGGCGCGTGTGCTGTTTTTTTGTCATTTTTCTCAAGCTGCTTCACCTCCCTTTAAGCCCTCTGGTGCCCCCGAGAGGAGGCTCTCCTAAAACAAGTAAAAGTAGTTTCGGTTTAGCTGGATTTCCAAAGTACAAGCCCACCAAGCTATGTACAACAGCAACAACTCTACATAGACAAAAGCATCCACTTCTTAATCAGCTCTTTAATCAATCGGGAGTTGAACTAGACTCTTCTATTTCTTAATCAAACAAGACTTTCTGTACAATTCTATTCTTCCAACTGTGTGAGCACAGTTTAGGGAAGGCCCTTTTCTTGTTCCTTGTGTACAAAGCAAGCTCCTTGAAGGCATGCCTGGATGAGTTTGGTGTGGAAGCACCCTGATAAAGCACATATGGGCTGAACTGCAACAGCGACGATGAGCAAGCGGACCCAACATCAGCGAGCCCCAGCCTCACAAATGGACACAATACAGTATATATATATATATATATAAATATATATATATATACTTTATTAAAGAAAGACTTCTTAGAAGATAAGAGGCTGCAAAAGGGCTAGTATTTTTTCATATACTGTAGGTTGTTAGCTTATGTACAACAGTGAAACAATAGACTGCAATGTGAAGATAATGCTCATGCTCTCAGCATACAATAACGCGTGTGATGTAATATTAAGACCACACATAATTATTTGAACAATAAATAATATGAATATCACTCCATACAGTATATTAATGAGGTAATAATAATGTTAAGGTGCAATTAGATTTAGAAGATTATGCAGTGAGGTCAAAGGGTGATTGTATGAAAAAAAAGATAGGCCGCTATAATATTATATAATATTAACATAACTTAAATGTGGGATGCCTAGTGGTTAGCATGTTGGCCACAGTCAGGAGATCGGGAAGACCTGGGTTCGAATCTCCGTTGGGTATTCCTGTATGGAGTTTGCATGTTCTCCCCGTGCGTGCGTGTGTTTTCTCCGGGCTCCAGCATATCCCCGCGACCCTAGTGAGGACAAGCGGCATAGAAAATGGATGGATGAATATTTTGACTTTATTTTCGTAAAATTACAGCTTTTTTTGTCCATTTCTGCTGCTGTCTTTTTTTTTATTTTCCGACGATTTCAATTTCCTTCTTGCAAATTTTCTTCTCGTATATATGACTTTAATCCCATAATATTTGACTTCATTGTTGTAAGCTTATAACCTTTTCCACAACCTCACTGTCCAAAAATTACAACTTCACTCCTTGTTGTGTTTGTTTCTCATTTTACAATAAAAAAGGGCCTTTTTTCTTTAATATTACAACATTATGCTACTTAAATGATGTTATTTTTCCTCATAATATTGTTATTCCCGTAAAATTATGACTTTTTCTTGTTAGATCACAACTTTTTCTCTTAATATTTTTACTTTTATTGATGCAAAATTACTGCTGATTTTTCCATTTTTGCTGTTGTTTTGTTTTAGTTTTAGAAAAACCCCTGGGCCGCACTTTGGACACCGTTGGTATAGTGTCTACAACCACTATATTGTATACTGTACGTAACTGTTTAATTTCATAACAGGGTGGGGGCGGGGGGTAAGGTAGCTCAGGGAGGGCGCATGTGTTTCTTTTGCAGGATAAAGATGAAGGTGTTGTTGGAGCAGAAGGAAGAGGAGGGGCAGGATGGGGTGTGGCGTCGTTGGTTATGCATCCCAATCAATCAGTGGCTGAGTGCTGAGGGCTTCACTGACTTGTGCATGCAAACACATTGAAAGGAGCCAGCTGGACCCTTGCCTGCCTGCCGTTTTCTTCCTCCTCCAGACAAAGAAGCTGCATCCTTTACAAGCAAAGTGATGCAGATCTATAGTGTACATTTACAGTACACGGGCTGCTACTGCTTATGTCTGAATAAACCGCCCTCAATGCATTAAAGTAAGAGGCAGGTGATTATTAAAGCCTCTGATGTAGACATCCCTTTTCTGGCTTGTATTCTTTTCATAGTGCTATAAGATTGATGCGGCCTTGATGAAACCAAATGGCATGGATGTATTTCCCAGGTGTCTGATTAAAAGCAAATATCCACGGCTGCAGAGGCGGGGGGGAGTGTGGGGGGTATGGTGTCCTTCTGTGATTGTGGTCAAGCTGTAATGAACACAAACTAGCAGCTGCTCACAAATCACCTCCGTGAGGTAAGGTAAGCAATAACCATCTGAAAGCACATTGTGTCATAAAATGATACTTTTTGCCTCACTGTCAGCAAAGTATATGGTATAAAGTGGTGTTAAAAAGCAAATAACAGGACGGTACGCTGTAAAAATGTATGCTGCAATGCCAAAGCTGCAGGCGATGAAAAGATGATAAAAAAAATTATTAAAAAAGTGAAGAGTGTCAAGTGCGGCTGGTTACCAATGACATAAAAGCCCTAAAATATAATTACAATGAAAATAAATATAACCTTTGCATCAACTGTATGTAAAGCTAAGCACCGTGGGTGACCAATGGTGACCACAAGTTTAGTTTAGTTTGTTTCAAACATGCTTAACAAGGCACATTGCACTTGCATAATTCAACATATCCAAATAGGAGTCGGACAAAGCACAGCTAACGGTACTTAACCCTATCCTTCTCCGAGTCTCAACAACTACTGATAGTCTATTCATTTCCTTTATTAAATATATACCAGGCTGCCATTTTGTAACAGGCAATTGAACCAATGGGACCTTCAACCTCAGTGAGACACAGAAACATTGACATGTGATATGTTTAATGCAGGTCTACTCTGCCAGTTCTAGTGAATTATGATATATACTGCATGTAGATGAGGTGTGTAGCGGTACATGTATTCATAATCAGATTTTTCAGTAAGATACAGTGAGGGACAGAAAGTGTAACTGCCTTACAATATAGTCACACATCCACTCCATAAACTAATACAGTGCAGCCCAGCCTTTGGCTAGAGATAGTGCCAATTAAGGAGAAGCCAGAGCTTGAAAACTTTCGTTGTTCAAGTCTACTGTTTTGGAACACTTAATCTTCCTTATGAAATACGTATATGGATAAAGATAAGGGGATAACACGAAAACAGTGTTCAGCAGAGATCAGGAACAGGGCTACAAGCTGGATCTGTTAATGCTGCTCTTCCGGCTATAAGGAACTTTAATATCCTTCAAAGAAAATAATAATTCAGACTATCCCAACTGTTATTGTTTCGCTTGTGTGCATGTTTGCACTTTCCTAAAAAAACATTGTGAACTATTATGTACTATTTCAATTTGTATACGTACTCCTAAGTTTTTACGTTTTTTAAACGGTGGTGATTGAACACTGCAAAAACTAAGCAAGGCAATAGAAGCAATATGGGGCAAAGTGCGTTCCTTGTCGGCTCAATACGGGTGTTGGCAACCCTACGTGACACAGCACACACCTTCACATTCATGTCATGTTTGTGTTGTCATGACATGTATTGTAATGTTGTAATGTAATTGTTTGTTGTGATCGGCTTAGAAAGGCATTTATCACGTGTTTTTAACGGAAATCAGCCGATACTGATCGGTGGCTGATCGATGGAAGAAGCAACCCTAGTTTATACCACTTATACTCAACTCCAGTCTTGTTCTGAATCACATCTCCACATTTGGTGACCTTCGACATGAGTAATATGTCGACCAACAATAGCGACAGCAGCGCAGCCGTAACCGTGCCGCTCAATGCTAACGAGGCAGCTGACTCCGGTGTTAATGGCAACTTTTGACAACAAAGCACATGCCTGTGGTTTCAACACATGGTAGTCTGCGAGGAATAACACCGGACGTGACAGAGTATTTCCATGTAGTGGCCACGCTGGACCTCCACTTTGCAGTTGACGGACAATTTTAGTGGTTTTGAAACCGTGACTTTTTCATACATTAGTATACCTTGAAACCAGTAACCGGCCCATGTCCATTTCTGTCTGTTTCTGCATGAAAACTGCGATAAAAATATGGCACTGAAGCCATGACACTGCCTCGAAGCACCCATCAAGCATCCGATCAGATTGCGCTGATGTCATCCTGTATACGGCCAACAACCACTCGGGGACAGAGTTACATGGTATCTGGGGACCACTATGATATGATGTGAGGTATTAAGAAGTGCGCTGACAGCATTTGTCAAGAAATAACAACAAAAGACTAATTCTGTCTCCTGAATTTTTTTGTCATGAGAAGTGGAAAAATCTGTCTTCACATTGTAATAATGTATGCAGTGTGAAGTGCCGCTGGCAGGCAGCATTAGCCGCCAATGTCCTAATTAGCCCCGAAAAGTATGTTTCTAAATTAGAAACAGAGACGGTGAGACTTTTTGAAAGGGGGCTTACTTAGGCTGGTGCAACACAACGACAAAATGAAACACTGAAATGCTGGGGGAAAAGTAACTTTGATTCGAAAGATGATATACTGGCATGGTTGTAGATAACCCTTGGCTATCCTTGGACTGTCTATATACTGCATACATGTCATAACAACAAAACAAGTCCATCCATCCATCTTTTATGCTGTTTATCCTCACTAGGATCACGGATATGCTGGAGCCTATCCCAGCTGACTTCGGGCGAGAGGCGAGGTACACCCTGGACTGGTCGCCAGTCAATCACAGGGCACATATAGACAAACAACCATTCACTCTCAAATTCACGCCTATGGACAATTTAGGTTTGCCAATTAACCTAATGGATTTTAGAATGTGGGACGAAACCGGAGTACCCGGAGAAAACCCGCACGGACGGGGAGAACATGCAAACTCCACACAAAGATGCCCAACAGAGATTCAAACCCAGATCTTCCCAATCTCCTGCCTGTGTGGCCAACATGCTAACCACCAGGCCAAAACAAAAAAAGCGGTCAAAACAAAAGAAGTCCTATGCATCCAAAAGAAAACTGTCACATGCGTTCTGTGCACGTGTAACAGATGCCAACTGGTGTGCAAAATTGTGCAAACCTTGGTAAACTTTGGTAACTTGGTAAACCTCACTCCATGACGCCTTTAGAGCCACGTCGGACAATAAGTTGACAGCTGCGGCTTTCAGCTCGATAGCTAGAGCTGCTCAACTCTTATTCAGCAGGGATCTGTGGACACAGTCCCAGCCCATGCAGGACGCAGGCCTGGCTGGGTCGCGCGTGTCACTTTGGTGCTGTGACCCGAATGAGAGTGAGGGCTGGGGGGTGAGTGTAACAGATGCCAGCAGGGATGGCTGTACAAGTAAACCTCACACCCTGTTGCCTTAAAAGCCGCAGTGGACGACGAGCTGACGGCTCAGGCTTTTAGCTCGTCTGCAAGCATTACTCAACTCTCATCTGTGGACCCTCGTTCGATCCCCCGTGAGTGTACAGCGATGGACCAATCGGGTTACACACATCTGTGTATAACTGAAGACATTCCTTTGCGAAACTATGGCCTGCGCTGTGCGCACACAAAAAAATTCTGCAGCTGACTATGAATCACGTCAACACAAATTTCAAAGCAAATAGACAGACGACTATAACGACCAATTAGTTGCTTTTTTAAAATGTTATACTCACTACTTTGAATGCACTATGCTGTGTCTGTAAAGGTGGCAAACCCTCTCTCTGTGTGAGCTTGGCAGGCTCCCAGCAAACAGTACGAGTCGTTAAGATAATGGATGGACGTGTGTGACATGACGAATGGCTCCTTCAAGCGACCTTCAAACATGTTGATGTATCACCTGTGACTTTTACCAGGCTGGCGTTTAAGCACCTCGGGAACCATTACACACAGTAGTCATACAATAGTGTCTCATGCCTGTTTCCACAATGTTTTTATCTTCGTAATACATTTTCCCAGTTTTAACTAGCGGTGCCAAAATGTCTGTGCTATTTTAATTATACATGCACATACAGTAGATAGTGTAGTACCATGCACTGATGGCTTTGAGGTTTATTAGCATATGAATAATTTATTGAGGGACGACCTAATGGCTTCATGTTGTTTGACATGGAGACCGATTGATAGATGGATGGTTTGATGGATAGATAGTTAGATAGATAAAGGGCAGAATTTTGTATTGGAATGTACTATTTCATTCATTTGTACAAGTGGACCGAATATTGTGTTATTTTAGTTCCCACACTTGCTCCTAGCCAAGGCTTACTCGTTAGCAGCTAAGCAGCGGCCTCAAGTGGTGAGGTGAGGTCATTACATTTACATAAAAACCTCCATACTGGAATCGTGTCAATGCCACTTCCTGCCTTCATGCATCTTATTAAGCTATATAAGAGGGTCAAAATATTAGAAACATCTCTCAGTATCATGCAATAATGCCAATTTATTTTAGGAATACCATGTGTATAGCTTTTATCACCTGAAAGAAGTGAATAACTAAACATCTGTCTATATGTACATAAAACTGAATGTACTGTATATGTATAAATACATTGTTCAGCACCATGGACAGAGAGCCCCGGGCAGCGATTGGATCATAAATACAACGTTAGGGATTACAATAATCTATGCTCATTGGTCTGAGAGGAAGGGAGCATCAGATCCACAGAGGATGATTGGTCAGAGGCCGGACTAGTTGGGATTTAAGAAGGCTGTGTGGTGACGAGTAAGTACTATAATCGACTAATGCTGTCATTTGCTGTTTAGATACTATCGTTTGGAAGTGTTGCACACTCGAACCTGTGAGGCCTCCGGTGGACGCCTCGTAGTTTGCGGCCACACAGGCAAGCTGCTCTCTGGAGAAGGTAAGAAGATTATGTCTCTCTGTAATTCCTCTTTACAGTTTTTTTTTTGTGTCCTCTTTTGTGTTTTCTGTGTATGTTCCGCATGCACACACACACACACACACAGTCCCCTGCAGTGTACCGTGGATTCAAGCTGCGTGAGTTTGTGCCTGTGTGGGTGCTCTTGGGTGGGTGTGTAGGCTCGTTAGCATGTTATCAGCAACATTTCAGCATGCAACAGAGGGCATCAAATCCCCCCCGGGTGCAAACGTCTTAATGGCGGCGGCTTGTTTAGCCCCCACTGAATAGCCTTAGTCACTATGTGTGGGATGGGCTACGGTTGTCCACAAGAAAAAGAGCTGCATTTCTTAACAGAATTTGCATAGAAATAAGTTGTTTAGTTGCATATTAAAGTGCACTGGTGTGACAAGACAAATGCACAAACTCGTAAATTGCCATTCCTATTAAAATTCAAGCCAAAATGCCAAAGAGAGAAATTAATTGAGGACTACAGGGCTGGTTAATGCATCACAGCATATCATAGCAATGGTTGTAAGCAGCACAGGGCATGATAATAACATCAATAATATAGATTATCAACCAGCAACTATTGACCGCTTTGATATTTTTATGTAGTTTTTAATTTTGTAAAAAGGCTAAAAATGTGTGTGTATACAGTATATATATATATATATATATATATATATATATATATATATATATATATATATATAAAATATATATATTAAAATATGTTTAAAGAGCTTTTAATGTTAGTCATTAGTATTCAAATTTTAGCTTCTTCTCTTTACATTTTGCCTTTTTGCTCTATTTTCTCCGTTTTTGTTGGGTTTTTTCATTTACTTTTATTTCTACAATGTGCCGCGGGCCAATACAGCTGTAACAATTCATTGATGAATTGATGATCAATCAATTACCGAATAAATCTACAACTGTTTTGTTATTCAATTCATCGTTTTTTGATGTAAAAATATAAATATGCTCTGACTTCAGCCTCTCAGATGCGAATATTTTTTAGTTTCCTTAATCATCCATGAAAGCACACCTATTACCTTTGTGTTTTAGGCAAAACAAAATATTCTCACACATCAGCTTTGACTGTTTGTATTTGGTTCATACTGATTCAGTCCATCTAGGGCCTAACCGATTGCTTGAATAATCGAAACAACAAGCTTCATATGAATCAATTAATCGACAAAATAAGCGTTAGTTGCAGCCCTAAACCATAATAAAACTGTGATTAGAAACTCCAATCCATTGCACTTTTCCTAGTCGACGGTCTTAAATATCTGATTTTCCAGTTATCTGGAATGTAGCACAATGTTGCGGCAATGCCAGGACATCATTGCCACCTTATTGCTTTGCCGTCCATCAGCTCATCTTTGATAGTCTTGCAGAAAAAGTGTAATATTTCAGAAGTAACGACCAATTTGGCTGAGAAACGTAATAACACACGTGTCCCAAAGAAGTCTCACACTTTGGGCATTAGACATTTAGACATTTTTAGACGGTAAAAATGAGTGTAAGAATTCAAAAATGATGTGTGTGAATATCTTCCATTCATCTTCTATGCCGCTTATCCTCACTTGGATCACGGATATGCTGGAGCCTATCCTAGCTGACTTTGGGCGAGAGGTGGGGTACACACTGGACTGGTCGCCAGTCAATCATAGGGCACATATAGACAAACAACCATTCCCACTCACATTCATACCCGTGGACAATTTAGAGTCGCCAGTTACAGTAACATGTTTTAGAAATGTGGGAAGAAGCCGGAGTAGCCACGGACAGGGAGAACATGCAAACTCCATACAGAGATGCAGAGATTCGAACCCAGATCTTCGAGATCTCCTGACTGTGTGTCCAATGTGCTAACCACTAACACACACTAACAGCCCACCATGCGGCTGTGAATCTTCATTCCGTCCATCTTTCCTCCACCTATCCGGGTCCGGGTCGCGGGGGCAGCAGTCTCAGTAGGGAAGCCCAGACGTCCCGGTCCCCGGCCACCACTTCCAGTTCCACCGGGAGGACACCAAGGCGTTCACAGGCCAGCTGAAAGAAATATTCCCTCTAGCGTGTCCTAGGTCCGCCCAGGGCCTTCCCCCAGCTGGGCATGCCCGGAACACCTCACCAGGGAGGCGTCTGGGAGGCATCCGGGCTATATGCTCGATCCCCCTCAACTGGCTCCTCTCGTTGTGAAGGAGGAGCAGCTCTACTCTGAGCCCCTCCCGGATGACTGAGCTCTTCACCCTATCTCTAAGGGTGAGTCCAGCCACCCTACGGAGGACACTTATTTCAGCTGCTTGTATCCGTGATCTCATTCTTTCGGTCACAACCCAAAGCTCATGACCATAGGTGAGGGTGGGAACATAGATCGACCGGTAAATTGAGAGCTTTGCCTTCCGGCTCAGCTCTCGCTTCACCACGATGGTCCGGTACAGCGACCGCATTACTACAAACGCTGCGCCGATCCGCGCGTCGACCTCACGCTCCAACCTTCCCTCACTCGTGAAGAAGACCCCGAGATACTTGAACTCACTCCCAATCTGGAGGGTGCAATCCACCCTTTTCCGACTGAGAACCAAGGTCTCATCCCAGAAGCTTCACACTCAGCTGCAGTAAACGCTGAAGGTCACAGCCGGATGAGGCCATCAGGACCACATCGTCTGCAAATAGCAGAGACTCGATCCTAAGGCCCCCGAACTGGACTCCCTCGACGCCTTGGTTGCGCAAATTATGTCCATGAAAATTACCAACAGAATCGGTGACTATAGTTCTGTGTTACTATCTTGTTTTGCCTAAAAAATAAAGATCTGCTTTTATAGATGAGCAAGAAAATAAAAAAAATCAGAGGACATTTACATTTTTAAATCAAAAAACGATTAATCGAATAGCAAAATAGTTGTTGATTAACTGGACAATCGATAAATCATCAATTCATCGATTAATTGTTGCAGCTCTTGTAAGAATAACTCAAAACGATATGTGAATGTTGATGAATGTTATCTTTGTGCTAAACTGATGCTGATTATCTGCGATTGGCTGGCGACCAGTCCAGGGTGTACCAAAGTCAGCACAAAGTCAGCTGGGATAGGCTCCATCATACCCTGCAACCCGAATGAGGATAAGCAGCATGGATGGATGATGCTGATTATTACATCACATCTTACCTATGCAATCAAAACACCGTAAATGCTCCAAATAATGCCTCCATTGAATTTCCCGCAGTCTCCTATACACACTGGCATTAACAGCTGTGGCTGTAGGCAACCTTCTGATGTTATTTTTATTAACCCCAGAAAATGGCAGCAGCTTGCATTTGAAGTATGATGAGTGGTCAGCATCCAGCAGCTTCCTCAAGCTCTGCATGTGCTTTAAAATGTCAGTTGCGCGACTGTTGGTGTGTAACTCATGCGTACTGTTGTTTCCAATGAACTCCTCGGCGGTCTTCATGCTGGCTGAGCCGTTTGCCTTGCCGCCATTACAACATTGGTTCTATAACTAGAGCATTTGCAGTACAGAAGCATTACGGTTGACATCATTGCTTTTGTGCAAATAACCCATGAAGTCTTACCTTCGCTTTCCCCTATCACAGTTTGAAGAGACTGGATTGGGAGTCAATCTGCTACCTCGATGGCTGGTTAGTGCTGATATGCTCCTACTTTAAACACTGCTTATACTTATGCAAGTTTCTCCAGTTATGTATTGCGGTTGCAAAATCTCTCAACCATCTCTTTGCAGAGCCCAACTTCCCCCCGCTGCCCGGATTCATTCCTCTCAAGCCATGCTTCTACCAGGACTTTGATGAGATTCCCGAGCAGCACCGCAGCCTGTGCAAGAAAATGTACCACCTGTGGATGTGTGAGTGGCATTAAGTCTTCAAGCTATGTATATAATAGCCACTACTAAATGTTACAAGACCTTCATTAGGCTATGATAAGTCTTGCAGATGGAATCATCCGTGTTGCTGTCTTCTGCACTCGCGATAACAGCAATTTACAACAACAGGGAGATGCTTTACAAGGGTCCTCCTGCAATAATAGCCTGTGCAAAGTGGGTTTTATTTGCTAGCGAATAACTTGCTGAGCAGATGCTCTCAGTTTGAGCATGGGGACATTTAGGGATAGACTTGTGTAACGTTTGCATCATTTTATGGCCTCATAAACAAATAGTGCAATGAGGCTGGTCATAAAAAATCCACCCTATAACAAGTTTACATTTAAAAGCTATACAGAGGCATTGCTTTTTGCAGAGAGATACGAAATAATGCTAAGAGAAATATTCTGTCCCGTGTTTGCGCCACTATGGCCAAGCTAAACATTTTCACACATGAATCCACCTCAAAATGTATAGAATTACATTAATATGCAGATATAAAAGCCTGTTTGTGTAATATGCACCACAATATTGCATTTAGAGAATTTTAAATACAACACATTATGGTCATGATATAGGATAAAGGCGATTTAGGACGTTAGCTTTATGCTAGAATTTATGCCAACATATACTGTAAGGCAATAGCAATACCCCCATGAATGAATTAACAGATATTAGCGTCACAATAGTGAGACATTATAAACGTACAAACAAAGTGTATATAAGAACAATTATCTTCAAACAGTGATACTTACAGACATATTCTCCACACTGTGAAAACAACAACAATACAGCACTTTTCACTCGAAAAAAAGGGCCTGTTTATTGCTCTCTTGACAATGCTAGAGCACTCTACGGAAGCCTGTAAGCATCAATAAACAACAAAATAAAAGAAAGCCTACATCAGGGTGTTTTTATTGACTCTTTAACATTTTAAAATACGATGAAACAAGAAACCTAAAACAAAAAAAGGGGGGGGGGGGGATAAAGATGAAATATTAAGATACTGCAGTCATAATGTTAAGAGAAAAAATAGCATAAAGATCAAAAATAAAATTTTAAAAAATGTAATAAAGAAATAATAATAATAGTAGTAATAAACAAACCATGCACAAGGAAATTTTGCACATTTTGGAAAATTTGGTTGAGAAAAAGTTAGAATATTACAATAATAATGTCAAAATATTATGAGAATAAACTCATAATACTATGAGAAACAATAAGACAGTTGGTATATTTATAAAAATAAAAAACAGTAAAAAAAAAGTGTAATATAAGGAGAAAAAGTGAATACTAATAATACCCTTTGTTAGTAATAACACAAAGCTGAGGTGCGTGCTGTTTTTTTTTCTCTAAATATAAAACATGCCGCTGCATATCGACATGGGTTGGTTTAAAAAAAAACATGTAAAAGTTGCCTCCACATCATTTGATTTTTCAGTATGCAGCCTAGTGTGGCAAAAAGTTTCACCACCCCTGGCCTCAGGGGTCCTGCCAGGAATTCTGGGCCCCAGCCCCTCTCTATTTTTTAATAATCACCTACTTTTTCTTGGAATTCTCCTAACTGATACATTTCTTAGTAACATAACTGTCATACAAGTGTAACAACAAGTTCATCGCTGTAAATATTAAGATGATGAAAAAAATCCTTTCTTTCTTTCTGCAGGCCTCTTCTTATTTCTTAGAAAAACATAAGCAGGTACAGAATGCCCTGATTTTTATTGTCTATGTAAGGCCTTGCATGTACTTTGCATATAATGCGAAATAATTCCTTATTGTTGTCTGGCTGACATTTTCATTCTATATAATGCATGCAAATTCCGAGGTCGAACATGAGCCAAGCGTGTGTCCAACCTAGAAGCTTTGAAGCCTAAATTACGCCTTTGTGCGTTTTTATTTTTTCCAGTAAACAGTGCAACGCTGGCTGTCAATCTCATCGGCTGCTTTGCGTGGATGTTCGGAGGTGGAGGCGTGACCAACTTTGGCCTGTCCATCATATGGCTGCTCATGTTTACGCCGTGCTCTTACGTGTGCTGGTTCAGGCCCATATACAAGGCTTTCAAGTAAGAACTGACTATCTTATCTTCTTATTTTGGTTTTTGATGCAATGCTTGGCTTGCTCTAATGTTGTGCAGGTGTGTCTGTGCAGTGTTACCCCGCTATTGTCCAACAGGGGGCACTAGTGTACAGGTTTTTGTTCAACACTTGCTCAAAACCTTCTCAGTGGAAATAAAATATGCACTTTGGGCAAAATGATAATTATATGTAATATAACAAAATAAATTGTGACTCCAGCAGAAAAATAATCCTAAATATTTTCTCCTCAGGAGTGATAGCTCCTTCAACTACATGCTGTTCTTCTTTGTGTTCATGGCCCAAGTCGGCATCAGTATCATTCAAAGCATCGGTATACCGGGATGGGGAGTCTGGTAAGAGTTCAAAAACAAGTTCAGTTTCAGAACACAGCATGCAAAATGTTGCACATTTGCATAAGTGCTAGATCCAAGTCAACAACACATACTACATACTTTGAGAAGAAATATGTACCGTAAACACTTCAAATACAATTGCGGCATTTATTTACATAAATTGCAAAGAGTTCATTGGAGGCGGCGATAATCAGTTATTTAACAAGTTCATTCTTTAACTTTAGTTGTGATTTTGAGAGCATGAGATACTCTAAAGGAAACCGTAGCACCCTTTGACCACTTGGCCATTTAACAAGTACAGTCGTCCTTTGCCACTTTGCAGTTTGAATTTCGCAGCTTCACTCTATCCCCCAAAATATATTAATTAATAAGTCACATCAGGCACAATAATCCCTGCTAAAAACCACTCGGCTCCCGGAACACATTTCTATCAACACACAAGAGCATGAGTCTTATTCTTGTCTTAAACGGCTTATTTACTCTTATTATGTCTACTATATCATGTAATATGAGTATAAAAGTGACTATAGGGGTGTTAGCTAATGCCTAGAGAGCTCTAATAATGTTAAAAAACGTATTTAGAAGGTCGCAAACAGGTTTTCTATTCTCAAACTATGAAAATATTCCGTTTATAAATAAGAAATTCTACTTTACAGAAATTCTGTTATCACAGTCGGGTCTGGGACCAATTAACCGCGATGAATGAAAAACGGGCTTACTGTATATTGCACAACAGAGCGGCAACAGAACCAACGTTGTAATGGCAATAAGGAGCAAACTGCTTGGCTAGCATTAATAGCGCTGATGACTTCTTTGTAAACAGTACAGCAAGTGTAGCACGTATTAATGTAGCAACAATTTAAAGTGCATGCAGAAGTAGATAAAGTATGTTTCAAATGCAGTTACTGCCATCTTGTGGACTTACTAAAAAAAAGATAAGGAGGTTGCCTACAGCCGCCGCCATTAATGCTGTTAATGCAATGTTTATAGGAGACTCTGCAGTATTTTTAGTGTCTAATACCAATTTACCTTTGCATAATTACACCAAAATTAGAGTTAAAAAAAATAAAAAATCTGTCAAAACTTGTACTTTTGTTGAAATATTTCACCTGTTCTGCAAGACTATTAAAAGTGGGCTCATACATAGAAAACCAATAGTGTTGATGTCCTGGCATTACTGCAACATTGAGCTACATTCTATAAAACTGGACACATGTAGAGGTAAATCAAGCTGCTGGATGCTGATCACTCATGACACTTCAAATGTTATAAAATTACCATAAATTCCGGTGTAGAAGCTGCACCGCATCCACAATATTTAGAAGGAAAAAAAGATTTGTACATATACTGCATAAGACGGACTATAAGCTACAAATGTCCCCATCATAAAATGACATATTGTGGCACGCATAAATCCCTGAGGGCGAGGCAGCTCTATATTTGACAGGAGCCAATCATGAGCTCTGAAAAAAATGTACAACAAGCTTGTCAACCCATTGGAAATTGGAGGAGTCTGACTCACGGTTTCATCTTACAAGGAACGCTAAACTCATCGCACAGCAACTCAACACTCAAAAGGTATACCTATACTTATAGTTAATATACAAACAAGTACCAATATCAAAGAAAACAACTATTTTAACGTTTTCCCACAATGCATTTAGTCTGAGCAAAGCATTTCATTGGAGGACAAGCGGCATAGAAAATGGTGGATAGATAAATGGTGCTGCAATGCTGTCTCTGTCCACCAGAGGGAGCCAGAGGAGCCCAGAGCCCAGAGGGTGGCTGACATTATTGCAGAGATTAGAATTTAGCCATAAATTTAAGAAAAAAGTAGCAGCACAGCAACAATGGAAATTACAGTAACAAAAACTACATCAGGAGGTTGCCTAGAGTAGCAGGTGTTATTGACAATGTTTTTTGGAGCTAATTAGAGAACCTGGCAGTTATTTGCTTTTGTAGCACCTGGCAACAATAGCAGATTGATATTAGATGTGTTAAAATAAACATTTTAGAAAAAAAAAATAATGAGAATAACAATCAGATAATATTTATAGAGTATATAAAAAACACAAAAATTTGAACATTTAAGCTAACAATTCAATCAAATTTAAACAAATATTTCCATCAGAAGGCATATTATTACCATGCAGCAAAACTTATACAAACTTGTTTTTAACCAGACCATATAATCTGCTTTTTCCTTATGAAACACGCTTCCACCCAACAATGTCTGCCGCCGTCATTAACACGACAGTGATGGACCATTAGAACTTACCCCCGTGGAAGTTTTATGACAGGTGTGTTATTAGATTTTTAGAGGCCGTTAACGAGCGGCTGACTCGGCCTGATGATCACAAATGAATCATATTATTATTACGACAGCCTCCATAAAGTTTATAAATGTCACTTTTGGATACACACCCGCGTGAAGAAGTGTCGGAAAAGTTTTTTAATCGCCTCTATACTTTAAGTCCACAAAATGATTGGCATTTAACGTCCAGATGGCCAAAGTGGTGCTAATGTTGTTTTAGAGGTGGTCTCAAATATCAGCCATGAATCATTTTTCATCATAAAACTGTCTCTTCTTTTCTTTTTCCAGTGGCTGGTTGGCGACAATCTCCTTCTTCAGTTACAATATATTGATAGCTTTGGTCATGCTGGTTCCGACTATCATGTTCACTGCTGTCGCATCGCTGTCCTTCATGGCCCTCACTAAGGTAAGACGCAAGAGTTGAGTTTTTATTAGGGCTGTCAAACGATTAAAATATTTAATCATGATTAATCACATTTTGTCCTTAGTTAACTCATAATTAATCGCTTTTAATTCCAGCTAGAAATAAATAATAAATATATACACACAAAAGCATTTGCTAGGAAAATATGTTTGGATGGATGGTATTTCTTCGTTTAGATTTTTTAATTTTATTTTTTAAGATTAATCCATGCACTCTGCTTATGGTTGTTTACATTGAAATATCACCGCATTTGATGTGTTTTACTGTATTTATTTATGTATGCTATACATAACCGGACATGGCGCTTACGTCTGCGCTACGTGCAGCGCGTGCATTTTTACGTAGCTCAGTCTTCTAAGTGCTTTTCTAGTTTATTATTTTATTTTGAAAAACTGTGATGAGTGAAGCTGCAAAATTTGAACCACGAGATGGCGAGGGGCGACTGTGTCCTAATTTCCTGAGACACAGAATTTTGGGTTTTTATTTTCTGTTTCTAATTTCTTGAGATGTGCCTGTATAATCGGGTTCCAGAAACCAAAAGGTGGCGCGTCGCGACTTCTCCCCGTGCTGGTCGGAGCATTTCTTCCTGTCACTCACACACCCCAGTGGCGAGATTATGTGGTTCTATGCAGCATGACAGAAAAACAGCAGTCCAGAGGGGACCACCTAAATATCAAAAAGATGATACTTTGTGATCCTCACCTTGGCCACAGATCCATAACTTCTACCGGGGGAGCGGGGGCAGCATGTCTAAAGCGCAGGAGGAGTGGACCACCGGAGCCTGGAAGAACCCTCACGTCCAGCAGGCGGCCCAGCAGGCTGCCATCGGGGCGGCCACCGGCGCCATGCAGGATCAGTACTCGGCCCCACAGTATAACGACAACCAAATGTAACCTTTAATGATACGCAGGTGCTAGGAAAAGTCCAAAGTTTGAATGACAACCTCACATCGATAGCAAGTTTGAACAAATGAATGATGCATGCTTGCTAGCACATCACAGAAACATCACAGAGATATGTTTTCAAGCTGTTTCATCATGTGGCAAACAAATCTCTCATATTGTGAATACTTTATATTCTTTCATATGCAAGTCATGAATATTTTACCATATGTTGTTCTTAATTCGTGTATGTTGCAGTGTTTGACCGTTTGTGTTAATGACTAACTGTGTTGCAACCAAAGACGTGAGTACTGTAAGTATTTGAATGCTTGAATATATTACTTCATTTGAATGTATTCGTATTAGTCAAAACGTTGTAAGCTTTGGAATGTTGTTCCAGATGAAGAGTCACTCCGTGACCGCATGATGATTTCATTGATTTCTATGCAGTTTGACACGTTTTTCACTGTGAAATTAAACAGTGTTGTAATACTATGCAAGAGTAGGAGGGCCACATTGAGAGGAGACACAAAAACCTTGGAGAATAAAGTCATACAACTATGAGACTGAAGTTTAAATACTGCAAGAAAAAAACTGAAAGACAAAGAAAAAAATTGAAATATTGATCTAAAAAGATTATGAGAAAAAAAGGTTGTCATTTTAACAGAATAAAGTTGTACCATTAAAAAAATAAATGCAATATTATGAGTAAAACATTTTTAAAAAGTTGAAATATTAAAAGTATGAAGAAGAGGAATTTGAATATTACAAGACGTAGGTTTAAATATTCAAGTAAAAATATTACACAACTGAAGTTATTATTTCCTGAGAATAAAGTAAAAATAATAAAGATGTGCATACTGCTACCGGAAAATAACTGCAATATAATGAGGAAAAAAAATAATCATGATATTGCAAAGATAATGTCCTAATTTCATGAGAATAAAGCTGAAATATTAAAGTGGTAATATTATGAAAATAGTTGAAGAATCACAGCACATTTTAAATTAATAAAGCTGCAATATTACAAGGAAAAAAACATATCATTTTACAAAGATAATGTTGCAGTTTTAAAGGAAAAAAGAAAAAAAGGGTGGTATTAATTTTTAAGTAGTAATTTTCAGAGCATAAAACCTGCAATATTATGAGGAAAAAAATAGAATACCGATGAAATAATGCAGCTGTAATTTTCAGAAAATTATATTTTTATATTTATTATTATTATTATTATTATTTTTTACTAAAATTAATCAAAATTTTTAGGTCGGAACATTATGAAAATAAAGCTGAAATATTACGAGGAGAAAAGTGGTTTGTTGTGTTTAGGTTTGTGTGAGAATTCTGACATTAAATCGTTAAAATGACAAATGTTTTACATTGTGTCATAAACATCAGATTGACAGATTGACCAAGATTCAAACATCAATTGAATGCCGTTCTATGTAAGTGTCTGACACGGCCTCTGTGCTGCAGTATGGAACCTGTGCGGGTTTTGTATTGTAATTAAATACAAAGTATGCTCTTTTATTAGTCTAAAGTTTTGCTATGTGCCTCTTTGACCACCAGGAGACGCTATGGATATTAGTAAGACGTGTTCAACATAATGAACAAGTTACCTTCATTCTTCCTTCACCAATAATTGTCTAAATGCATGCCGGTGCATTCTGTTTCCTGTTTCCTGTCTCTCTGCCTGCTTTAGTCCAAGGAAACCAAGGTAATCAACATTCTGCTCATATCTTCAATATTTTGACATATTTTCCCAGCTATAATTTGCATCACAATAAGGCACGATGACGCGAACCATGTGGGACATCGTCATTCATCATCACTGGCCTTTTTTCCGCATGCTCTTTATGTTAATTTAGTGCATGGCTGTTGTTTACATCCATTGATCACAACAGTAGATACACCTGCATGAGACGATTTCTCGTGGGATACGTCGTGGTTGTCTACAACCACGCATTTGCAGCTGTAACTTTTCTGAAGGCAACTAGAGGATCTCTGACTTGCGTTTCGACAGCAGGTCCTTTAAATCTGCACAGCGCGCCTTTCATACAGAGCACGGGTGTCCAAAGTGCGGCCCAGGGGCAATTTGGGCCGCACTATTTAAAGAAAAGAAGCTGAAATAAAATTTTGGACCCCCCTGATATAGAGGATCTTTGACCAGCATTTTTGCAGTAGGTCTTTAACAGCTTTCTGTCATATTATAGAGAGGACCTTTGACTCGTGTTTTTGTAGTACATCCTGTAAAACAGCAGGGGACTCCTGCCATATACTGTAGATAGTAAGGTGAAAGTGTAAAGGTATGGCAGAGTTTTGCATTAACATTACAGTGTTCCCTCGCTACATCGCAGTTAACCTTTTGTGGATTCACCGTTTTGTAGGTTTTTTAAGTGCAATTTTGCATTTTTTTTAAACGCCGTATGAAGGCGAATTGTGTTTTGTGTTCTTGTGGTGTATTAGAGTGATCTATCGGTGCTCTGTTGTATGTGTCTGTTATCGTATTTAGTACTGATACCAGTAAAGGGTGGTGTACACTCCACTTTTCTCAGTGTTTAAGTGCCTCCAGGAGCATATTAGGAACCCACAGTAGACAATAGCCGGCTAAATATAGAGCTACAACAGTCCTTATTGGCTAAGGGAGAACCTGTACATTGTGTTCTGCGTCCTGATTGGCTGTAGACCAATCAATCTCCTTTGTGCCGTTTCCTGTTGTGGTCAATAGTCGCTTACAAACTAGCTAACTGCGTGAGCTGCTTGCTAACAGCCAATAAACAATAGAAGAAGAAGAAGAAGCTAACCGGCTAAATTCATCTTCGTTTCAAGAAGTAGGACGATGACGGCAGGAGCAATATGTTTTAACAAGGATACAAAAACGCTACTGCCGAGGAAGAGGAGTGAATATGTGTCAGTCACTTCATAATTTCTTGTCTCCAATAGTGATGTGTCACGAACGAATCGGCTCTTCGGGTCATTGGAAGCCAATTGGGAGCTGATGTTTTTCCTTGTCTTTTTATCTGTTAAAGGCGAATGTCATTGTTCAAGATGTGTGTCCACACTAAGCAGGAGGAGGGGCGGGGTTAAACACACGCTGTGCTGGTGGTGCTCCTAGAGCCGATTCGTTCGTGAGAAATTTGCATGAAGAGATTTGACCTATTTTGACGTCATTTGTCTCATCAGATGGGTCTTTGTTTTTGCATTTTATTCATAACATTATAATATTTTTGGTAGCTGCTCATTAAGCTTTCAATAAAACCATTTCAATAATAAACATTTCATATAATTTCTTATTTACATTAGTAATACATTTTACACAATACATATAATTCCATAGTAAATTAATTTAAGACAACAAAAAATATCAGAAGGGCCGCTTGGGAGCTGAAAGAGCCAGCTCTTTTTAGTGAGCTGAGCCAAAAGAACCGGCTCTCTGAAGATTTCCATCACTAGTGGCCAGCATAGTAGATTGATCATTAAAATTCAAACGAAATTAGAACTTTGACAGTGCTTTAACAAGAGCGAAATGTAAGAAAATGTTAATGCCTGAAAAGTGTATCAAATGTATGCTGAGGGGTTTTACAGCCTTAAAACATACATAATAATTGTAAAAAAAATAAGTTGGCTATTTCGCGGACTTCACTTATTGCGGGCTATTTTGGGAACCTATCCCCCACGATAAATGAGGGAACACTGTATACACAAAATAAGTAATAAAAATACCTGGTAACTACGGTGATGATGTCTCCTATGTGTCATTCCCAACATAGAGATGCGATTATAGAGCGCTGCATATTCCCACAGGACCGAGTAAACACTTTAATTGCCGCACACATGGAACTCTCCAGAGAATAGTGGAGGTGACAGCATCAAGATGCAAAACGCGCTCGCCTTCAGGTAAACAGGACAGGCTGTCAACTGCAGAAAATAGTCGCTGATTAATAACAAATCACCAAATGTGCTGCTCTTGTTTTTTTTTTTTTTGTTATTATTTATTGTTTGTCTACTAAAGTTTGGAGGAACGGAGGGTGGCTCAACAAGCAGCAATAGTGATGAAACATTTCGAAGGGAGTCTTTTTAAAAAAAAAAATCAGGCTTTGTAGCTGGCTTCACTAAGCTAGTCTAGCTCCTGCCCAGCAGGGGGCAGCATTCTATTCAAGGTTTCGAAAGACGTCATACTTAAAATACATCTAATGTTGAAGTTGCAGACTGCTGGAAAGTGGGATATATCGAAGCTTGGAAGCTTCCAACGCCTGACCTTAAAACGTCCATAGAAAACGTGGTCCCAACCAAAGAGCACACAACAATTTGGCAAAATATTGAGGCTAAAGCTCCATTTGTTTGTTTTTAAGTCTTTTGCCAGTCAGTTTTCAACATCTTCCGAGGTAGCCAATTTCTGGTGATTGCTCCATAGGGGACACCAAAACCGTCACCTGCTACAGTTTTTTTTGCTTCCAGTACCAAAAACACATTAAAAATCATTTCATTTCTCAGGGTGAAGCCATAAAGTCAATGCACGTCAACCGTGAGGTAATCATGGCTTTTCATAATGCTGCACAGAGAGTCCTTTCCTCATGAGTCGTCAGGAGCAAATTTAAGGCGGGGCTTTTTGGGGTATTTTGCCAGTAAATGTGCACTATATGACCTAAAAGTTGACACAGCACAGAGGACCTTTTTGTTTCATGTCTCCAGAGAGATGTGGATAGAGAGCTCCTTTCACGCTGTTGAACAAACACGCACATTGCCGTCTGGACAACATTGGACACAGGCGCACGCATAGACTCATGCATGTGGGCACCGTGCGAGTCAGTCATGCATCCGTCAGGTGATGTAACTGCTGAAAGGAGGATGACTGCGAGCACACATACGAGGATGTTTCACTCTTCTGCTTATCCAGGCTGTCTAACCCGGCTGACGAAGGCAGACTACACCGTGGACTGCTCATCAGTCACTGATTGTACATGGGGCATGAGGCAAGAATTGACCCACAGCCCGCGACACTACCAATGGCCAACCACTGGTGCAACACCCCATGAAAATGCGTCAAGTTCACGTCATATCATCAGTGGGGCTGTAACATCCTACCTATTGGTGTCCAAAATCTGACATAGGAGTCATTTGCGGCCTTCAACTGGTTTATTGGACGAACAAGTCACGAAAATGTGTGCTTCCTGATGATAATGTAAGACACATAGATGAATAAAAGGACAGTGACATTTGACCCTGAAGTGATGGAGTGTTCCATTCACGCCTTTGTGACGAGAGTTCTTGATTTTCACCTTTTTCAGAATCCGTGTCAGAATTTAATGGCTTTTCTGTGGCACCAGGAAAAGGGCGACTGAATGTATGGTTTAGATACGGAAAAAAAATGCGAAGAGAAAAGAATAATCACAGCGTTCCCTCGCTCCATCGCGGTTCACCGCTGTTTTTTTAGTGCAATTTTAGTGCTTTTTTTTTTTTTTTTACAGCATTTGAACGCTGTTACAGGCCGAGCCTGGCCTTTTAAGAAGAACTGCTTTGTGGAAAGTTGAGTGTTGTAGTTCTGTGCTTTAGCATGAGGTGGCTGTGTTTGCACTGCTTATTGTCTTCTGCGTCCTGATCGGCTGTGGACCATGTCAGTCCACAGCTCCTTCGTGCCAACTCCTGTTGTGGTCATCGCTAGCAAACTAGCTAACTTTGTGAGCTGTTTGCCATCTAATAATAGAAAAAGAAGAAGAAGCTAACTGTGTGACTCTGAACGCTGTACGTTTGCGAGTTTTCTCCCCGACAAAACCCACAATGTCGACAAAACGTTCTGCACCCAAAAGGCAGAGGAAGCCGAGCATTGCACAAAAAGTTGGACTTCTGGACATGCTGAAGGAAGGTAGAAGTTGTGGCTGGGCACCATTACAGAAAAAATGAGGAGGAGGACGAGGAGGAGTAAAATACGACGACAGGAGAAATAGATTTTAACAAGCATACAAAAACGCTACACCAGAGTGGCACCAGGACAAAGAGGCACAGTCAAAGGAGTGAAATACGCATGAATCACTTAATCCTTTCTTGTGTCCATCCTTGTAAGTTGATCAGTAAAATTCAAAAGAAGGTTTGAACTTTTTTGAGAGTTTTTAAATAAGAGAGAAATGTGAGAAAATGTTAATGCCTGTCTGAGAAAACTGTATAAAGTGTGTTTTACAGCCTTAAAACATATTACTTTTCATATATTACGTATTTCACTTATTGCGGCTTTTCCCGCGATAAACGGGGGAACACAGTTGTCACTTTCAACGGTTTGGTTGGCCACGAGGTGCAAATGTGTCCATTTTTATGTAGCTTTGCCATTTTAGGCTTATTTAAAAATGAACAACTCGGAAGTTCCAGAGTATCTTTACATGTGCATACTGCTAAAGAAGGGGGGAAGGGGTCGGCCAGATGTCTGGGAGGGGGCCATGATGTTTTGTCATCAACGCCAGAGGGGAGGGATGCCAACCTGTGAAATCTGATGAGCGTCGTCCTGTCATTGACGGCACAGGAAACAGTGACAGTGAGAAGATGAAATATATTTTGTTGAGGGGTTGTTGTACCAGGTTGCGACTGACTTCTCCTTCCACCCTCCCACCCTAGAGTGGGGGACTAGCGGGGTTTGCCCTCACAAGATATTATCCCGTCATAAATATCCTTTAAAAGGACGGCAAGGTGTTATGAGAATTTATTGCTCTGTTGTTGCAACCGTGCGGACTAGAGGACACCCATTTGCATACTCCATAAAATTGGGAATTGAGTTGAAAGAAAGTGTCTTTTTTGCTATCCCTTTGCCCTGCGAGGATGAGTTTATTCCTAAGGAAAATTAAGATTCACTCTTTGCATCTTTATTTGTATAATTGGGCCGCAAAGCAGAGCTGCATGCAGCCAGAAAGATAAATTACCTGTGGCTTTGGTACTCAGCCACACAGTCTCCACACGGTGGGCTCCTGCAGAAACCAGACCTCATGTCTGGAGGTGCGCTTTTTTGGCAGAGACTCATTTCGCATAAAATTCAATTATCCTCACATAAACCTGCTGAAGTAGAGAAACAATGGAGGGTTGAAGTCGTATTTCGAGTCAAGCGAGAGAGTCATGCTATGGAGGACTATTGAGATTTAAATGTACCGTTGACGCTTCAGCATCTCTCCATTGATGCACAGACAGGTAGCCCACTTCTAGGACACTTAGGCCTTTTTTGATATTTTCAGAGAGGTCGCGTTTCCACTTCAGCATGTATGCCATCGCTGTTGAGGAGGTTCAAGATCACATTGTACTTAATGAAGTAGGCAGTGAGTGCATATGAGGCAGTCTTATGACTCCAAGAAACTGGAGGAGGCTCTTGTTGAGGTATCTACACTTTATGACCTAAGCCCCCTTTCCGCACTGATAATTAACCCTGATTTTTTCCACTGGCAAAAATTGTGATGAAGCTTGAGCCAAAGATCCTCCATGTGACATGACACTCGACTGTTTTCATTGGCCCACTGCAAAAACACAATCAAAGAGGAACCAAGTACCATGTTTTCCAGACAATAAGTCACACTTTTTGGTGTACCACTGAAAATTTACAATGTCAACATCAACTTATAAAGACAATTGAGAAAGATGGAACTTATGCATAAAGCAAACAAAAACCTGCTACCCAAAAACGGAATACAATTCTCAACAAGAGAGGAGAAATATGACCTTCGGGAAAAATTTAACTTAGTGAGTAAAATGTGCAACAGGAAACAAAAGCTGGATGCTGCTTTGTCTTTTAGTTCTTCACATTTTTACTTATATTTTGGTTGTGTAATGTGTTGATTGTGTGTAGTTTCACTGTAAATAGTGGGGAATTTACAAATACACATAAGCAGATAGGACCTTTTTGTTTAATTGAGATGAGTCTTTGTTTTGTGTGTAAATATATTTTGTTTTTGTAGCAATCCATGTTCCACATTGATCATATAACATTTGGTATAATTATATTTTTACATTAGACATGTTTACATTTGGCCACACTTTACAATAAGGTACACAAAAATACAGTATTTACTGAGGAACTAATGAAAAACTAATGAGGAACTAATAACTAAGGCGCATAAATTTAGACTAGTTACTGAGGAACTAATGAAGAACTAATGAGGAACTAATGACTAAGGCACATAAATTTAGACTAGTTACTGAGGAACTAATGAAGAACTAATGAGGAAGTACTAACTAAGGCATATAAATTTAGACTAGTTACTGAGGAACTAATGAAGAACTAACGAGGAACTCATGACTAAGGCATACAAATTTAGACTAGTTATTGAGGAACTAATGAATTACTAATGAGGAACTAATGACTAAGGCACATAAATTTAGACTAGTTACTGAAGAACTAATGAAGAACTAATGAGGACCTAATGACTAAGGCATATAAATTTAGATTAGCTACTGAAGAACTAATGAAAAACTAATGAGGAACTCGTGACTAAGGCATATCAATTTAGACTAGTTACTGAGGAATTAATGAAGAACTAATGAGGAACTAATGACTAAGGCATATAAATTTAGACTAGTTCCTGAGGAACTAATGAAGAACTAATGAGGAACTCATGACTAAGGCATATACATTTCGACTAGTTACTGAGGAACTAATGAAGAACTAATGAGGAACTAATGAGTAAAGTAGTTGCTGAGGAACTAAGGCACACAAATTTAGAGTAGTTACTGAGGAACAAATGAAGAACTAATGAGTAAATAATGTATAGTGGTTAAGGTTAGGTAGGTTCGTTCCTCATTAACTATTGTAATTTTACTTAACTATTTAATTTTACTTGTATTTTAGCAAAAAATGTAAGCAACAAAAAATATGAGGAGCCCTTTGGGAGCTGAAAGAGCTGCCTCTTTTTAGTGAGCCGTTGCCAAAAGAACCGGCTCCCTTAAAAGAGCCGAAATTCCCATCACGATGACAGGAGCGCTCTGCTATTTTTAAGGATACTGGAAAAACGCTTGTCAAAGATCTTCTATATGACAGGGGCAAGCTGTGCTGGGAATGTTTGATATGTACGATTTTGTGACGGCTGTTTTTTTTTTTTTATGTGTGATGGTGATGTGTCAACGTCTTACATTTTCTTGCATCACCCAGGCTAGCATTGATTGACAGCGGCGCTTTTGCAAGTAACAGGTGTCTTCCTGGTGTTCTTTCAGCAGAATTCCCAGGCAGATTGTGACGTCCCAGCGGCGAGGATGCTTGGAAGATCTAATCAGTCTTGCTTCACTTCTTTTGATCTGTTTTTTCAATTATGCTGCAAGCTTGCAGCTGCAAAACGCTTGTTGCTTTGCTTTATGTACTGTAATTGCAGCTTTGCTGGTTATATATATATGTATCTTGTTGGAAATGTCGGGGAAACACTTTGCTTGCAGGGTAATTACTCTACCTCTATAGTACTCCCCCTGTTTATTACTCCCGAGAAAATTGTATTTAATCCATCCATCCATTACGGTCACGGGTAACCTGGACCTTATCCCACGTGACTCCATGAACTGGTCGCCAGCCAATCGCAATTGCAATAGGAGAAAAATAAAGACAACAATGTTGTAATCTTACAAGAAAATGCTACAATATAATATAACAATATAATAATGCCACAAAAAAGAAAATCGAAGTATTACGAGAAAGTTGTATTGTTTTGAGAAAAAAGTTGCAATTACATAGTTGCTGTGACAAAAATGGATTGAGTAACAAAGTGCAATAGGTAAATTGCAAGTAGGCCTACTAAGATTCGGAATACAATGTTTGGGCATTGTTGTTTTAATGTATTTAACTTTAAAGGGTCCCTGACATGATTCATCAACTTTGCTTAAGTATGTCTTAAATTTGTAATTATGTTCTACATTGTTCAATTTTTGAAAGCGAACAGTAAATTTGCAAAAAAAAAATTACATTTAACTAGCTCGCAGCTCAGCATCATTTCCGGAAGTGACATCATCGGGGTACTATCGCTCAGGTAAACAAACGTGGCGCTGTAGGAGACAGAGGATGTTTACAGTGACTATAGCGTAGATTTGCGTGATGTATCAATAGTTTTCGAGGACGAAGAAACATTTGGAGATGACAGAGAACTGTCAGAACATGGATTTAAGCCTTTGAGGGTCACTGACATGATTTTTTCAACTTTGCTTAAATATGTTTTATATTGTTTGTAATTATGTTCTACGTTGTTCTTTTTTTTAACGCGAACGTTAAATTTGTAAAAATTACATTTTCTGTATGTCCCAAGCCACCATTTTGATCGGAGCTCGTCAGAAGCGTTTCCCAAGTGACGTCGGTGAAGTAGCAGGTTTGTAAACAAAGGTTAGCTAGTCGACTTGGTTCGGAATATTTGTCATCAAAATAGTAGTCATGCCAAAACGTTGTGTTGCCGCTTGCTGTTCACAGAGTCCGAGTGATACTGTAAGTTTGTTCTCTTTTCCAAAAGACAAAGGTTGAAGACTACAATGAACGAAGCAAGTACGATAGCCACCTGCCGAGTGCTGGGAGCAGTCCCGAGTGCAGCTGTGACTGCCAGGAGAACCACACAGGAGAGCGGGGACTGAGTCACCCGCCGTGGACGAGAACGGTGCATTGTAAGCTAACACATGTCATAAATCATGCTCAAATATGTTCTATATTGTTTGGAATGATGTTCTACGTTGTTCATTCTTTGAAAGCAAACGGTAAATTCGTAAAAATTATATTTCTGTATGTGGCGGTCGCCATTATGGACTGAATGCCTTAGAAAAGCTGTCAGCCAACGCCTAGTAAACAAACCCTTCTAGCGGTAACTCGTCGGCTTCGTTCTGTATATTTTTCATGGAAATGTGTTGCCGCTGGCTTCTCACAGCGTCCGAGTGATACTGTAAGTTTGTTTTCTTTTCTAAAAGATGAAGGTTTAAGACTACAATAAACGAACAGAGTGCACAGAGAACAAGAGACAAAGACATATTGTATTCCAACGCTATGCCACCATATTGACAAGCATTCCTAGCATTCTACACGTTATAAAACATACTTTCACAGCGATATGTTGACGGTGGGGGCGGCGAGACGACGACGGCGACAAACTACCCAATAAAAAAGGCTCTAAAGACCTCTTTATGCTCATTAAGAAGCCGATTTGAAACAGTAATTGAAGGACAAGCAACTCCAAGGTAATTTAGCATTCTGTGTTTGAAGCTGGCCATTCTTCATCTCCATGTCTTAGTCATGGGACACCTCCGCATCAGACATTTAGTCCCATCGTCGGTGGTTGGAATAAATAATGAACTTATTTCCATGTTCTGCAAGTTTCATCTCCGGATGTTTCTTCCTCCTCGAAAACTATTGACACGTCGTTTAAATCTTTGCTATAATCACAGTAAACATCTTCTGTCTCGTCCATCCTCTCATGTTCGTTTACTCTGCTGAGATGAGAGCTGCGCCTTCGCCGACGTCACTTGGGAAACGCCCCTTTTCTAAAGCGTTCAGACCATAATGGTGCCTGCCACGTATGAAAATGCAACTTTTCACAAATTTACCGTTCTCTTAGAAAATTAGAACATAATTACAAACAATATAGAACATATTTAAGCAAAGTTGATAAATCATGTCAGTGACCCTTTAAGCCTTAAGACATGGAGATGAAGACTGGTCGCCTTTAAAACACACAATGGTAAGTGTAAATTACTCAGGAGTTGCTTATGCTTCAATTATTGCTTTAAATTGTCTTCTTAATGAGCGTAAAGGGGTTTTTATAGCCTGTTTTAATGACTATAGATGCGGCCTCACGTCGATAATGAATGTTGGCCGTCACCGCCACCCCTCACAGTACATATATAGCTGCCAAAAAATGTTGGTATAACCTGTATAATGCTTTGCAGCCTTGTCGCTATCATGGAATACTGTTTAGAAGACATGATTTACTATCTTGTGCCAACTTTAATGTAGTGGTTCGTCTTCGTTGTCTTGTTTTTTTGCTATGTACCAACTGTATGTAAATGCGTTTATGCCGCACTTTTAAGCCAAATTCTTATCGTAAAGAAGGTGTTCCTTCGAAGCAGTCATCAGTGAAATGATCACTGCAAAGGACAGAACTGGAGGTGGGCGTCCATCTGTCTCTCGTTTTCTGCTCTTGCTTCGTCCATTTGAAAAGAAAACAAAAAAACTTACAGTATCACTCGGAAACTGTGAACATTCAGCAGCAACACGAACACAACGTTTTGATGAAAAATATCCCGAATCAAGTCGACGATCTGCCTCGAGAAGCGTTTGTTTACTCTTTGCTTTAGCTGAGCGGACGTCACTTACGGAAATCAGGGTGAGTTGCGAGAGCTAGTTCGTCAACTATAAATGCAATTTTTGAGAATTTATCGTTCAATTAAAAAAATCAAACGATGTAGAGCATAATTATAAGCAACATATTTAAGCAAAGTTGATGAATCATGTCAGGGACCGTTTAATACATTAAATGTCATACTTCATCATATACAGTACAAACACCACTGCCAGATGATTATTCTCATTCTGATAATCCTCATTCTCATGAGGATTTTTGTCCATAGGACATCCCTTTGTTGCAGCATGCAGATTGTTGCGCTGATTTGTACTTCAAGTTCCCCCCCACTGTTCTACTTTCCCCCGAAACCAAGCTGGCGTCGGCACCTCTGGCAGCGTGCATTATGTATATGGTGTATCTTTGCAGAACAGTGGGCTGTCTGTCTGTCTGCTGGGTTTTTGCTCTGTGAGCACCTTGGACAGCACACACTGTCCCCTTTGCTGCATTTCATGATAAATACAAAAGTCCACTACTCATTTGTGTATACTTTCCAAACTTTGTTTCACCAGCATAGCGTTTAGTCAATAGCTGCGGTGCGGCCGTAAGGCGAATTAAAACTAGAAATCAGCATAGCTAAAGAGGCCCACTGGGAGTCATTAGAATAAATATCTAAAGCTGCTAAATATACATTGAAGTGAACACATTTCAGAAAGAGGAGTTGACACAAAATGAGAAACTAAATGGACACAACAACACACAGGTTGGGAGAACGCATGGCCTGACTGAAGCTGGATTGGTCCACTACAGAAGGGGGCGGTGCTAATGAGAAAAAGGAGCGGAAAAAACAACAACTTTAAAATAATCCAAAATAAAGCCTTTCAAAACATTTCATATATAATTAGAATTCAACTTAACAGTGCAAAGAATTTGACTTCAATACTGAAATTAATGCATGGCCTCGTCTTTATCATATTTTACTATTAAAATGCAAAAATATTAAATAATATGAAGTATTTTATTTTGCGATTTCTGTGTGTTTCGCACAGCAATTAAAAGTCAAGGTTTTAATTTGGCCTTTTGGTTGGACTCTTATTGAATGTAATGTTTGGTATAATACATACGGATAAGCCTTTAGTATTATCACTTATTCTGAAATGAATTTGAACATTTTGTCGTTTTATTTATTTATGCATTCATTTTCAGATATGGGTTGCCATAGAAACTTGGGCAGGGGAAAAGGTGATTTATTCAGTTTCGCACCAAAACTCATATGAAACCAGTTTATATTTATCGAGTGTGAATCTCCACAGCACCTGTAGTCCGACTAGTGTTGCACATGTACTCCTATACTTGCTGCAAGGAAATTCTGCCTCTATCCACCAGAGGGAGCCAGAGGAGCCCGGAGCACAGAGCCCAGAGGGAAGCTGACATCATTGCAGCGCCCCAATGAATGCGTTGCTCAGACGCAATGCCTTATGGAAAAACGTTAAAACGTTTTATTTTTCATTTTAACCTATTACATGTACATGTTTTTACATTTCTGAGCTATACCTTTGGAGTGTTAAGTGGCTGTGTGATGAATTTAGTGTTATTCTCAGTAAGATGACACCGTGAGTCAGACTGTTATGTTGTTATACTGTTATATATAATGACCTCCTGCGATTCCCAATGGGGTGACGTGCTCGTTGCGAGTGCACTGATAGCTCGTGATTGGCTCCTACCAAAGAAAGAGCTGACTCGCGAGCGGCACAGTATTTACACAATTAGTAGTAGTTCTGAAAGTTCAAAGTTTAAGAAAAAAGTAGCAGCTTATACACTGAAATTTACGGTACTTAATTTTTTTAATGTTAGGACGTTTTCCTTGCGACAACTTGTCTAAATTACAACTTTATTCTCTTTATAACACAGCTTTATCATTGCAGTATTTTTTTTTGTTCTTTGAGTGTGTCCCTCATACTCTTTCATATACAATCTCGTGACAGCCAATACACAAATCTGCATTGACAAAGATGATCCGGTACAGATTTTAATAGTCAACCTTTAATATTGTTACATGAATTACGTCTAAAAATGAGCATTATTATCTTTGCAAAGGCAGGACACTTTACATTGTACATCGTCTAGTGAGTCAGTTGGAGAGGTAGGTGCACATCTGTGTTTGGTATTCTGCATTTATTTCATTTCAGCCCCAACAGCACATAAATTCTGATAACCGATAAAATAATACACACAGATTAGCTCGACGTCACAAATGACATGACAATCGGCAAAAAAAAATTAAAAAACGCAACAGTTACAACAAAAGTAATCCGTCATGTAAGTCATGCGTCAGTGGAATATTTGCTTATACATTCTTCAAAAAAAGGCATAGATGACGTATGTGCCATCTGACCAGTGTTGGTAGTTGAAGAAGACAGTGTAAACGTACAGCTTACATACATTAATAATTATAATAATAATGAGCCTTGTTTACAAGAGAGCACCTTGAGTTGAGTTTCGATTTAAAGGGGATGTTCACACAATAACAATGAGGGGACCATTTTTGCTGTGGGCTTGTGAAAGGTTGTCAAACATTCACACAGCCTTCCCAAAAGGAGTGAAAACGCTGTAATATGCATGCCAGGCCAGTAGTTGGCGATGATACTTTCCATGCATGTTACAGTCCATGCATTCTGTTGCAAATAACAGCACACAAAATGCATCACACAATACGATGCGTTTACGTTACAACCCCTAACCCCAATTGAATCAGTGCCAGTGGATCCCACTTCTTTCACCACGTGGGAATGTGAAACAGCACAATAAAAAATCAGCAAAAGACAAACAAAACAACTATTGTGAGCCAGCGAGTTCCATTCACATTCCAATGGAAGAGCAGTCAGGGTCACTCTAGTGTGGTTAGTTGGTCTTCCAGTGCTTGATCAAGACCTATAAGGTAAACAACACAATAATGTTAATACTGTTTTTACGACTATAATGATATACTTATGGGAGACAATAAAAACTGGAATGGGGCTGAACCATTACTAGTTTCTATACGAGGAAGCCACTTTTTTGTTAGAGGAGGAATGGTTTATGAATGAGATGGGCAAAAAAGAACATTTTATTGCTGTCCAAAGCAAAAGCCTGTATCTCCGCATTTTCTACTTTTTACCCAAAAAACAATAACTCATAAACAAATGCCATTTTCTTTGTGTTTTGGCCCCCCCCAAAAAAATACTCAGCACATTTTGGAGGTACGTGCTTTTCATTTCACAACCACAAATTGTTCTGTGGTGAGAAAAATTTAATCTGCGTTCTTATATGTAAAAGCACCAAAACTGAACGAGTTCCTCCCTCACGTTGATGCCACCCCTCCATAAATTTTCACGAAAATTGTTTTTTAGCATGCCAGAATGGAGATACATGCTTTTCATTGCACAGCCATCATGGGCATTCTGGTGAGAGAATGAATTCAGTAATCCACAACTTTATCCAGGATACAGTATTCCCTCGCTCCATCGCGGTTCACCTGTCACAGACTCGCTGTTTCGTGGATTTTTTTGTGTGCAAATTCAAATTCAAAAACAAATTCAGGTTTTTTTGTGCTTTTTTTTTACAGCGTATAAATGCTGTAATGCCTGGCCGTTTAAGAAGAATTGCCTTGTGGGAAATTGAGTGTTATATTTTTGTGCTTTAGCACGAAACGGCGGTGTCTCTATTCTGTTCCTTCTGGCTGCAACGCTCATTGTCTTCTGCGTCCTGATTGGCAGTAGACCATTGTCAATCAATTTCCCTTGTGCCGTCTCTTGTTGTGGGCATGACTAGCAAACTAGCTAACCGTACGAGCTGCTGGCTAACCGCCAATATTGTAAACAAAAGAAAAAACAGAAGAAGCTAACCGCGTGTGACTCTGAACGCTGTATGGTTGCAAGTTTTCTCCCCGACAAAACCCACAACCCGCAGAAGTTACGCGGCTGTAGGGGGACATTATGGAATACTGTAAAGGAATGAGGAGTGAAATGCACGTGAGTTACTTGATCATTTCTTGTGTGTAGGTTGATCATCAATATTCAAACAAAATTTTGACTTTGAGAGAATTCTTGAGAAAATGTTAATGACTGTCTGAGAAAAGTGTATAAACTTTATGGTGAGGGATTTTACAGCCTTAAAATATATGTAATAATTGTTAAATAATAAAGTTGGCTACTTTTCGGAAGTCACTTACTGCGGGATATTTTGGGAAGCCATCCCCTGTGATAAACGAGGGAACACTGTCCCACCAAACAGGTGGGTCCCTGAAGTACATGCCACTTCCATACGATTTTTCAAAAAATGATATGTTGTGAAAATATCGGAATAATAGCTAACTTTTGGAGATACATGATTTCCATTGCACTGCCACAGATTACATTCTAGTAAGAAAATTAATTCCTTAATCCACATCTTTATCCAGAATTTAACGGGTTGTTCCTTGGGGTCCATACCATCCCTCCATCAAATATTGCAATGTGTGTGTTTTTTTTTTTGCCTAATCCTGTGAACTAATAACTCGGGATGCTCCGATCAGAGTTTTATGCTGCCGATTCCGATCATCCATGAGTGAGATCATCGTCCGATACCAATCACATGGATTAACTGTACATTTTTCAATGTATTTATGATGAGTGGTATTGGCCAGGGCCGCCGTCTAAGCAAACAATTCCCTGGCGAAAAAGTAATTATTTAAAAAAATTTATTTTTGGGCAAACTTTTGTTTGTTTTTTTGCCTTCATTTGTGTGAAACAATTTTTGTATTATTTGAAAAAAAACTAAATTTAATTTGATGTTTTGGAGTAAAACGAATAGATGGGAAATCAATTCATAATAAATAAATAATAATTAATTTGGTGCTGTCAACTATTTGTGTTTTATTTATGCTTGGCCACATTTAAATTGTACACTACTTTATTAACCAAGCAGATCTCCACTCAAACAGTGTGGCCATTGTCTTTATGCTATTTCTGCAGTCAACAGTTATAATAAAAAACTACTGAGAGTTGAAGCAAATCTTCTTTGACCCTTTGTGAGCTATTCAAAATCAGCCCCTGTGATAGCGTCACCATCATGTGTTTATGTTCATCAAACAACAACACTGAAATCATGTTTTGAGGACAAGACGTGATTAGTATAATGACAACAAGTGACTGAAGCCATTGACTGAGCCACTGGCAGACTGGTGTTGATTCTTGCGGCAATGTGGAACAAAGTGCGTCCTTTGTCGACTCACCACCGGTGTTGGCAACCGTACGTGACACAGCACACATGTAGGGTTTGCCGCAGACCGTTTTTTGTGATCGGCTTTGAAAGGCATATCTCGGCATATGCCGATTATGTGTTTTCTACGGAGCTCTGTCGATGCTAAGCGGTGACCGGTCGCTCGGAGCATCCCTGCTAACAACCAAAATAAACCCCCTTTGTCCTTTTCCCACTTGGAATACACTACCAGTCAGAAGTTTTAGAACACTCCAATTTATCTGGAGGAAAAAGCAATATTTTAAGTGTTAAGATGGTCTGTCTTTCTTCCATTGTTAATTCCCTTTTTCTTGCCATTTTTGTAGCAACATATGACTTTCTCCAGTACAAGGCTGTTCAACTGATGTTCACGAGGGTATACTGTAGTACCACAGTGTGTTCCGAACACTGTTTTTATGCAGACAGAGGAGGTAGTAAGTTCTCCACAACTTGGAACACCTGTAGGAATTAGCTGCACCAACTGCCAAGGCTTGATCAACCCCCATTTCTGCAGAACAGCTTTGAACTGTTGACCCTTTTTATGGTCCCTGAAACAGGACTTTTGGTATAATTCTGAAATACACATTATTTTTCAGTTTTGGGTAACCTTACCTTTTTCACCTTACTTTTGTAGCATTTCAAGCTATTCATTGGACTTGAACGACTTGAATTTCCAATAAATAACTAGAAAAACTGGGACGTTCTAAAACGTTTGACCGGTAGTGTACATATGTGATAATGGTTGTGTAGTCAATAAAGCTGCACAATGCATCACACAAATCCATCATTTTACTATTCTAATAATTGTCTGTAGTTCTTATTGTGAGTGCTAATAAATGATAACAACTTAGTGTGATTTGTAACTCATCTGGAATTATAGTAATCCCTTGTTTATCTTGGTTAATTGATTCCAGACCCGACCGTGTTAAGTGAATTGCCACAAAGTAGGATTCCTTATTCATAAATTGAATATTTTCATCGATAGAGCATATAAAACCATCAAAAATATTTTTAAAAAACATTATTAGAGCCCTCTAGACTTGAAATAACACCCCTATAGTCACCTTTACACTTGTATTACCCAATATAGTAGACATAATAACACAAAATAAGACTTTTCAGACTTCTGTTGAGAGATTTTTGTTGTCGTAAATGTGTTCCCGTGCTAGGGGAGCTGAGTGAGGTGCTTGTTCTTGAGTGAGGAGTTCGAGCTTGGCTTGGGTTGCTGCAGAAACAGCAGCCCATCTTTTGACATTCACTGAGAAGGTTTTCAATTTTCAATTGTGAGGTTTTCATGATATCGGATGCGGGGTTGCACATTTCTGCGGTCACATTGGTGCACATCTTCAGTGATATTTTCTAATTAACATTTTATTGATTTGATGGGTAATTTATGACATGAATATTCATCATGTGAAATTATGCAAATAATTAGAAACACATGGTGTGTAGTAGCGTGGACGTGATTACGATATAGATGGGCTTGATTTAAGTGGATCGTTTGGCATGAAGAAACTGCTCAGATTGTCATAATGGAGGTCACGCTCCTGACATCTGCGTTTATAATTTTTTGGATCTCATTTCCTTACAAGTGAGGCATTTATTACCACTTTTCTTTCATGAAATGCTTTTGCTTGCATATTCCTTACTTTGCATGGGGCATCTTCTCCACTTGCTAATAGAGCTTGAGGAAAGTTCAGCACCTCTGCATCTCTCAAATGTGAAAAGTTTCAGAGCCCATTAATCTTAATTGAAGAATGAGAACATAATTTGTTAAATCATCAAATAGTTTGGCCGAGAAGCCATTAAGTTCGCTAATAAGTCGTAAGTAATTTGATACACTTTGATGCTCTTCACGGAGCTGCATTTAAAAAAAAGTCCTATTCTGTTTGCCAATTCACTGGGGAGAACATGACGTGAAACCCCATTTACAGGCCACAACATTAGGTACACCTCCAATATTAGGTTGGGCATAATAAATGTTTAGTTGATGTTAAAAAAAATCCGTAGTGTCGATTCATCCCATTTTGAATGAATTGAAGCAAAGCACGAGTTTTCTGCAAAAAAAATACTTAAAAATAATTATAAATATTTGTATACTAAATTTAATTAACTTCTTACCTATTTGAGAGAATAAAATTAATATTATCACTTTTTTCATATGTAATATTATCTCAATAAAACAAATAAAAACAAACAATAAATATAAATTATTACATAAATTCTATTATATTTATGTGGCTTAATATTATTAACTGAAAATTCACTTACTACATACATACAGTGATGTCTCGCCACATTGCGGCTTCACTCTATCATGTATTTTCAAAGATATATTAATAATGCCTCAATGAACTAAAATACTAATATATGGCATTCAGAAGACACATTTAAATTTTGCTGTATTGTATTCTCCGTTGTCACGAGGTTGTCTCTAAATCCGCGCCTGCAAAAAGTTATGTCCTTTCAAACCTAATAATGTGTCAGTGTATGAACTATAAAACAATCCTCAGTCTGACTTACTGTGTTATCTTGCATTTGGTGGTTGTCACAAAGCGTCCTGTGTAGTGAATGTTACACCTGACCACGTTGTTGGTGAAATCCGATTCCATTACAAGGAATTTGGGGTTGACCTGGAGCTGAAGACACAAAACGGAAATGATATTTCTGGTCATGATATTTCCATTATGAGCGATACTTCATAGCGTAAACATTGCCATACAAACGGACATTGTGTCTTTATTAAAGTTGTGCCTGCCCATTCCCAAAGAGTTTCTCTTGCCTCTTTTCAACATGGCTTTGTGAAACAAACTACTATGAGCATGTTAAGGTCTTACCTTCAGTATGTAATTTCCAGGCTGGATGTCTGTGATATCGATCCATTGGCAGTCAATATCAGCATTGTAAGTATCATAGCAGCCTGGGCTCAGACCCTAAAAAACACATCATGAGTAAAAGCCCTTTGTAAGCGCAATGATGAACTGGAACTGTTACTGTGTACATTTACTTAGGTTTAGGCATTACACAGCGCAAGTGCACGGTCCGATTTCGATATGGATCATAGCGGCGTAAAGACAAAAAAAGTGGATATTCTCAGATTGGAATCAGATATTTTCCAAATGTTATTGCCGATTAAGATTAAGATTAGTTTGCAGCCCATGACATACACACACATGCATGTTTACACAAACAACACGCCCACGGTGAATCAAAAACCACCCGTGGGGAATCATACCTCCAATGAAAGCACAAACCTGTCTTATTATTATCAAAACATTTTTCTTGCAAAAAAAAAAAAATACTTTATTATCTTTGTCCTTATACAAGTGACATTGTGATTTAGTTTGACAGGGATATCAGTCAAATGAATCTGGATTAAACGTGTTCTGACGTTTTAACATTTGATGCTACACACGTACATAGGAATCACGGCATATAATACAATTTTTGTCGGCCTCTCGATGACCCAGAGTCGTGGTGCTCAAATTTAAACGTGAAAAAATTTAATTTGCATAATTTGTTTGTCCCGAAGCGCTGCACACAAAAGGGAGAGCATTTGTCAAAAAGATGCGCCCCTACTGTATTACCTGTGCTATTATTTTTCTGACTCATGCACCGCATGGCGCTGCTGTTATTAAACCACAAATTCTGACTCCTATTCAGTCAGATTGACTTGAAATTCCTCACACAGCTCAAAGCACTCTACAAAACATCATCTGTAATAAATTTGGAACAAACCTTTAGGGCACTGGCAAGGACATGGTATCCAAATATTTTTATTTATTGTTCTTATTTTATAGAAAGGCTAAAAGAAACTATTTACATATACTGTAGTTAAAGCCAAAGCTTAGTGTTATTCATTATTAGTATCAACATGCCAGCTTTTTTCTTTCCATTGTGCCTTTTTACTCTATTTGTTAATTTTTTTTGTGTTTAGTTTTATTTCTAGAACGTGCCGCGGGCCAGTAATAAATGAGTCATGGGCCGCCGTTTGAACAGCCCTGATGTAGCGTCATGTGATGAAAATGACATGATTTGCTGTGTTACCTGAGTGTGTGAGCTACATGCGTAGCGTTTCAGATGTCCAAAGTCGCACGTGGTGTCCTCCAGGCAAAAACTGGCCTTGTGTCCCTCTGCGACCTTGCGTCCTGAGCTGACCTCCAGCAGGTCGTAGTGGCTGAACTCATCCATACTGTGATAGTGCCTGGGTGGGGAGGGCACGAAAAAAAGAGCGGTCACTTAGCAACAAGTCAAACAAACACTGTTAAGAGTTAAGACGTTAAGCTTTTTCCAGCAAACTCTACGATGTTGTTCGTACTGTATATTCAGCCCCATGAACTCATGTGTTAGTGTTTACGCGCGTAATGGCATGCCGTGACTTCACACATGAACGGGATCTTTCACAACCCGGGGAGGCTAATTAATGACACATTGTTGATGGAGGACATTAACACGTTAGGCACTGAATAAATCAGGTAGAGACAACGGACGTTTGCATGTGCGGGGGCTTGTGTGTTTTTGCGGGATTAATGTGCATATGCTTGAGTGGTGCTTTGGATTTGCAAGGTGACTGTCTGTGTGTATTTGCACAGCTCAGGATAGCTGGGATGCACGTGGCTGCTACTGACCGCCTGAACCCAACAGCGGTTGGATTTCCTGCCTGGGCCTGTCTCTCCAGACCACAAGAAGTGCGTTGTACATACAATCACAGCAGGGCGTGCTAACATGCCAAGGATGTTACATGTCTCCATGGCCTTCAGTGAAATTGTTATGAGTACCATCGATGCCACCTCATACTATAAATCTTATTCCAAAATGGCCCCAATTTTTTAACTAAAGTGCAGTACAAAAGCACAATTACTGACCTTGACCCTGATTTGGATTTGCATCAAACTTAGTTTTGTCTTTAGGAGGCTAAGCTCCGCAATTCAATCACAACTTTTTGAGAGATGCCTGTGTTAGAGAACGTGATCTGGCACCAGATCACTAAATACGATCAAAACATGTTGCCAATGTTTTGTCCTTCATGATGAACAGTGAAAAGTCTGTTGAATTGTTATCATTAAATTATTATTAAATATTCAGTCATATTGTTATTATACCTACTACAGAGAAGCTGTTTTTGTTTTTTTTTTACAAGGTAAATCCTGACAAAGAACTATAAAATCAATGGTGTCCAAAATACGGCCCGGGTGGCTATTTATTAATGGGCGAAAGACACATTGTAGGAATAAAATCAAACCAAAATAATGCATTAAAGGCAAAGTAATGTGAAAAAGTTGAAATGTTGATACCAATAACTAATAATTACGATTGGGCATCGTTTCAATTTGAACGATTCTGCTTCTGATTCCTCGTTTCCATTCTGGTTCCTAATGATTCTCGATTTCCAATGCTTTTAAGCGGCGGGGTCATAAACGTTAGCATGGTTTAAATGAGTGCTAAGCAGAGTTCTTTATGGATGAAATGTCTGAACTGAACTGAACTGAATTGGTGGCATGGTGGCATAGTGGTTAGCATGTTGGCCACACAGTCAGGAGATCTGTAAGAGATGGGTTCAAATCTCCGTTGGACATTTCTGTGTGGAGTTTGCATGTTTGCCCTGCGTGTGTGTGTGGATTTTCTCCGGGTACTTCCTCCCACATTCCAAAAACATGCACGTTAGGTTAATTGGCGACTCTAAATAGTGCATAGGTATGAATGTGAGCGTGCATATCATTGTGTTGCAAATATTGTACTAAACCACTCCTTCTTTTTAGCTGCTTCTTCTTTGCTGGTGGTCGCCGGCTTCT
This sequence comes from Dunckerocampus dactyliophorus, assembly GCF_027744805.1. Classification (NCBI taxonomy): domain Eukaryota; kingdom Metazoa; phylum Chordata; class Actinopteri; order Syngnathiformes; family Syngnathidae; genus Dunckerocampus; species Dunckerocampus dactyliophorus. The sequence continues at coordinate 5,943,067 of NC_072821.1, read as the reverse complement.
TTGTCGTTGGTGTTTGAGGCTATTTCATCCGGTTGGCCAAATGGGCATTGGAATTAGGAATCAAAATAAAAACATTTGAACAATCCCGGGAGAATCGGAATGTTCGTCTTGGTTCCCACTGATGCTTGAGAATCGGTGTCCAACCCTACTAATAATAGCACAAAGCTTTGTCTTCATGCAACGGTGGTCACTCGACAGTTGAGCAGCGCGAGCTGACAAGGTAAAAACCCAAGCTGTTATATCAAAATGCTGATTAGACAACGAGATTATTGCACTAGTCTGCCTTATGCTGGGCACAATAAAAGGCCACTCACACAAAGCACAATACCACAGAAGTGTTGAGGGAGCGTACAATAGGCATTCTGACGAGCTGCTGCTCGTGAATTGAATGGTCATTTCTCTTCCATAAGTCTTCTCCGTTTGAGAGAATTTGGCAGTACATCCAGCCGGCCTCACAACCACAAACCACGTGTAACCACACCAGGCCAGGACCTCCACATCCAGCATCTCACCGTTCACCGGGCAGCTGCTGCAATACCTGATTTGCAAATCGAAAGAATTTCTGTCAGAAACCATCTGAGGGAAGCTCATCTGCATACTTACTGAATTTTATCAAAATATCTTGCCAATGCTTACAAATATGCCCTTGATGATAACGGTGAAGGTTCTGGATCTAGGTCATGATCAAACAACAATCTGTCACATGAACTTTCATCTACATCTCCATGCAACTTTTTGAGTTCCGCTCATGTTCGAAAAATGATCCCAGTCCAGATTCTGGGTCCAGTCCAGGATGATATGTTTTTCCTTTGGCCATATGGAACCTTTACACCAACATTGATCTAAATCCATCCCCAAGTTTTGTTTAGTCAGTGCTTCTGGTACTGCTCTAAACTGGTTCATGTCCTATCTGGAGGACAGGAAGTACTTTGTTGGAATTGGTAATTGTATCTCAGACAAAACGGCTATGACCTGTGGTGTTCCCCAGGGGTAAATTGTGGGACCCCTATTGTTCAGTCTGTAGATGCTTCCTTTTGGTCAGCTAATACGCAGCTAAAATGTGTCCTACAACAACTATGCAGACGACACTCAGATCTACGTGTCACTGATGGCCGGTGAACATGGTCCTGCAGATTTACTTTGTCACTGCGTCAAACAGATCAGTGTGTGGATGCAAAACAACCTTCTTCTGCTAAACTCAGACAAAACTGAAATCATTGTCTTTGGCCGACAGAAACAAAGAGAAAGTGTTATCAGTCACGTTTTCACTCTTTTTCTAAAACCTAATCATCAGGTTAGAAATCTAGGGAAGTAATGGACTCTGATCTGAACTTTAACAGCCACATTAAATCAATAACATCATCAGCTTTTTATCACCTAAAAAACATTTACAAAATCAAGGGAATAGTGTCCAAGCCAGAGTTACACAGCAAATTGAGGAGTGTTAATTTTTTGGTGTTGATGAGAATCTTGAAGTTGGAGTGTCAATCTTGCACTATTTGGAGTTGATCTAACACTGCATTTTCTTAAAAATGTTAAATTTAACACTGGATCATGATAGTGTTGTAGTTAAAATGGAGTGTTGAAAATGTTCAAATCTTGTTAGTGTCACAATAAAGACATTCAACACTTCTACACCCCATTTAACACCTAACAGTGTTCACGTGTCTTAAGCTCCGCCCACGGACATTTCATTTAGACTCCACCCCTCACTTCATGTTGCTGATGGAAGAAGTTGACAATTAGGAATCATTTTGCATCAGTAGGTAAGTAAACGTTTAAATAGATGAACTAATGAATTGTGTTGTACCTTGTTTACACATAAAAAAACGTTACTTTTTGGTGTGATATTTAATACTAATAAACTGAGGCAGCTGTTTCCACCCAAAGCCTTTGCTAATGTTACCTCGTGTTTTTGCTAAGTTATATTTTCTATTTAGTGTTGCTGTGAGCTGAATCGGCACTACCTGTGCAACATTTGGCAAAGTAAGTGAACGCTACGTTACATCTTCATTATACTGTCTTCAATTTGAATGAGCTAATGGCTAACTAGCTAATTGGCACGAGGAGCCCCCACACGTAGGCCTGCTGGCCCCCAGCAAAGGACTTGATATGCTGTACAAGATACAAGATATCAAGGTTGGCAACTCTAATTGTTACTTTAACTTAAAAATAATTGTCAGGCGTGTGTTGGAAGTGAACTACACAATTTTTTTTTTAGAATGATGCATCTTTATTTTTCTTTCTTGATTCACAGAAAACCTTTCCTTGAGTCTTACATGAATGTGGTAAGTAATATCTTTTTTTTTTAATCAATGCATAATAAGCCCTGCAACTGTGGCAATTCCATATTTATTTTATTATTTTAGTAGGATGTTTTATATTATTATTATTTTATTTATTCTTATTCTCAGAGGTGGATGGAGATGTGTAGACTCCACTATCCCTTCACCCCAGTTATCGCCAGTGGTGGCGAGCCTCCACTCTTGCCGACTACATCCCATTCATTAGGTTCGACAATTTATCCTTCAGCCCACAAGAGGAACCCAACAGAACCAATGGATCAGGATGAAGCATGACGGGTAAGCTTTGAGTAAATGAATGTAAAATTAATATTATCAATGATACAGTACATAGTGTTTTTATGCATGACATTGTTTTATTGAAAAATCCTCTTAAATTCCCATGAACACACTATACAGTATATCATTTTAATATTTTTGGCAGAAAGTCGGTGGTGTTTTGAGGGCCAATCCGAAAGGTGAGGAAATCTTCAAGGAGTGCACCCAGACTGAAACACTAACCGACGCAAAGTGTAAACAGATGGTGAACATCCTGGTTGCAGATATGATGGAGCTGCATGGGTAAGAAGAACTTCCCCTTTCCATTAGAACAGTCATTCCATGTAAGACCATGTACTGTGGGGATGGTTCTGTCTGTGATCATTAACTATGATTTGTTTTGAAAGGAGGGTTCTGCCATCATGTGTGATGAGAAATTACGCCCTGAGAATTGTGACTTGTTTTCCATACCTAGAAGATCCATTCTCCAAACCTGGATATGTAAGTGTCTTTTCAATGTAAAACCCAAAGTACCGTTTTTGTTTTTCCTTTTGGTGTGTAGTTTGTATTAAACTCTTGTTTCAAATATGTTCATAGCATGCTTAGCTTAGCGGCAGTGGCTCAGGAGGTAGAGCAGGTCGTCCAGAAATCGTAAGGTTGGTTGATCCTTGCTTCCTCCACCCAGTCACTGTTGTGTCCTACACTTCTCCTGGCTCTCAAAGCCGTTCCAAGACTGTTTCTTCAGGATGGTCCAAAAACCAGATGAGAATATCTGTTAACTGGTCAACAGCTGTTTGGTGAGGAGTGCAGGGAGGCGCTATCTACAATAAGACATTCAACTGATGAATCCGTGGTCAAAGAAGATGAGAGCAACTTTCCAGTATCGACAGAATATGATCCAAGCACAAGATGTATCATCGTCTGTTCTCAATGTGTTCCCTCGCTTCCTTGATGTTCCAGGATTGGTAAGGAAATCTTGAGTATTTGGACTAGTTCAGTATTAGATTACCCGTTACGTCAACCATTTGTAAACCTGTAGGCCTACAGTATATGAAATATTCATGTCTTGTTTATAGATTGACCAGGATTTCTCAATGATGTTTGCTGATGAAGTATCTCAGAGGTTCCTGGCTAAGTGGTCAACTGTCTTCAAAGCAAAAGTCATTGCAGACTTCAAGACTCTCCCGCAAAAGCAGAACATTGATGAGTTGCTGTCAGGAACTGAACCTCAACCTGATGACAGCTGTGGGTGAGAAGTTATGGTATAGATTACCATGTTGGTGTGTTCAAATGTACTGGATGTAGCTTTGATCTACCTGTATTCAAGAAGATCTGTGATATAATAAAACACAAAGAATGTGCTTTCATAATCGCCTGTAATGTAGAAACAATGTACTATGAGGACCTGTTTAACGCGTACTGCATAGAAGACCAAATGCTTGAGTTTTCTGTCATGTGTTTAAATGAACTGACTCATTTCAGACCATTTGACAAGCAGCACTCTAATGACAGTTGTCAAAAAGCAAACATACTGTAGTGCCCTGCTGTTATTTAAGCTGTCTGTTGGAAATGAAATGTTTTTTAATAAAATGTATGAAGCAGTCAACTAGTCATTTTTAAAAAATGTTTAAATTTTATTTTGAAGTAGTATATTAACACTTTTATAGTGTTAATGTTGCAACTCCTTTTGAGAGTAAAATGACACTATAAGAGTCAATAAATGACTCTTAAGAGAATTAATTTGTGACACCTCACACTAGTGTTAAAAAAATGCAACACCGGTTGGTGTCGAGGAGTGTTAAATTTTAACTATATAAATAGTTAATATTGACTCTACGATGGTGTAAAAATGGCTACACTTTCAAAAGTGTTAAAATAACACTTTGTAGAGTGGACCCCATGGGACACTTTGAAAGTGTTGAGATTAACTCCTACAGTGTCAATTTAGGCCTGCTGAATTTGCTGTGTAGAGAGACTAATCCATGCCTTTGTCTCCAGCAGGCTACACTACTGTAACGGCCTTCTCATCGGGCTCACTAAACGAGCTGTAAAACAGCTGCAGTACATCCAGAATGCTGCTGCTCAAGTCCTCACTAGAACCAGGAAATATGACCATATTAGCCCAGTACTCAGGTCTCTGCACTGGCTTCCTGTCACTCAGAGAATAGACATTAAAACAGCTCTGTTTGTGTACAAGTCTCTTCATGGTCTTGCGCCAAAGAACATGTTAGAGTCACATAAACCATCTCAAGCTCTGAGAAGCTCAGAGAGTGGTCTCCTGCGAGTGTCCAGAGTTAAAACTAAACATGGTGAGGCTGCGTTTCTGTTTTATGCTGCCAAAATCTGGAACAGCCTTCCATAAGATGTGCCACAATCCTCAACGTTGGCAACGTTCAAATCCAAGCTGAAAACAACACAAATGAAAGTATTTTATCTGCATTCTTAATTTTTTGTTTTTGTTTTCTGGAATGATTACTGAATTTATGTAATGATTTTAGAATGATTTATGTTTTTATGGAATGATTTTATGAAGCACTTTGAATTACGTTGTGTACAGTATGAACTGCGCTCTATCAATAAACTTGCCTTGCCTTCACCGAGATCCAGGTCTGATCTGAACAGAACACAACAAAACAGGGCATACAGTAATATTGAAGCTATACAATAAATGTAACTCCAAATGTCTGTGACATCCATACCATAATCCAAAATTCCTGGATTATTGTTCATACTGACCCTGCTAACTAAATGTGACTGCGGTATGTCCCCAACGTTTTGATGTAAAATGAAAATTTTAAAGCAAATATTTTGGTCCTCAGTCATATTGAAGCAACACACAAAAAGAATAATCCCAATTTTGGAGTGGAAAAAGGAAAAAAAAATCCACGTCCCCATTTACAATCCATATCGTGATCAAATTGGATCAATTAACTGCACAAGAAATTTTTATAAGAATCCAGTCTCGACTTTAAATCACACCATAATTAAATAACCAAGTGACTCGTTTGACGTTGGTAATAAATACATCAACATCTTGACATACAAACTAAATTGCATAGCTACCCATCAACGTATATAATATGGGTTGGACAACATGAGAAAAATAATATGGCATGCATTTGTTTGGTACTTAATGGACAACTCCATTAACAATATACTGTATGAGTCACAGCCATACAGCATATAGTGATACCTTGGTTTCCGTATGCCCCGGTTTTCATAGGATTCATTTTTCAACAAAAATTATTGCTAAAAATATGCCACGGTGTTTGTACACTGTCTGTGTTATTGTACACCGAAACACTGTACCTAATAAAGTAGTCATTCTTTTCATTTTGCTTATTATTATTATTATTATTTTGCTTTTTTCTATTGAGTACGGCTGCAAAATGACCCACCATTGGACGAAAAAAGTTGTAAGTGTCAGCACTGTGATAAGGTAGGTGAGAAACACTACTGAATTCATTACTTTGCATTACTTTGCCAACAGGCGTCTCCAATAAAGGTCATCATTCAGTCATGATTAATACTTGATCAAAATTGTAAGACTATTTGAAAAAGAGTTGCAAGAGTTTATATTTTTCACTGTTGGATCTTAAGGACTTTCTCAGTAGAGCTTCAAAATACAAAAAGAAGAGAGTGAGACCAAAAAATTTGTAAGCAATTTATTGCAAACAACCATTAAACTGAAACAGGTTGTTCATCAGATGATCAAAAGTTTAAGACCATAGGTAGAACCCAAAAAAACCAAAGCCCCCTTAAATAGAATTAAAATGTTCAAAAAAGACTCAGTAATGAGTAGCTGTGCCATTCTTGTTAATCACCTCAAAAATATGTTTGGGCTTGCTTGATGCCACTGTTCCATGTTGCTCCAGGTGGTGAAAATAGCTTCTGATGTCCATTTTTGTAAACACCCCTTGCCATCCAATTCCCATATGTTCTCAATTGGATTTAGATCAGGGGAACACGCAAGATGACCCAAAAGAGTGACGTTATTTGTCTGGAAGACGTCATTTGTCAGGCAGGCATTGTGAACTGCAGCGTTGTCCTGTTGAAAAAGCCAGTCATTACTACACAGACGAGGGCCTTCAGTCATGAGGGATATCCCTGCAACATCTCCACACAGCTATCTGATGTTTGACGCCCCTGCACAACCTGAAGCTCCATTGTTTCATTGAAGGGAAGAGCACCCCAGATCATGATGGCGTCCCCTGCACTGTGCCGTATGAAAAAGGTGGGATCCCCTTGTCATGCCAGTAATGTTGGAAGACATCAGGCCCATCACGGTTACATTTTTTTTCCTCATCAGTGAATAATACTTTCTTCCACCTTTCAATGCCCCGTGTTTGATGCTCTTGTGCAAATTCCAAACGGGAAATTTTGTGGCATTGTCGTAGACAAGGCCTCCTGTTTTTTGTTCTTAAAACCCTTCTCTCGCAGATTCCATCTGATGGCTATTGGACTGCACTCGGCACCAGTAACAACCTTCATTTGGGCCGAGGGTGAAACCCGCAGCATTTTTTTGGGGTCTACACTTGACTTTTTTGTTCCATAACTCTCGGGATCTTTGAAGAGGTTTCAAATGACTGTCTTACTGCGTCCAACCTCAGCAGCAATGGCGAAAGGCCTTGCTTATGCAGCTCAACAATCCGACCACGTTCAAAGAGAGAAATCTTTTTTGCCTTCACCATCAAGAGATCATGATCACTGTGAATGCCTGACAGAAAATGACATTGAATCCACATTTTGACCCCAATTTTGGCTTTTAAAAGGTCATGATTTTAAACTTTCCATCAGCCGATGAATAGCCTATTTTAGTTTAATGGTTGTTTGCAATAAATTACTTAATTTGTTTTTGTCTCACTTCCTACTGAGAACATCCTTAAGATCCAAAAGTGTAAAATGTAAATTGTTGCAATTTTTCACCTGGTCTTAAAATTTTGATCAGGACTGGATGTATTTTGCATTGTTTCTATCATTATTCTCTATAAATGTGTTTTGTGTTAATATTTGTGGGTGTCTGGAACAGATTAATTGGATTTACATGATTTCGTAGTATGATCTGGTTTTCGACGAACCCTTTGGAACGGATTAGGAAAAAAAACAGGATCACCGTATAGAACCAAGCCATTAAGCCAATGTAGTGTTGATAGTTAATGAGACTAATGTCACTTCCTAATGTATACACAGCACATACTTAAGCATCGTTACACTGTCAAACATGTGTATTTAATAAATGTAATTTACAAAAAACATGCTACTAAGTAGGAGCAATAAAATGTATGTATATTTGCATCTAGCATAATTTAAGAGAGGTCAGTTGTAAGGATCTTTTATAGTCGCACAAACAGCCATTGTGCAAATATTGCTTTTTTTTTTTTTTTTACGCCAACAGTCGTTAAAGATTGACTTGGAAAGCAAAAGCGTGTACTTTCCACTCATGGAGCCACATTGGTGGTGACCATTCCTGCAGTCATTCTTTCCATGGTGACCAATTAGCAGGGACAAACGTGTCCCTTGTTATCTGAACATGATCAGCGAATCATGCGTCGGATGAAATTTAAATGCATGCATCCTTTTGTTTTCTACTTGCAGGAATGTTTTATTTGTGAGGCATTGGTGAAATGTATTCCAGTGCATTTGTGTCACTAAACAAACATGAGATGCTGTGTACAATTTGTGTGTGTGAGAGAATGAGTGCAGGCAGCATGGGATGAAACCATGGAGTAGGACTTTGCCTGAAGGGGTCCCCTGCCTGCTCAGATTCCTGGATCTCCTCTCTCTCCCACTATGTAAGCTCCAGAGAATGTCGTGTTGGAAGGACACGGAGCGGATTTAGCAAGAATAGCTCGTAATCATAATATACAAATCATTCAAATCCTTCATTCTTAGTCATGAGTCATTTTTCCAAGAGTGTTGCAACTAGCGTGGCTTCACGACAGCCTCTCACATCACAGCTCGGCCTGTAAAAAAGCCAGAAAATACCGGAGGTGCTTTGACTGTTTGCAAGCGACCTCCATGCACTGTAAGCAGGATATGAAGACATACTGTACTGTACTGTATGTCCTAACATCTGCACTAACAACAGCATTGAACTTTGACACTAGGGGTCATAAATCTGCAGGAAACAAGATGTGGTGGAAGATGGATACATTCAATGGGTAATATGGAAGAATGCAGTTGTTTTTTGTTTTTTTTGCTCCTGGGCTCAACCTACCATAACAAAACTGAACCGCAGTGTTTTTATTGAAGACTATTTTTGAAAGACTACTTGTCTTGCAGTTCATTATGAAACCTAAATAAGAGCTAAGCTAGCTATCAGGAACAGCGACTTAAATAAACAGAATTTTCAAAAATTCCTTTTCTTACTCTTTACGTCACTCTGATTTGCAGCTAAACAGAATTTCACTTTCTCACTCACTCACGAAGAGAGTAACTCATTAGAAACGTTACCAAATTACTGCATGCATGTGTAATATCTTGGTTGTAATGCAGAATTACTACAAAAAATACTAATGTTAATGTATTTCATGATTATATTATCGCTAAATATGTTGTCATATTATACCTACTACAGAAAAGCAAAAAGGCAAAATTTATTTTTTACAAGGTAAACCCTGACAAAGAGCTACAAAGGCAGGGGTGTCCAAAGTGAGGCCCACGGGCCATATGCCGCCAATGGCTCATTTTTTAGTGGCCTGTGGCACTTTGTAGAAATAAAATGAAACGAGAACAACTCCAGCAAAAATGGCAGGCACAAAAGGCATAATGTAACGAGAAAAAGCTGAAATGATAATAAGAAAAAGTGATCATAACACAAAGCTTTATATTTTTAAAACAGTGGTCACACGTGCAATCCGGCCCTGCACCGGCCAAGGCCTCAGAACCCGGGTCCACCGATCCTTACTTACCAATTACTATCATATCAAGACGCTGATTAGACAGCGTGATGATTGCAGAGGTGTGCCTAAGGCTCGCCACAATAAAATGCCATTCCAACATGCACAGTTTAACTGTATTGGGGAGATGGGGGTAAAAAAACAAATCAGTATCTTGTGTGACCACCATTTGCCTCATGTAATTTTATCCCACAGCACAATACCACAGATTTTGCAAGTGTTGAAGGAGCGTGCACTAGCCATGCTGACTGCAGGATTATCCACTATGGCCGTCGCTTGTGAACGGAAGGTTAATTTCTCAACCATAAGCCGTCTCCCGAGGCGTTTCAGAGCTTTAGAACTTCAAGGCTGTTCTCTTCATGGACGAATCCCGGTTTTCACACACTCTACGGGGCAGATGGGAGACGGCGTGTGTGGCATCGTTGGGTTAGTGGTTTGCTGATGTCAACGTTCCAGTGGCCCGTGGTGGTGTTGGGATTATGGTATGGGCAGGCGTATATTATGGACAACAAACACACGTGCATTTTATTGATGGCATTTTGAATGCACAGAGATACCGGGGGTATACGGCGAAAGTGGCTCAACAAACCCAGGCTTTGTGCTCAAGATGCAACTCGACAAAACCTAACATCCGCAATAAGACTCAACTGGCCCCGCGACGGTGGTTATCAACTTACTCGGTCAAGTCCGGTTTTCGGCTTTGTGCTAAGTGCGCGTTCACATGAAAGGGGGCGTTTGACGTCATATTATTCTACTTCCGCTGAAAAGTGAAGCCAGTGCGTTCGACAAAAAATAAGTACGTAATTATGATGGAGCGTTATGAGGAGTTCCCTGCGGACAGAATGATGCTGAGCATGTAATAAGCAAGTTAACACTGATTTATTTTACAAACTATACCCTACTAGTTTTTACATTTATCACTGCTCCACATTGCACAACTTTCACATTTAACGCTTATCCATTTAATAAATAAATAAATTGGAGCAAAAACGTATTTTTATTAAATATTTGCGGTATGTATCTCGTTGTGACCACTCGATGGCAGTGTTGACGTGTTGACGCAAGGCCTAATTATCAATATATCATATATTGCATTTTATTCCTGGTTTCTATGCCGCTAGAGTTGCGGGGGTATGCTGGAGCCTATCCCAGCTGCCTTCGGGCGAGAAGCGGAGTACACCCTGGACTGCCAATCGCAGGGCACCATTCACACTCACATTCATACCTATGGACAATTTTGACGCTCCAATTAACCTAACCTAACATGCATGTTTTTGGAATGTGGGAGGAAACCGGAGTACGCGGACAACAACCCACACATGCACGGGGAGAACATGCAAACTCCACATGGAGATTTGAACCCAGGTATTCCCGATCTCCTGACTGTGTGGCCAACATGCTGACCACTCGACCACAGTGCGGCCTCTAGTATATTCCCTCGTCTGAAAATCCATCTCGCTTACAGATGGATAATATCATCAGGGAATGCTCTTTTTTTCCCCCAAAGGAACCTCGTAGGTTCTCAATAAATGGTGACGCTATCTCCGAATTAGCTAAACAGTGAAACAGTGGCACTTTTATAGCTGATTTCAAGCTGAAAGCCTGGACACAACCTGGTACCAGGTTTTGACTTTAGCCCAAGTTACCATGGTGAAAGCTGGCGGAAGCTGAAAACATCACAGTACCTGCGTGGCCAGCACACTCACCGGACATGTCACCAACTGAGCATGTTTGTGATGCTCTGGATCGGCGTATCCAACAGTGTGTCCCCGTCGCCACCAATATTCAGCAACTTTGCACAGCCCTTGAAGAGGAGTGGCCCAATACTCCACAGAACACAATCAACAACCTGATTAACTCAATGCAAAGGAGGTGTGTTTACTGCGTGAGGCAAATGGTAGTCACACAAGACACTGATTTGTTTTTTGACCCCCATCTCCACTGTGCATTTTGGAGGGGCCTTTATTGTGGCCATCCCAAAGGCACACCTGTGCAATAATCACGCTGTCTAATCAACATTTTGATATGACCCATCTGTGAGGTGGATGGATTATCTCACTAAAGTAAGTGATCACTAACACAGATTTAGACAGGTTTGAGAAAAATATTTGAGAGAAATAGGCCTTTTGTTTACAGAGAAAGGTTTTTACATCTTTGAGTTTAGCTCACGAAAGATAGGATTGTACATACGTTTTTTATAAGTGACTGAAAAGTAACGCGCCATGAATCGTCCACCAATATTACAAACCGCTAAAGTAGGGGATGTGGGGTTGCCATAGAAATGAAACGCAGTAGAAACTGATGTACCATTAAAAAAAAAAGAATACTTTTAAGCTGTTACATCAAAACTGGGTAAATATTCATATAAATATATATAAATCTAGCATTTTCCCAGTGTTCTCCTGCTGAGAAAGATGTGAGCGTATGTGGTGAAAAGCCAAGTTGTCAACTACAGAGCTTATTGAGTAGAAATGTAGGGCAGCAGAGTTGATAGTGAGAATCCAGCCTAGAGATTTTCCTCCCTTAAAAAGATTTCTTTATAAGCAAACACTGTGCCCCAGTAACCCATATTCATGCCATCGCACTTGAGCAGCCATGTGATCGGGTGTCACGGATTGACAGCAAATAAAAAATATAAAAAAACTGGATTGATTTGTCAACTCGCAGAACACAGTCAGTGGAAATGATTGCCTTGGCTTCCTGCCTCCTGGGATCCGCTGTGTCAATGTCGACTGATGTCAGACTAAAAAAAAAACAACAAAAAAAACACAACACCGCCAATCTCCTAATGGCCGCTCACATTCCTTCTAGATGAGTATAGTCAGGTGGAGAGGGGGGCTTGGCACGCTTGGACGGTGGGCACGCTCGCGGAGACAACATCCCATCTATGTGGAATATAATGTCATAAAACAAGAGCAATAAGACCCAGAATTCACACCAAATTCCTGAGTGACATTCAATTTGTTCCACTAGTGCCTTTTCCTGAGCCAAGGCAAATATTTCAACAGGGAGAGTAGTCAGGATGCCAATAACATATCTTTGGAGGACATGGAATACAGGAATCTGACCTGTGCTATCCTGTTTGGAAGAGACTCACCTACTTCATACATTTCTTGTCAAAACAAGAACTCTATTGATGTTGAATCAACCTAAGATGACTGAGGTAACTGGGTTCAAAGTTCTGTGGCCACAATCTTTAAACTCTCTGGGGATGTTGCCCATTTTCACGGAAATATTCTTACATTTTTTGTGCAAAACGTATACGTATCAATAAAGTTGCATTCAAACTTTCAGAGATTGTCAGTACAAATCTTCTACTGCTTCCACCACTTATTTATAAATGGAATATTTTCGTAGTTATGGCATAGAAAACCTTCTAAATACAGCTTTTAACATTATTAGAGACCTCTAGAAATGAAATAACAACCCTATAGTCACCTTTACACTCCTATTACCCAGTATAGTAGACATAATAAGAGAAAATAAGCCACTGAAGACATAAATAAGACTCGTTGCTATAAATATCTTCCAGTGCTAGGGGAGCTGAGTGACAGTTTAGTTTTAACTCGGCATGGGTCATGGCCGCCAAAGTAGCTAGTGTTAAGAATTATTGTGCTTGTCGTGAGATCATTCAAACTTGCAAAAAAAAGCCTGTTGTTCCAGTCATCAAGTTTGATGCTTGTGTGTTTCATCAAACCTTACAGTAACATTACTGACACTTAGTGACCAGTGTAGAATACATATCACCACAGCATCGTTGAATGCGTGTTCTATTTATATTTTAGTTCATGTAGTCATTTTTATGCTTGAAAATCCTTAATGTAGGCAATACACATGTCAAATTTGCTTTAAAATACATATTTTCTGACTAATAATAGGCAGTATTGAAACAAGAAACAGCATGATTCAAAAACAGTGATTGAGTAAAACTGCAAAATTTGAAGCCCAAAGTGGCGTGGGATGGCTTAGTGTAATGAACTTCCAACACTGAACAGTCAAAACAAAAAACACTATTGTTTCTTGTATTCTGTATTTAAAGGGACTGTATGCAATTGTCAGGCAGCTGCGCAGAGGGCGGTAAGTTTCAAACATCCTGCAAGCGTCATATCCTGCCCTCTTCCTCTTCTGAGCATGCAAGCCATTCCCCACGCAACACGCATTTGTTTCCAGCAAATGAGGACGAAGTTTGAAATGCCTTTTGAGGTGTCTTATGGGGGAGGAAAAAAAAAATCACTGGCAACAGCTCTGGTGGACATTGCTACTGTCCTGTGTGATAAAACTGCACATTTTGGAGCGGCCTTTTATTGTGGCCAGCCCAAGGCACGTGTAATAATCATGCTGTCTAATCAGCATGTTGATATGCCACACCTGTGAGGTGGATCTTAACTTGGCTATGTAGATTTGTGAAGAATATTTGAGAGAAACAGGTCTGTTGTGTACATAGAAAAAGTTCTACATCTTTCACTTCAGATCATGACAGATGGGAGAGAAAACAAAGTTCCGTTTGTATTTTTGTTGAGTGTATTTTACAATTAATATAGAACATTATTTAAATTTCTAAATTAAGAGCAAGAACTGCTGTTGAATGGCTGTTTCAGGTAATGACCTCAGGGTCATTTCAGAAAATGTCGTTTATACTAGTTGCAGTTTGGGGACAACCATGTAAGCTCAACTTGTTTCTGCAACTGCCAGAGGTTTTATATCAACACAAGCAAACATGTTTACGAAATGAGCCCTAAGATGACGATTTGTTGTTAAATTGCTGCATGACTACCTTGTGTAAACACATGTTTTCTATGAAGCTCTTACTGGTGACAGCTGTGCCACTCCCAGGTATGATGTGGCCTGTTGGGCATGAAGTCAGCGGCCCCCCTATTCTTCACCCTCTGTGGGAAGCGCAGCAGCACTCGCGTATCGTAGTCCTTGGTCTCCGGGTCATAGGCGGAGCTGAATGGTGGACAGATAAAACAAAAAATGTTATGTGTGTTTCCTATAACAACACAGAACAAAGATCAGACTTAGAGGCCGGAAAGGTTTGTGGTAAACAATTCATCCGACAGATTACAACCATCTAGCTGGCGTTGAGAGGCAACCCGGCAATACACAGGTCCCGTGTTACGGGATTCACTTCTGTGTGAAAGAGGGAGGCGCAATCTCGAGCTGGCGCTGCTGACTGAAGATCCGAGCCATTCATCTTGCGCCGGCTTGTTGACATTGGAGTGTACGGCAAATTACAGCGGCCCATCTGGCGGTGATTGCTGCATACTCAGACAGGATATGAAAGGGCTTTGAGGGATGGCTGTGAGCGAGGAAGCGACGCAGGCGTGGGGACGACGCACTTCCGTCGTGGTCTGAGTGATGAGTCAGTCAAAGGGCCTCGTTCAAGTAAAGTACAAATCATGTAATGTTGAAATCTGTGTCATAATCTTACTAAGACTGTAGGTCTTGTTTTGTGTTAGGTTACTTTGACCAGATGCCCTTGTGTTTCCCAGGGCAGGGTTTTGCCTAAAAAGTGCAAAAACATATGGACCACTGGTTTTAGAACTGGTTTTAGAACTGTAGGATGGTCCAAAAGAGTGAGGTTATACCTCTGGTAGAAGTCTGTTGTTACGCAGGCAATGTGAACTGGCATTGCCCTGTTGAAAAAGCCAGTCATTACCGTGCAGACGAGAGTCATGAAGGATGCCCGCTGCAACATCTCCACATAGCCGACTGCTGTTTGACGCCCCTGCACAATCTGAAGCTCCATTGTTCTTTTGAAGGAAAAAGCACCCGAGATCATGATGGCGCCCCCTCCACTGTGCCAAAACATCTCAGGTGGGATCCCCTTGTCATGCCATTAACATTGGAAGCCATCAGGAGCATCAAGACTACATTTTAATTTCTTCCACCTTTCAATGTCCCGTGTTTGATGCTCTGGTGCAAATTCCAAATGGGCAATTTTTGTGGCGTTGAAGGAGATAAAGCCTTTGAAGATGTTTTTTGTTTTTAAAAACCTTCTCTAAGAGATGCTATCTCATGGTTATTGGACTGCACTCGACACCAGTAACAACCTTCATTTGGGTTCAATGTGGTCCCATGTCTTGACGGACAGCCAATCCCCCAGCTCCGGGCCGGTAACATTTTTTTGGGTCTACCACTTGACATTTTTGTTCCATAGGCCTCAGGATCTTTGAAGAACTTTCAAATGACTGTCCAACCTCGGCAGCAATAGTGCTCTGTGCGAGGCCTTGCTAATGCAGCTCGACAATCCGACCATGTTCAGGGAGAGAAAGCGTGTTTTTGCCTTTGCCGTGAATATCAGACACAAAATTACATTGAATTCACATTTTTGCCAATATTTTGGCTTTTAAAGGCTGTGGCCTTAAGCCTTTGGTCAGCTAATGAACAGCTTATTTCAGCTTATTTGTTTGCAATAAACTGCTTACTCAAATTATTTTTCTCTCACTCTCATTTCTTCTTTTTGTATTTTTGAAGCTCTACTTAGAACCTGAAGATTTTTCAACTGGTCTTAAAATTTTGATTAGGAGTGTATTTGGTTTTTCACTCTTCATGACCCATATGTCAGTCATTAAATGATGCAGCAAAGTTTACACTCAGCAGGTGTTTCGAGTCAAAGCAGTCGTATTTTTTTGTTTGGTTCAGTGAAAAAGTACAAACGTTCAAAGAAAACTTGGGACCAACAAAAAACATCACTTCCTCGGTCTGCATGTATTCTTCCACTGTTCTGTGGCTTGTGTTTTTGTTATTAAGTTCCGCCTTCAAGCGTAGTGTGACTGCGCTCATGTCATTGGCAGGCTTTTCAGTGACTGGTCACGCATTCATGCACTCATGTACTCATTATTCATGCATGCAAGTCAATCAGCACAATACGCAGCACCGCTGATGGGTCGTGATGTCATTGTAGATATCAGTCATTGAACACAGCAACAAAGATTACATTCAAGTTTACAAACGTTGTTCGGAGCAGCAACAAGCACCATGTGCTCAGTCTGCGTGTATACTTCACGTGTTCTGTGACTTGCAGTTCTGTTAATTGCAGACTGTACCACCGGTTGGTCGTGATGTCAATCAGTTGTCATGCAAACATCGGTCATAGTTAACATCCACACCAGTTTACATATGTAGCACATAGCGCCCAGCGAGTATTTATTAATTCATTAATTTTAGGTCCACACATTAGTATAATTATTTGATTTAGTACAAAAGTTCAGAAAAGTAGGCCTATTAAGATTGTTATCCTTTGTAATCTGTTGTTTTGGTGTTGCTGTCTTGCTAAAGGTCATCGGTGTATCAAACTTAAATGTCAATTTGCAATATAAATGCTCGGGCACTCTGTGGGGAGTGGCGTTTTTTTTTGCCCATACCCGGTATCAAACCAAGTTTGACTCTGAAAAAGCTTGATAACAATTCTTTCTTTCTTGCTAAAAGCATCACCTTGAGAGGCATTTCTCCTCAGCAGCACAGCGAAGTGAGTACATTCGAGCTCTCTGAATGTATGTAGAAGCCTGGACGTAGTTCGGATCGGGCACCAGGTCGGGTAAACCTGATAAAGAAAGAAAGAAAGAAAGAAAGAAAGAAAGAAAGAAAGAAAGAAATTCTGTTTAAAGATAGATATAAATACATGGTTGTACATGACTACAACATCAAATCCATCAACTCTTTCGCAAAAAAGGTCATAACTTCCTCAAAACTGATCGAAGATATACCTTGTTTGGCACTTGTTTAGCACCTCAAGTACATCTCGAGTACTCTTACAAACACAGACGTTTTAAACTTAAACCGAATAAAACTGTGGTCTGTGCTCTGTGCAGAAAAAAAATTGTAGGCAATAAATTATATAGTGGGTCAGATGGTCAGATTTGTTTCATCGGTATTAATTTATGTATTTTCTCCAAGGTAATTTGCACTGTCTGTTATCAATATCTTATTTCATTTCTTCAATGACCCACGTTCCATAGATGGAACGTATACCACACTTTGGAATCCCATGCGTGTTTCACCAGGAAGGCAGGTGCTGCCCGGTGAAGGAGTGTGTCTGCTTCAGAAGAGATCCTGCACGGCAGATACTTCACCTATGTGACCCCCTCCCCCATCTATTTTAACGTTTTCCCATAATGCATTGTGTCCAAACAAAGCATTCATTGGTTCCTGCCGGGGCGGTGCAATGATGTCAGCCCCCCTCTGGGCTCCTCTGGCTCCATCTGGTGGACATCCATCCATCCATTTTCTATGCCACTTGTCCTGCAATGAAATGCTTTGCTCAGACGCAATGTATTATGGAAAACGTTGAATTATTTCTTTTTTTTCATATTACTCATATTGGTACTTGGTTGTATATTTCTTAGGTATACCTTTTGAGTGTTAAGTTGCTGTGTGATGAGTTTAGCATTGTTTGTAAGATGTCACTGTGAGTAAGATATTGAGTAATGACCTCCTGCAATTTCCAACGGGTTGACAAGCTTGTTGTGAGTTTTTTTATAGTCTATGATTTGCTCCTGTCAAATAAAGAACTGCCTGGTCCTCACGGACTTGTGCGTGCCACAATATGCCATTTTATGACGTGGACATGTGTGGCTTATAGTCCGGCTTATATATATGTAGGAATCGGCTGATACACCGAAATTGACGCTACTTTTAAATTTGCTTGTCACTGTTGGGACTGGAACCAATTCACCGTGATAAACGAGGGAGTACTATCTATGGAATTCCAATCAAAATGAAGGTCAAACAGCGTCTGATGACCACTACCATATCAAAGTATGTATAATGATGTTATCTAACACAGATCATCGTTACAACATTTTTGCTATCCAGCCCTACAATATTGCATCATCAATTTTTTATTCCCTGGCATTTATAGAAGCACTGATAGACGATATAAGGGGCAAACCGTGACGAGGTTGGCAGTTCAAAAATGGGTTGCGGTGCAGAAAGCCGTCGGCCACTAATTACTGTGCATTCCAGATGATTATCACGCTTTTCTAATGAGCTGTTCCAAAGGCCTTTTTAGACTAGGGGTGACTTTAGGGTGATGGTGCCAAAGGGTCACATTTGTGTAAAATCACCCAAAACAGAGCAACATAACACACACATTCAGCCTCTAACTACCACTAGCTTGTTATTATTATTAGGGAAATGCGTTATGCAGATGATGCTATGCTGTCTTGGCTAATTTGATGTGATCTTCCCTGACTCGCATTTAAATATGAACCTGCCACTTGAGGTTAACCTTTAATAAAGTGTGCCTAGCTTGATGAGTTCAGTGTTTGGGGGATAAATCTCAGCTCGGAAACATATAAGCTATTATAGGAGGGCTTATTGCCATTCAGACGGTGTTAGTCATACTTTACTTACACAAGAGCTGAGAAGAATGTACGTGATGGAAGAAAACAACAGTGATCTCACACTGCTCCTGCTGCTGTTGTGTTTTTAAAAGTGAGACACTGACCAAGTCTGAAAGTTTGATTTCCATTTCCTGACAGAACCTATTTGTAATAAATCCTCTCTACAACAGGTGGTATGGAGACACTTTTTATCCAAGAGGAGACTGAGGGCGGCAAGTAAAGAAAACTCAGAACGAAAGTGGAGACTGTGGAGTACAATACTTCAGCATATTTTCGGGTTTTCAAAAAGAGGTATCCAATAGAAATTGTATCTTGTAATTATAAGTTTTGTACAGTTGCCTATACAGTAGCATGAGTGCTGCCATTCAATGAGGCAAACATGAATTCCAACATCAAGATCATGATCTACTTTTACAGTTTTTCTAGAGGATTTAGTACAGTTCCTGAAATATGAGGGGCGTACTCGTATTTGTGAGATACTGTAAGAAAGAACATGCTTCATTTTGAATCATGTGGGACACACATGTTCATTTTCGTGCGCTCTACCAGCTATCGTATGAGACACGAGCAGCGCTGCCAGAAAACTACAAAAGGATTGGCTGTCGTCTCATTAGGAGCATGCCCTGACATTGTAAGAAGTGCATACAAAGCACAAGAAGAGCACACATCAGAGCCACATTAGGAGTTTTTCCACAGCTTTGAGTATGATTCTGAATCCAATATCCAGTGGGTTTTAAGGATTTTGTTTTGATTTTGATTTGGGAAATAGAGTAGATCAGTGACGGTGTATAGGTGCTCACCACTTATGAATGACAATGTAAAATGATCCATTAGTTCCAGCATAGAAAATCTGTTTATGACTTTCTAAATATGATTTTTTTTACCATTATTAGAGTCCTGTAGACATGAAATAACACCCCTATAGTCACCTTTACACTCCTATTATTCTTTGTTTACACCACATTGCGCAACATGAATGCGCAGGCCACGGGATCACTGCGGAGACACAAGAGACGGCCTTCACTTTAAACATAGCATGCTAGCAAGATAACTAGTTAGCCTCCAATTTCTTTATTCTAATCTCAAGAAAGGGTTTGAAACGGAGTGGGGAAGAAGGAAAAACCGTACCACTTTCACACGGAATGGGAGGAAAACGTTTTTTTCACTCTATCATGGTGGACATGCCATGGCTGACTCCATACAGAGTGAAGGTGATGTCATGTCAATGTAACATTACTGATGCTGAGCTACCAGAATACGACACGTGACTAGTCTTTCAATAGTTTTGACTAATAATATGCCATAGTTAACCACGAAACAACGATTAGTTATTAATTAATACATTTTTGGACAAAAAAGTGATAGAGGGAGCGATGTTCGAATCACAATGTAGCGAGGGACGACTGTATGTTTCGTTTTGCATCTCACAGCAACTATGATGCGCTCAGAGACTGCCGAAAAAAGTGCCAAATCTCACCGCTTGACAAAAGAGAACACACAGACGTAAACATGTAAAAAATTTTGGGCATATTTAAACATGGTACATGTTTGCCGTATGTTTTGCCTGTATTATCACATATTAATAAATTATTACCAAGTTAGGGTGAATTAGATGTGTTTTCGAAAAAAAAAACAATTTCATAAAATAAATACATTTATTTATATGATTGATAATTTATATTTCGCCGGCTATTGTTTACTGTGGGTTCCTAATATGCTTGTGCAGTCACGTAAACACATACCGAGACAAGAGGAGCTGCACACGTCTTCAACATGAGTATACACCACCCTCTACTGGTAGCGGTAGTAAATACAATAACAGACACATACAACAGAGCACCGATAGATCGCTCTAATACACCACAAGGACGCAGAACACAATACGCGTTCATACGCTAATTACACCTTAAAAAATCCTCGAAGCAGCGAATCCGCAAAAGGTGAACCGCGATGTAGAGAGGGAACATTGTACATGTATTTTTGTTTTCCAGTAATTAAAATCAGCGAATTTGCGGGGCTGTGCGTGAATGTTGAATCGCGGGGATCCACTGTACACACAGTTTCAACAGATGCCTCAACATCGCCGCGTGTTTATAGAGACGTTCCAAACGTGATGTTTGCTAAGTGTTTCACATCGAGGTGAGTCTTGCCATCGTGACACAGTCTAAATAAGGGCTTTAGGTTGCTGGCTGCTACGCAAACACCTCATCCGAGTGCTCCCTCTCTGAGGCAGATGTAGTAGGACAGGGCCATACTTCCTGGGGCTGACCATGTCAACATTGTAAGAGCTGTGTGAGACCACAGCAGTTTTTTTTTTCTCTCTCTCTCTCTCTCTCTCTCTTTTTCTCTCGCGCTCTTCCACCCAGGAAGACTTTGTTCTCTAATCTTTTCAAATGAGAAATTGGGTCTCTTTTAAAGGGATAAAGTGTTTGGAGAGACTAAAAGCTGATCGGCTCGCAACAGCATGTGACAAAGCCACATATTACGCTCTAAGTGGGACACGCTTTGGAGAACTTGGATCTTGCCGGGCGTTTTATACCAGTGAAGTAGTAAAAAAAAAAAAAAAAAAAAAAAAAGGACACGCAGGCTGCCTTTAAGATAATTTCAAGCTAGATAGAGACTGTGTGAGCTGCGGAGGGAGCGACACATCCGAATATTTCACATTTATTGAGGTCAAAATAAAGACGAAGAAAAAGTGGCTCATGGTTTTAGCTCAGCTTTTTCATGATATGTTGCCTTGTTCGTTATCGTTCGTTATAGTTTATTGAGCAGTTGACACATTGTTTTACAATCAAGATCACATCATTACACGGTAATGAAGCTCAAAAGGAGTAGACTGAAGCAAGAGGCGAAACT
Source organism: Dunckerocampus dactyliophorus (assembly GCF_027744805.1). Classification (NCBI taxonomy): domain Eukaryota; kingdom Metazoa; phylum Chordata; class Actinopteri; order Syngnathiformes; family Syngnathidae; genus Dunckerocampus; species Dunckerocampus dactyliophorus. Next base: position 5,921,404 of record NC_072821.1, on the reverse strand, counting down.
CATAGTTTTAGCTCAGCTCTTTCATGCTGTGTTGGCTTGTAAACTGTAGGATCGAAAATTAGGTACAAAAACAAATGGAATATAATTTGTTTTGGATTGTGATTACATTTTGTCCACTAAAAATCAAGTGTAAAATAACATTTAACATTTGTGATAATTTGAAAGAAAAACTTTTCTACTATCGATGATACAAATATAATGGCTTATTGTTTGTAATAGAATTGTAATTATTAATATAAGTTCAAATTTCATTTGAATTATAAATATCAATCGACTCCAGCAGTCTCAAACTCGCGGTCCGCGGGCCATTTGCAGCCCACCAAATCGTATTTTGTGGCCCGCGACTGGACATCAAAGAGTAGTGTAACTGCAGCCCGCAACATCCGGGCAAGCTTAGTGTTACTTCCATACTTACAGGGGCAAGTAAACACCAACACTGAACTAACAGTGGTGTTATCACATGGATGTATTGTGAATTGTATCGCATCGTGAGGTACCCTGAGATTCCCAGCCCTCCTCCCAATACTTGATGCGGCCCAGCCTCAACCAGACTCTACCTCCACTGGCCCCCAGTGAAATTGAGTTTGAGACCCCTGATCTACTCGGTTGGATACAAGAAATTATTAAGTGACTCACGCATATTCACTCCTCTGACCGTGCCTTGTCCTGGCGCCATTCGGCTGTAATGTTTTTGTATCCTTGTTAAAACATATTGCTCCTGCCGTCGTCCTCCTTCTTGTTCTACTCCTTGAACCGAGATTCATTTAGCCGGTTATTTTTATTGGTGGTTAGCAAGCAGCTCACACAGTTGGCTAGTTTGCTCGCGACTATTGACCACAGCAGGAAACGGCACAAAGGAGCCAATCAGGATACAGAACACAATGCGCAGGTTCTCCCTTAGCCAATAATTACTGTTGTGGCTCTATATTTAGCCGGCTATTGTCTACTGTGGGTTCCTAATATGATCGTACAGGCATGTAAACACATACTGAGACTAGGTGAAGCCGCACACGTCTTCAATTCTCACGTGAGTATACAAAACTCTTCTGGTAGCAGCAGTAAATACAATAACCAGGGATTCCCCTAGGATTTTTTGAAGCTGTGGTGGTGGGCTGCCTGGGAAACAGACTGCCGCCGATGTGTCGTGTCGCTGCTGCGTCGCTGTGGCAGGATCTTTTTTTAAATATTTCAATTTACAGTCGGTAATAATGTCAACATTAGGGTCGTTTTCACAGGCTTGAACAACAAATGCATTCATTAACTTTAAACGCCTTTCTCTCCGCCTTTTCTTCCACTCATTATCTGTCAGGTGCCAACAGGGCGGACAGGTGATTCTGCTGCAGGTTTTTCAAAATAAATTGTATTGAAACGTTTTATGATATTTGATAGATATTTTACTTCAAATTAAGTGTGGGCAACATGTAAATAATAGGCTATACATGTATCTATGTGGCACAGGGGGCTCACACGTTTTCCAGCCTGTCGGCTACTTTGTCCCAAAGATCTACCTCCCACTATGAACATAGAGACTATATCTATTTATAAATGAGTATTTATGTACATTGTACATGTATGTCAGGGGTGCAAACACTCAAAACAACCTACCTCTTACTGTAAAACATACAGCATATATAAAATCTAACCAGTAAACTTTGCAACTGCTATACTAAATACTAATGATTAGTATTTCACGTTCATAGTTTCAAGGTTTACAGGTCATTAAAACATTAGATGTTGTTCAGTAATTCACAATTCAAACCAATATGGCAATAAAGATAATTACACAGAATTCCTCAATAGAACATAAACTGAGTGATATGCCAGCGAAAATAGCTACGAAGCGTTCATCGTGTACTCAGTCCAGTTAGTGTTTGCTATACAACATGACAGATTTTATGCAAAAGACAATGCAGCTGTAGTCAAGGTAACATATTAAAAAGCTTTCAGCAATGGGCACATTTTCCAATTCATTGTGAAATAGTAGTTTAACAACAAACTCTACTACAAAAGTAGTAGAGTTCATGACGGCAAGCGCAGCCATGAAACAACTGACTATTTTGTACATAACAGCCGCTACACGGGAACGGATAACTTTTGTAATAGATATAAGGTAATAGATACATTTTACCGCTGAGTTAGTTCATCCGTAATCGGAATAATATAGATGAAATTTGCATTATCCGTGTGTGCCTGCCGACATCTGTTCTCCACTTTTTATTTATGCCGGCACAGGAGCAAATCAGGAGGGGGCTTAATGTCAGCTGACTGATGTCATGTGACATCTATGAAGTGACAGTAAGGATGAAGGTGACCAACACTATCTTCGCGATCCCTGTAATGGGCACCCCTGATATAGCCTCATATATGTCCATCCATACCCTGTATTACTTAACATTGTTTTCACGTGAAAAAAACAATCATTTCCAAGGTGTGGAGGTATTTATTGAGCCGTGGCACCCCGCCACGATCCACTACGTGTAGCGGAAACCCTGATCACAGACACATACAACAGAGCACAGATAGATCGCTCTCATACACCACAAGAACGAAGAACACAATGAGCGTTCATATGCTGTTAAAAAAAGTAAAATTGCACTTAAGAAAAATCCACAAAACAGCAAATCCGCGAAAGGTGAACCGCAATGCAGCGAGGGAACGCTGTATTATCATTATTCCCCTGTAAAATAATCATTAACATGGCATCAACCTTGTAGCATATAATATAATTTGACTGAGTAGATCATTAGTAGTTTTCCCCTGTACTACCAGGCTGCGACTAATGAGTGAAATAACTTAACATGCTTTGCAGCGGTCTTTTAATGAATTAATCAGTGCCAATTATCATCTAATTATTCTTTTGTCATGATGGCTGGCGGCTTTGTTTCTGAATATTAGAGGAAGGCCGTGTTGCAGTGTTGTGCAAAGTGTGTATTTGTTTTGATAGACACACTTTTTAACCACGTCTTTGCCACAAGCTGTGCTTTCCATTCATAGAGTAAAGCAAGTCCTCCAATACACTGTCATCTACCGCTTGAATAAATGGATGAGCAGTACTCAAAGCAACAATTTGTTGTCATTTGACCCTAAAATAAAAACAGGCAGGGAAAATTCTATTGCCAAATATTATTGCCAAATATCGCATTATTAGGACTGTCAAAAACAGCGCATCAGCGGCGGTAACTAAATTATTTAATTAGTTTTGTTAAAAAGTTTAGTGTCCTTAACGCATGCGCTTCATGTCAAGCCACATCTCTCTGTTACGACGGAGTCACAAGAACGTCCCCACACAGACGCTGACGCTCTTTTATAACTTTATTGTGACCTGAACACATCAATAGCAGTGGAATTCCAACAGCATATACTGTATGTATCTCCAACTCACATGCACCTCTCTAGTCAGCTCGTCCTGGGAACGACACGTCCTTCATTGTCACTAGACGACGGCCAGATTCATTCACTGACTACGAAAATCACAACAATGTTGTTATTATGCGTGTACAGTATAGACCAAAAGTTTGGACACACACAACACAACCGCATGGTCCCAACCCCATTAATAAGGCAAGAAATTCCACCAAGTAACCATGACAAAGCACAAAAGTGAAGTGAAAACCATTTCTACCTCATGAAGCTCATTGAGAGAACACCAAGCGTCAGAAAAGCTACTTTGGGGAATCTAAATAATAAGACATATTTAGAGTTATTTCACACTTTTTTGTTAAGTACATAATTCCACATATGTTCATTCATCGTTTGGACTTCTTCAGTGAAGGTGTCCAAACTTTTGGCCTGTACTGTTTGTGTGGTCTAAATAAGCAGAAAGACAAAGAGCCTACAAAGTGCATCTACCTTCAAAACATGTGATAATTGTGGTAAATGATATACCCTACAATTGAAAGGTTTAGAGCTCAGTTATATGGGAATTTTGTGCACGTGCTAGCATTATTATTATTGCCATTTTACACATCGTACACTAATCGTTTTTGCTTCTTCACTGATCAAACACGATCCAATTCCATTCAAAAGTCAATTAAGTATCCTACACTTTAAGATGGACGCAAAAGCTATCATTAATAGTTCTAATGTCCATTTCACGTGTACGCTAGTATAATTCAAAGTGTGAAACTGTGTTATAGAACTCAGTGAGACGCTACGGAAGCTCTCTCTCGCTGATGGTGTTTGTGGCACACTAAAACAAAATTTAAACCTGCATTGTTTAGTCTGAGAAGCTCTTGTTTTCATGGTCGTAAAACAGCCCAAGGCAGGAAAAACATTCAAAATCACTTTGTATGCATCAAGTTTTTTTGTTTTTTTTTGGCATTAGGAGCTATACTCGTGGGGCTTGCTTGAGAGCTTGTGAAAAACAACTTTATCGAAGTACTGTGTTGTTGTGGTGCACATGTTTTATTAACTTACGCAGCCTATGACAGCCCCAGTAAGCCTAATAAGCTTTGCTTCTTCTTACTCCTTTTCAGACATGTTGAATTATGCAAACGTAAACATGCAATGCACTTCAATGTAACCTGTTCAGCATGTTCGAAATAAACTACACCATAATTCTACCTCGGAAGACTCCTAAAGGGGGACTTTCCATATCTCCCTCCCTTCTTTACGGGAGTGGTGAATTGCTGTACAACTCTCCCCTCCTTTTTGCCTGTGCTTTCCAAGCTTGTTTACTCTTTCTTGTCCCCAAGTGCCAGAGGGAGTCCGCCCCCCGTTCCCCCTTTTCACCAGACCCAATGAGGTCACCCTCGCCGTTACTAAACTGCACGTGAAGCGCACAGAGCCCCCCCTCATGTGCAAACACAGTGCTTCTTGTGTGCTGGGCTTTCTCAATGGTCCAGTTTTTTTTAACAGCACAAGCAGCAATTGGATGACTTTTACATTGATTGCTTAAGACGTCTGATAAACCTGCTGGATTCTGCATGCAAATTCCTACAAGGAATCATTATGATCTTCTCAAAGACAGAAATCCCCCCAGTGGCTGCAAGTGAAGTCTCTCTGACTATTTGAAATATTTAAAAAGTCTTCTTCAAAACCTCGCCTCTCCCCCCGAGAGATCTATTCCAACTTCCTGAACAAAATGTGTACACTCTCCACCCGAAGCAAAAATAAAGCTTACTTTACCTCCTCTGTCTTGTTGGTACACGCTTCCGACGTTGCTTTGCTCGATCGCAGAGTTGGGAGAGTTTCTTCCGGATGGGATGGGCTGAAAGAAGGGTGGCTGGGGTCTTCCAAATGGCGGGAACTGCTCATACTGAGGGCTCCGCACGGGCAGTTGATCAGTGCCTGGTCCAGACCGGTCCGCTATGGCATCTGGGACGGAGGCGACGGCGGGGTCCTCGTTGTAGAGACTGTGAGTGTATCTGCGATCGAGGCCATCTGAGAAGGGTGGCTGTGCAGGAGGCGAGGCTGCCGCAGGGTTGGACCCGTAGCCATAAGACTGGTAGAATAGGTAAGTGTCATCTGTGAATTCAGAGGGAGAACCTGGGAGGACAGGAGCACTACCTGGGAGTACACCGGCACCTCCTGGGAATACAGGGGCGCCACCTGTGTAACCCCCTCCAGTGTACCCCTGTCCACCAGCATATGCTCCACCGCCATAACCGCCACCAGCAACTGGCTGAAAGGGTGGCTCGTAGCTCCGGTATGGTCCCTCTACATAACCAGGGTCGAATGGTACTGGTTGGTAGACAGGCTGCTGAGGGATGGGATACTGAGGGTATGATGGTATGTTGTATGGAGATGATGGATAGGAAGATGAGGAGGATGTGGATTGCCTTACTCGAGTACCGGAGGATCCCTGGAAGGGGGCTCCACCTGTTGCCCCTGCAGTTTGCCTCCAGTTATCAGGCACTTGCCCAAAGCCGAAAGGATGCCTGGCCTGCCCGCGGATCGTCTCTGAGGAGCCCCTTGAGGGCGCCTGTCTGCGGACGTTGCCCCCTTGGGTCCTGCGGTGTGACTGAGGGCGAGTGTCGGCCACCACTATTGTGTGATCCCGGTCCTGAGCGGCAGTTCCAGCTGGAACATATTCAGATCCACTGTTGAGAAGGCTGAACACACGGCCGTTGTTCTCCCACTGGATCACCTGCCTCCACGGAGTGGCCGAGCCATCCTGCCTCGTGGTCCGACCCTGGCTCTGTCGCTGGGCTTGTCCTGATCCAGCTAGCATGAACACGAAACAAACCACAATGACAGGCAACATCATGACTCCCCCTTAAAAGCGTCTTCCAAGTCAAAACACCTGTAGCTCTGTCAAAAAAAACATCCCCTGGAGTTTGTGTGTTGGTTGACTTGAGGTGATGCAGGGCTTCTGCTCGGGTGCATCTGTAGTTCTTCCTTAGACAGCAAGGGATGGTGAATCCAACTCTAACTAAGATGTGGTCGTCTGTTCAGCGTCGGCTGGTTGGCCTGTCAGTTCCTGTGCACTGCACTCCACTCTCCTGCAAGTTTCTATTTGCCTGATTGCTTACAATGAGCTGTGAAAAAACCTCCAAAGGTTTTTTTTCTTCTTAAGGCGAGGTCCCACATGGCCCTAGTGCTAGTGATGTTTCCTGGCCTGCAGCAGCCAGCCCTCTGTGAGGCCTCCAGAATCAACATTACCATCTGCAAAGGCATGCAGACGTACTGTAAAATACACCTCACTTGCAACTTCTTAAATTCTTTTCTCATGGTGCTGTACACAGACACGCCATATGTGAGCAACAGGTGTTCCCATGGATGGTTATGCTGTTGCTTTACCTTTTAAACCTCCAAAAAATGACAATAATCACAAGCAGATGTGAAGGTTCCTAATTGGTAACAGCAGCATTCGGTCAGAGTAACTACACTTACCCAATAGTTGGAACACATCGCTAACATAATGGAAACAAGGAATGAGATAGAACTCAAAAGAATGAGTGAGGAATGAGGGTCATACATGTGCACTGAATTCTTGAAAGGGCTTGAATGTTAATGTTACATGTTCAAGGTTTTAGGATAAAGTGCTTTAAAGTGTTTGAAATTGCAACTACTGCTCGCTCGAAATCAACTCACTGACAAAGGACACTTTATGAAACACAGCAATTGAAGCATGTTTTTCATGAACTTCTTTCTTTCCAAGTCACATTATAGAAAATAAATACATACAAACGTATTTGGTGGATTATAGCAGAGTAAATCAATCATTCAAATAAAAGGACACCCACCGAAAGAAAAACCATGACTATTTATTGAGACTATTCAAATTGAGAAAAAATATTGTTACAACAAGTCATAATAAATCATAATTATTCATATACCTGTGTGTGTGTGTGTGTGTGTGTGTGTGTAGTATATGCATATATAGCATTCACACATATACAATTGTACACCGATTTCCATCTATTTATTACTCTACTTCTGCTTTGCCTCATTGTTTTGTCTGCAAACTTCTCCCATATTTCTCAACTCATTCAAACCCATCCCAATGTCCAAATTTCCAGGACTTTAAAAAAAATTAAAAATGAATGGGCCCTTTATTTGGTGCCCCCTTCTGGTGGAAAATCATTTCAAATTTTCCATTACTGTAACATTCTGCATATTGTACAGCTGGGGCGCTCACACTTTTTCAGCCTGAGAGCTGCTATGAATATTTAGTATTATTTTGTATTGGTATTAGTAATTTTGTATGTTGTGCATGCATATCTGGGGTGCCCGCACTTACAACTTGACATGATCTATCTCTTACTATTAAGCATACCATATATATATATATATACATATATATATATATATATATATATATACATATATATATATATATATATACATACATATATATATATATATATATATATATATATATATATATATATATTTAAACTATATTTAAAGCATATAGTTAAATTCTTACTAATAAAAAATACTATTAATTCCTCCCTCACTGTACCACATTTTTCTCAGGAATTAATTAATTAATGATTGCTGTTTTGTGGTTCACTACGGCCTATTAATAAAAAAAAATGCATATGTAAGTACATTTTATGTATCCTTGGCCTCAATAAAGCATTTCAAAAATAAGAATTGCAAAATGAAGGAAAATACAAGGCCTGGTACTACACAGCATAGGAAGTTATTGTTCAATATCCTCTGCACTGATTGGCTCACCCTCATGCAGCATCCACGCATATGTTGTGTCTCACACATGTGCTTCCTACATTGTTGTTACACAGTGGAAAGTGTCTTTGCTCTTGTGAATGAGTGATTTCGGACTCCACAATAGTCATGTGTCGGTCGCGAACGAATCGGCTCTAAGAGCCGGCTCTTTGAAATGCACACAGTCACACAGGCCACACAGTCTGGAGATCGGGAAGACCTGGGTTCAAATCTCCGCTGGGCATCTCTGTGTGGAGTTCGCATGTTCTCCCCGCGCGTGCGTGGGTTTTCTCCGGGTACTCCGGTTTCCTCTCACATTCCAAAAACATTAAATTGTATTCTTCATAGTGAGATGTGTGGTATCAAGTTTAAATCCCCTCTTAAGACACAGTTTTGTAAAAGTTAAGGATATGGAAATAAGGTGACAATCACGTTTAGTGTTTGAAGTCCGATTAGTATAACTTCGAGCTGTACTGTTTTCTCCACCCTGATAACAATGTAACTTATGAACATGTTAAAAATGCTCCTCCCACCTCCTGACACACACACACACACACAAGCACACACACGCATTTTTTTCCCCACCCTTCACTCCCTCGCCGCTTGTAGCACAAAAGACGTGCACGATCTCCCGGGCCAAGCGGCATGCACCGTGTGAGCGCTATCAAAGCAACTTTGCACTCCGAGAACCTTCATTTGCACAAATGTTCACAGAGCGAGACGAGTCATTAGGAAACACGCTCATGTGGGAATGGAAGCTGCCTTCATGCTAAAGTGCACGCAGGCACAACTACAATACACCATCATGTACTCCGCAAACCCCTGTGTTATCAAAGTCAGCACTTTGGAAGGTGTTTTCCTTGGAAGCGGACTGCGTGGCCACCGGCCTCAGTGATGTCACAGCACAGCCAAGAAAGGGCAACATTCCACCAGGCCTGCAGCACTCAACGTTCCCTTTGTTTCCCATAAACACAACCCATAGAAACATCACCTTCACGTCTTGCAGGAAAAAGCATGCATGATGTCGCCATTCCTCACTCACACGACATGATAATGCGACGTTGAGCCAGGAGTTGACCGCCGGTAGCCAAGGAAATGAGGGATCATAACGAAGACAATGTTAGCTACACACTTCTCACTTGTCATCGAAGTGTTCAACTACGCCCTTCAGTTGTTTTGAATTCTGAAAAACAGCATCCCAAAACAGATTAACGTTTGCCATCATGCAACTTTTAAAATCGAACTTTTAAAGCATACTTTAGAGTCACGTTAAGAGCCAGTCAAAAATTTGAAGACATTTCTGATTCAATAAAATGCAAGCGTGTCTCAAAAGTTTTGACTGGCACTATAAATATTGATGCTTTTCATCATTTACATTCATCAGGGTTTTTTTTGAAGACTTTCCTTCAGAGGGATTTACATCAAGATTTAAGTGCATGCCAGAGCCTTGTTTTCACTTTCAGTTTAGCAACTAATGATGCATTTTTCTGGTGATGTAGCTCGAGGCTTGTTTTGGCCCTCCACGCTTAATTACAGATTGATCCCAGAGGATTTTCTTCTGCTAAAGAAATGGCTCGAAGAGAGATTCAGATTCGTCTTGAAATGCTGTCACTGGAACATTCCAACAAGATTAGTGGAAGGAGGTTGTGAGGCGAAGGATGCTTGTTTTTGTGTGTTGCCGCTGTGTGCCTCGTTGCGTTGCGTGCCCTGAAAGAAGCCTTTTTAATGTGAGTGACTGTGCAGAATGGGATGAAAGCCCAGGGAGGGAACGACCTTTCGTCGCACACATACTGTACAATGGACAGGAATGAAGTCCAATAAGGTCGTACAATTTGGAGTTGAAAAATATGTCCAAAAATGTCATAGCTCGACCCGGGTTAATTCTGGGTGTGGGTTTTGCAGTTTCTTTTGCAATACTTCTTCTAAAAGTACTTAATGTTATAAGTAAATAAAAACAGCAAGCATCAACACATCGCTAGGTATCAAAGGTAGAGTTTGGCAGTGGTTAACTTTTTTTTACACTTGCTAAAAATGTGCTATTTCTTTGGCTTTATGCATTTTTCCCTTTGTAATACCGCTTCCAAAACTGCATTATAAAGTAATACAGTCATCCCTCGTTTATAGTGGTTAATTGCTTCAAGACCCAACCGCGATAAATGAATTTCCGCACTATAAATAATAATATATGGAATATTTTCATAATTACTGCATACAAAAACTGTTTATGACTTTCTAAATATGTTTTTTAACATTATTAGAGCCCCGCAGAGATAAAATAACACCCATATTGTCATCTTTACACGCCAATTATTCTTGTTTCCAACACATTGCTCCACCCTGATGCTGCAGGGACTCGAGACAGCTGCTAGCTAGCAAGCCCGTGAGCTAGCCAGCTAACCATTTAGCCTCAAATTGATTTCTTCTCAAATTAAGAAGCCAAAAAAAGCAATATATATAAAGAAATGTATCTTTTCTTAAAAAGCTGGTTTTCTTCCTTTTCTAGTCGGGAACTGGTATTTTCCTGAAACTTACCAATGTTCTACTGCTGGTTACTAAAGAACAGAAAAAGGTACAAACAAACTTTTTTTACTGATGAAAGACGGGAGTCTAATCTTTCTTTTGGTAGGCTCCATGTTTATATAGCCATAGAACACAATAGTCTGTGTGCCTTGAAAGATAACCTAAAATGGGGGTTGTCTTTGGAAAAATGGCTGGGATTGAATGAGTCAATTAATTTCTGGAAAACCGCAATGTCATGAGGGAGCAATAACTGAACCGCAATATTGCCAGGGACGACTGTAGATACAGGAAGTTAACTTGAAGTAAATAGGCTCCTGCATCAGCACATGTCACTTGCTATCAAAGTTAGTGTTGTTTCTGCAGTGGTTAACTTCTTCTAAAAATGTGCTTTTCCTTTGACCTTCAGCATTTTCTTTTCTTTGTGCTACTTCTTCCAAAAGTGTATTATTATTATTAGATATAAACAGGAAGTTAAGTGAAGTTAGCAGACTCCAGTGTCACTTGTTATTAAAGTTTGCGTTGTTTTTTCAGTGTTTGACTTCATTGGTTTCAACTTCTTGCCTTGGTTTGCATACATTTTCCGGTTAGGCGTGTGTCTTGTCACGTTATTATTATGCTGCACGAGTCCAACTGTGTTCTTAAGTATTTTTATTTTTAAAAAGTGCTTGTTAGCATCCACAGCTTGTTAGCAAAATGGCAACCGGAACTGTAAATGAGCTACGTCGCCCGTTTATGATGTTGGCAGCGCTTGACATGTTTTTGTAGTTTTACAATGATGGGTTAACATGCAGTAAACCATTCTAAATACATACAAATGATGGATGAAAGGGATAAACAAACATTTAAGATGACTTTTACCTTCATTGTAGACGTGATTCTTGACGTGACTGTTCCCAAAGGCACAATGTAGTAGCAAGATCAACACCTCCCTCTTTGCCATCATTTATTGCTTGAATTCGATAGTGTTTCTCACCTCAATGACCCAAAATGGAGCCAAAGAAAGTTGCAATTGCCAGCATTTTGATGAAGAAGGTTAGAAACACTATTGAATTCAAGAAATAACTAATGACAAAACAGGAAGGTGGTGTTGAAGAGGAAGGCGTTGATCTCGCTGCCACATCGTGTCTTTGTGAACACATGAACACAATCAGTGTCCGTTTTGGTTCGAGTCGGGCCTTCTGGAACAAAGTATTGATGCTAACCAAGGTTCCACTGTATTTGGGGTCGAGACATTAATGCACGGAAACCAACAGGTGGTTCTCTGAAAACGAGTCTTATTTCCATTATTTCCTATGGGAAAAACAGAAATTGGACATTGTATTGGCTTGAAATAAGACTTCATTTGGACTGAACTTGTTTTGTCTTTGTGCCAACATTGTCATTAAACCGCCACATAGTTTTTTTTTACCTGAGAGATTACATCAGATAGTATTCTGTGTTGTTATTTGATTGCATTTTCCAACCATTGTCACTCTGTCACTGCTAATCACTGCATGAACACACCATCCTGTCACACATGTCAAGTTGTGTATCATTTTCTCTCCTACGCACACTAAATACACTCTATTAAATGCCTCATAATGGAACAATGTCACTACGGTTCACACAAATGTGTGTTTTCATGTCACAGAAAATGTTTCCACACATTCAGCATTCCTCCTCATGTACTGCAAACTTTCATTGGAAGATTGCCATGGCTGCATATTCAAGATCTGGGTCATGTTTCTTTCCCCATTATTAAACATTAAGTCATCCTGCGCCTTTGTTGTTGAGGTGTGCTGATGTGAGCCACACTGGAGGTAATAAACAGGTCAAGTGAGCTGACGGAGAAGAAATAAGACAAAATAAAAATGACACTGAAGATTGATATGACAATGGCAGTCAAGTCTTATTATTTCATTGGTCAAGGCCTTAAAGGTGAAAGAATCACATGACACAGTTGACACATGACACATGACACATGCCTCACCTACCCTATTGTGAATCATTCACACTTCAACAGCTGGAAATAAATAATCTAATAATAATTAGTTGAGTAATTATTATTCACTCTAATTGTTGCCCAGTTAGTTATACAGTGGTGTAAAAAAGTGTTTGCCTCCTTCCTGATTTCTTATTTTTTTGCACGTTTGTCATACTTAAATGTTTCAGAGCTCCAACAAATTTAAATATTAGTCAGCAACAACACAACTAAACACAAAATGCATTTTTTAAATGAAACTTTTTTATTATTAAGGTACAAAAAATTCAAACCTACATGGCCCTGTGTGAAAAAGTGATTGCCCCTCCTTTAAAAATAACTTAACTGTGGTTTATCACACCTGAGTTCAATTTGTCTGGTCACACCTAGGCCTGATTACTGCCACACCTGTTCCCAATCAAGAAATCACTTAAATAGGACCTGCCTGAAAAAGTGAAGTAGACCAAATGATCCTCAAAAGCTAGACATAATACCGAGATCTAAAGACATTCAAGAACAAATGAGAAAGAAAGTAATTGAGACCTATCAGTCTGGAAAAGGTTACAAAGCCAATTCTAAAGTTTTGGGACTCCAGCAAACCACAGTGAGAGCCATTATCCACCAAATGGTGAAAACATGGAACAGTGGTGAACGTTCCCAGGAGTGGCCGGCCAACCAAAATTACTCCAGGAGCGCGGTGGCGACTCAACCAAGAGGTCACAAAAGACCCCACAACTACATCCAAAGAACTGCCTCACCTGCCTCCATTAAAGTCAGTGTTCATAACTCCACTATGAGAAAGACAGTGGGCAAAAACGGGCTGCATTGTAGAGTTCCAAGACCAAAACCCCTGCTGAACAAAAAGAACATTACGGCTCATCTCAGTTTTGCCAGAAAACATCTTGATGATCCCCAAGACCTTTGGGAAAATACTCTTGTTGAAAAATTGTTGAACTTTTTGGAAGGTGTGTGTCCCATTACATCTGGCGTAAAAGTAACGCCGCAATTCAGAAAAAGAACATCATACCAACAGTAAAATATGGTGGTGGTAGTGTGATGGTCTTGGGCTGTTTTGCTGCTTCAGGACCTGGAAAACTTGCTGTCATAGATGGAAGCATGGATTTTGCTGTCTACTAAAAAATCCTGAAGGAGATTGTCCAGTCGTGTGTTCGTGAGCCCAAGCTGAAACCAACTTGGGTTCTGCAGCGGGACAATGATCCAAAACACACCAGCAAGTCCACCTCTAGTCAAAGTCCTGACCCGAATCCTACTGAGATGCTGTGGAATGTCCTTAAAAAGGCGCATCATGCTGAAAAACCCTCCAATGTGGCTGAATTACAACAATTCTGCAAAGATGAGTGGACCAACATTCCTCCACAGCGCTGTAAGAGACTCATTGCAAGTTATTGCAAACGCTTGATTGCAGTTGTTGCTGCTAAGGGTGGCCCAACCAGTTATGAGGTTTAGGGGGCAATCACTTTTGCACACACTTTATCCCTGAATAATAAAAGGTTTTATTTAAAAACTGCATTTTGTGTTGTGTGTTGTCATTGACCAATATTTAAGTTTGCTTGATGATATGAAACATTTAAGTGTGACAAACATGCCAAAAATAAGAAATCAGGGAGGGAGAAAACATTTTTCACACCGCTGTAACAGGGGTTGTCATATTTTCGTCCACAATAGTTGCTAAATAAGGATACATACAAAACCTCACTTGTACTTTCTTCTTTCTTAGAGCATTATTCATGTTTTGGATTGGCCAAGAACATTTTAGCTGTTCAATGTTAAAATTATCCACAAAAATACAACTTGCCCAATATTCGTGCATAATTTTTATTATGCCTCCATTGTAATTTTAACACCGGTTGACATATCTTTACACTTGCATGGCAGCAAAGCAGGCTCTACCCAATGTGGCACCCTAGGCACCCCCCTCCACTGGCAATTTACATACGCTTACAAAGGAAATCACGCAGCATTGTTTTGACCATTGCCTTTCACTTCTAAGATAACATATCATCCAGTTTACATGCTTAACACGTTACAAATGAATACAAAAAAATACTACACACTACACAGTTTGCACACGTCTATACCCGTACATAAGCTACATTTATACTATTCATTAACCGTATCAAAAACGAAATAGAATAACCATGGTGTATATGTACTACTATGTAAATATGTAAATATGTACTACTACAGTAAAAGCACAACTAACTACAATAAAGACTTAACTGATATTATAATTTGTCGTCATATTAATTTGGTATTGATTTACATTTGAATCAATGTGAGCTTTTCCATTTTAAGTTTAAATATCATTATATTGAAGGTCTGTTATTGGCTGGCAACCAGTCCTCTTGCCTGAAGTCAGCTGGGATAGGCTCCAGCATACCCACGCAACCCTAATGAGGACAAGCGGCATAGAAAAATGGATGGATGGATATTGGCGGTAAATAACCCCCCATCCCCAATTTACTTGAAATATTACATATACAGTTAAATGGTTATCAATGGTGACAGTTTGACTATGGAATAGATTATTTCTATATCCATACTTTCCAATGGGTACATAAAAAAAAAAAAAAATCCTAATCGGAGGCAGACTGCTTGTTCTCAGGGTGTTTCATTGTTTGTTGCACCCTCCTCTATCATCACACAAGTTATATATGTTTTATTATCATGTTTTAACTTTTTACATTTAAATGGCAGATAAAGTGGTTAAATGTTACTTAAATATTTGTACAGTTAGTCAAAGGTTTTATTGATTTGAACTTTTGCCATCAGAAATGTTGATAAATCAAACATATAAAGCGTAGTTTATTATCGTCATTATTTACAAAAGTGTGGAGACGCTTTGTCATTCAATAGAATGCAAATGTGTCTCCAAACTTCTGACTAGTACTGTAAGTAATGACGGTTTTATATGGAGCATACAATAGTGTAGGATATGGCAACAAGATGTTTATAATGTAGACTGTGTTTAATTCCCATCTCCGTTGAGTTTTCCTCCTCCTTGAGAATCCAGCTGATTCCAGTAAGAATCCGAAAGAGGCGTCCAAAACAATCTCACGGGAACAATCAGGACAATCTTGGCTCAATCAGAGTGGGTCTCAGAGGCACTATTTAAATGACTCAATGTTAGGTTACTGTATAAAGTACAAGGGGTTGGGGGGATTGAGGTGGTTTTGCAATAATGCATACTTGCAGAGTCCTAGCATTCCCAGGTTTGATTTCTTTTATTCCTTGCTGACGCTCCCCAGAGTTTGAACTCAGGCCATTACACATACAGGTAGTCCTCGATTTAAAGCGTTTTGTGGATATGTGCGTGCTCCCGTACATTTAGTGTGGTACGTCGTACACGCTATGTGTGGCTCACGCGTAGCGGGACAGACATGACAATTGTGAATGCAACCGAAGGGTTCACTTGAGCTCAAACAAGCATGCAGAAATGACAAATATGTGAGAGAAAGGGGCTTTAAAAGTATATTTTAGAAGCTTTTTGTGAAATCTACGTTGGTACATATAGCAGAATATAAAATCAAATGAAGTATTCATCACAGCAGACCGCATTTTGGTTTGGAATAGTAAGCCGTATGTCGCGTAATATGTCACAAAAGCTGCCCCGATCAAGTCCTTACTTTATGTACATACAAAGTTTGCACAAAGTATCTTTTTAAATTTTTGGTCCGGCCCAGCGTACCAAACCACAAGTGTGAAGGCAGCCTTAGTTATCTTAGCAGTGAGAGTGCAGGTGTCTGATGTCTCTCTTGAGTGAAAATAAAATTAATGGAAAGCAGGTGAGGACTTCAAAGAGTGTTGGACGTGAGCTGAATGGCCCAATGTGTTTGCAGTCACCACCTTTTGCCAACGCCGCCGTCGTCTTTGCCGCTATGCAAGTAATAACTGGCTATTTTTGAGGGAAAGTGAGTAAAGCCGGCGAAAGAGGAAATAACGGGTGGCGTCCGTCCGGGGTGCCAACAGACATTACAAGGTCGCATGGCTTTGTGCTTGGTGTCATTGCCACCCGTCTCCTTTCATAACAAGTTTGTTTGGGACAAATGATGACTTCATCTCTTTTTTTTTGTAACCAGCAAGTTCTTTGTAAGATCTCAGATGCTGTCCTTGAATACACCACGATTGGTTACGGTGTTTTGCTTTGTGTGTTTATAATGTAGCTATGGTGTTTTTAATTCAATAATCTGGATGTCTGGAATATTCTTCTTCTTACTTTCTTTCATTGCTCTTGTAAAGGCAGTGACCGACTCGGAGAAGAGACAGACAAGGTGAAACATTCAGGATTATTAAGGCCAGGCAGCCAAGACCACGATAACGTGGTGTTATTGTGAAAATTAATTTTAGACATAAAACAATTAGTACTATGAGAGCTAGAAAGCAGGCTGTCATTAAACGAGCCAAAAGAGGTTGTTTTCTGGCTAAAAATAGAGCTTATGTTCTTAGACCCAAATATAATGTGGTACTTTTTTCCTATAGAAAAAAGTATGAAATAGACAACAAGTTTTATATTTGGGGTCTATAAATGCATACACACACATAGGTTCCCGGGTATGCTGGAGCCTATCCCAGCTGACTTCGGGCGAGAGGTAGGGTACTCCCTGGACTGGTCACCAGCCAATCACAGGGCACATATAGACAAACAATCATTCACACTCACATTCATCACATTCATATGGACTTTTTAAAGTCGCCAATTAACCTAACATGACAACGGAGTACTCGGAAAAACATGCACACTCCACACAGAGATGCCCGACGGAGATTCGAACCCAGGTCTTTCAGATATCCTGACCGTGTGGCCAACATGCCACCGTGCGGCCCCCGGCCCCTGGTCTTATTTTTCACAATCGACACTTACTTTGTTGCTTTTCATTTTGCAGCTACATGACTAGTAACAAATATTCACAACACACCAGATTTACTTGAATTTACATATTTTGGCATGGCTAACGTTTTGCTAATAGTTGTGTTATGAAAAAAAGGGAAGAAAGAAAGAAAAATAATTAGTATTGAGAGAGAGCTTGCAGGCAGGCAGTTTGTCGTTCTTGATGTGGCAAAAAAGTACAATCTGGAGCTGGTAGTGGTGGACTTAATCAAAGTTGGGGTTGAATTAAACCCAGAATGTACAAAAATGTGGTCAGACATTGAAAAGAGTGGATAAAAATCAGACTAGCTGGTTTTACATCACATTGAATGCTTGACATACGGATAGTCACAGAAATTAGTCTATTCACTTAAGATGCATGATATGCCACTTGCTGCCCAAGGTGCACAAATCTGCGAATAAAAAGAGATGCTATTCTATCATTATGTGGGCTACATCTTGGTGATCGCATCACATGATCCAGCATCGTATTGCTGCGGTTACGTGATTGACTGCACTCGCACAGGCAGATACTGTATCCGATTCATATCTGATTCGTTTCCAGATTTGATATGATCGGTGGTTATTCCCTATTTCTTCTGCTATGATGCATACGCCAATCGTCCCTCCTCGTCACGCAAACGCCCAGATGGACCTTTCGATATGGCAACGCTCCCTTCCTGGTACATTCTCACAGGGACATTAATTTGCTCATCTAATCTGTCAGCGTGAGCACGAGGTCACAAACCGTAACCCTTCGTTCAGACGCAAACTTCAGATGCCGGGGCTAATTTGAGCTCGCCTCCATTACGACGCGAGCCCTTTGGCGCAGACGGCTCAACCTCGAGGGAAGGACAATGAGGCAACATGCAATCTAAATCGGAGATTATAATGCAAACAGCCCTGTGGGGCTCACTAATGGCTAAGGTGAACCTGAGATGCAGCTCCAACTCCGCTTTGGAATATCAATTAGGTCTCTCAGGGACACGGGCTACGGAAGGAAGCGACTGGCATAGCAAAGCGCCTGCCGCTCGTCTGCGGGCACCCACTTATGCACGCCACCGACTGCCTGGCAGGCGTCGCACGGAAAAGAAACAAGGGGAAGTCAGGATGGGTTCAGGTGGCGTGGGTGGGACCAAGGGAAAATTCCATTCTTATGTGTTACCCAAAGACAAAAAGAGAAGCAGGCTTTTAAATTTGTCGGAACAGTTCTTTCATTTTGCTCCAGAATTCTCAAAAGCTTGTCTCCGGCGAGTCCAGTCACTCCACAGATGTGTGCTGTTGTCTTGAAGTGGCCTTCCCTCTTCGTCCTCCAGCTCTCCACTCACTCCTCCCCACTTTGCAATGTTCTCCAGACAACGCAACAAGGTCCTGGTAATCAGATACAGAGCAAAGAGAAAGGACAACATCGAAAAGTCATCTCACACCTCCGCTTGATATTGTTCAAGGAGAAAGAGCCGTCTAACTCCATCCTCCGTATGAACACAAAGGCAGGAGCTAACAAATCAGCATTCATAATATTATACACAAACAATAGAAATAGGGCTCGGATTAAATAAGATCTTCTTATCCCTACTCGTTTTTGGACATGTTGAATTGTGCAAGTGAAAAAGCAACGCACTTCAAAGTAACTTTGTTAAGTATGTTGGAAATAAACTTAACCATTACCATTACCATTACCACTGGCGAGATGTGTGCCGTGTGTGGTGCTCTACCTGTGCTGAGAGACAGCACGTAATTATTCTTCTAATGTGGGCTTTGTGTTTGATCAAGGGATCTCAAAATTCAGGAAGGCTAATTTGCTGATTATAGTCTATTATGCATGAATAGCCATCATAATGTCATTCAAATGACTCTGTTATGCACCGTAACGGATGCCCAATCATTCTTAGAGTGCTTCTCGCTTTGCATGCTAATTGAAATTACACCAAAGAGTAAACCAGTAATTGAGCAATGGGAATTCTAGGAAGGCGGGATAGTGTGTAAGATGAAAATTGGGGGTGCATTGAGCAGCCAAATATCAATATTGGCTTATATTTACCTCAATGGCTGCCATCAGCCACATTAAGTGAGAGAAAAATGTGCACCTCTGAAATATTATGAAGGTAACATGATTTGAAGACTGCTAAAAGTGTGGTAAACACTGTCCTAATAAAATCCAATATGTCTAATAAACGCTGTTCCCCCATTAATCGCCACATTTTTTGACACAAAGTTGTATGACATCCCCATCAGCAGTGTAGTGCATCAACGATGACTTACCCCGCACTCGATCCCGTGAGCCCAGTTCTGGTCGGAAACTGGGGTTTCAGTTGGTTCTCTGGTTTCATTTATGACCTTCCTGTGTAAAGTGCCATGAGGTAATTGCTGTTGTGATTTGGCGCTATATAAATATATTGAATTGAAATGCGGTTCTGGTTAGTTTGTGGGGTTACTTAAGTACAGAGTTTGGCTTCTCAAAACAATATGCCTTCGAAAGAGTAATGCATTTGCATGACAAAAATAGCTTAATGTGCGCTATTGGCTGTCCATTGTTGTGTATGTGATGAAAATGGCTGCGAACCTCGCATCGGAACACATATATAAAAAGATGGCTGCGACATCGCGACGGATGCATCTTCATCACACACACAGCAATGGACAGCCGATAGCACGCATTAATACGACGTCAGAGAAAGTAAAGCCGAGCCGTTTGTGAGGTCGGATTTTTTCGAGGAGGTATTTTTTTGCCATGCAAATGTATCACTCTTTCGAACGCATATTGTTGTGAGAAGCCAAACTCTTTACTTAAGCAACCCCAGCAACTACTCATCACCGAAATCCGACCAGAACTGGTCTCACGGGACCTAATGCGGGATAAGTCACTGTTGATGTACTACACCGCTGATGGTGATGTCATACAACTTCATGTCAAAAAATCCGAACCATCCCTTTAACAAATACATGCGGCACCTCAAATATATGCTGCCTTTTTTCTCCATAGTAGATGCCAGTAATTCTGTCATATCACAACTAGGGCTGTCAAATGATTAAAAATGTTAATCAAATTAATCACAGTTTTCAATGCAATTAATCATGATTAATCACCATTTGCAACTATGTGTGAAAAATGCCCATTTTTACTGTATTTTATATACAGAACGATAAATGACAGGACACAATTAAATATATTTGTATGTATTAACAGCTCCAAACGAACAAAAAATTGAACTGAAGCTAAAAGGGAGCACACATATCTGAAAATGTATTTGCCAAACGCTAGTCTCTTTAACAGTAGCACAACACTTGAACCGTGTTATTATGAGCCGTGAGGGGTTGCATTCGAAACACCACGTCAAGTTGAATTCACATGTTTTGGGTGTAGATGTATTTTCTGGGATTTCCGAGCATAATGAAATGCAGCAAATTGTACTTCTGCAATCAGAATTACATTAGTGAGCGGTAAGAATATCCACTTACTGTTTTTCTATGTCATTCTGTTCATTTGGACCACACAGAGATGCATAATAAAGATTTTGCAATTTTTGAAGTGTCAGGGAATGCACATGGCTGTCGCCTAGTGACAATGACGACGAGTCATTCCCAGGACAAGCTGACTAGAGACGTGTTTGTGAGTTGGAGATATATAAAGTGGTGTGAAAAAGTGTTTGCCCCCTTCCTGATTTCTTTTTTTTTTTGCCTGTTTGTCACACTTTAATGTTTCAGATCATCAAACAAATTGAAATATTAGTCAATGACAACACAACTGAACACAACAATGAGTTTTTCAATTAAACAGTGCAGTGAGTCTCTTACAGCGCTGTGGAGGAATTATGGTCAACTGATCTTTGCAGAATTGTTGTCATTCAGCCACATTGGAGGGTTTTCCATCATGAAGCACCTTTTTAAGGTCATGCCACAGCATCTCAATAGGATTCAGGTCAGGACTTTGACTAGGCCACTCCAAAGTCTTCATTTTGTTTGTCTTTAGCCAATCAGAGGTGGACTTGCTGGTCCGCATGCATGACGGTTAGCATCTAAGTTCCGTAATTGCCGCATCTTTGCTAGTGATCTGCGATTCCACTGATTTTGTTTCCGATTTGATACAGAGTCAAATTGAGGCTGGTATCGGCAATACGTATCTTTTTACAAAAAGCTTTTTTTCTTCCTTGTCTAGTTGGCAACTGATATTTTCCTGAAACTTGCCTACGTCCTTCTGCTGATTACTATATAACGGAAAACGGTAGGAACAAAGTTTCTTTTTCTGATGACAGACGGGAGTCTAATCTTTGTTTTGGTAGGTTAAATCTTTATATAGCTGCAGGACACAATGTTCTGTGTGTGACTTGAAAGGGTCAGTCGAAATCGTCTAAAATGGCCGGTACTGAAGGGGTTGTCTTTTGAAAAATGGCTGGGACTGAATGACTTAAGTTATTTATTTATTTATTTGAAACTCTGAAGCATAGCTTAAGTAAGTAAGCTAATGTACAACGAACAAAAAAAGAGGAAATTGTAGTTGAAACAATAAATAAAAGAAAATAAGTAAAATAATAAAACCATTACAAGAAATGATTAATTATTAACACCTACTATAAGTTCATTACCTCAGTCCTTACCTCAAATGACTGAAGTATCAAGTATCACTTTAGATTATGACGAAGGTATCGGAAGTACGGATGTTGCAGTATCGATCCACACATCACCAATCTTTACATTGTATGCTTGCATCCTTGTTTAGCAGCCATCGTGACAACAAGAGAGTCAAGCTCACACTTTCACTCATTAGCTCCTCACATGACCGTTTTTTTTCCTTACAAGACATTCTTTATTTTCTGCTCACCCTCCCCATCCGAACCGCCTCCCTTCTTAGCCAGACAGAGTGATGAATCTGATACGCCACCGAGTCAGATTACATTATGCAGTTCTCACAGATAAGAGAATAGCGAAACAACTATTTTCTTTGGCCTTATCTCCTCCGAGAGGCTGTGTTTCTAAAAGGGGAACCAGCCTCCCTGGCCAGATTTCATTAGTCATTCTGATGCGAGGCCTTCAGTGCTGATTAGACTTTATGGGCTGGGGGATTTCACACCGCCACTCCATACTTGCACCTCCTTATTCTTTCCTCAAGGTTATATATATATATATATATATGCACACAGTACAATATATACAGATGCACATCCAGCATATAGAGTACACAAAGAACATGTGTTAATTGTTTGGTTCAGGTGCCGCATGTGAAGGAGCTTCCACTTTAAAGGGTTGAGATATTTTTGGATGGGGCTGCGACTGTGTGAATTTAAGCTCCTTTGCTGCTAACCTTCACTGCATTGCCTCCCCCCATAGGGGTTAGAGACCTTTCATGTTTATGACTATTGCAAAGAAGAAACCGTTCTGCTAAAAAAGAAGCCATTATTCACAGTTTCCATGCGCTGGAAAGAACATCTATGGAACATGTGGACTCCATCTGACTGCATGACATGATGTCTCCTTTACATTTAGCTCCGATTTCAAAACAGCTGTTCTATGTCAAAACTCATTTTTACCATAAAGTGGAAATAATCAGTTCCAGTGGTTCCTGGTATAAAACCATAACAATAATAATAATCACTGTATGATATGGATAAATACAATTCAGCTAAAGTAAAATTACTCACCCTTTAACAACACGGAACAAACAGGAGAAGGAGAGGCTTTTTTTTCTTTCTTTTTTTAACATTTAAGAAACATTTCAGTAACATTCCTAACGGTGTAAAAAAGTAGACTGAACAAAGAAAGCGAATAAAACTAAAATAAAACCAAACTACTGACCATCTGATCATTTCAGACGTGACCCTGAAAAAAATATTCAAAAGTATGATTATATATATAATGATATGTTGTACTTTTTATTAATTGGTATAATTATTTGTAAAAAACTGTAAATATACAAATAATTATTATTTAAAATGATTATGAAATATGGCTCACCTAGAGAAAATGCCTTACCCCCAATGAACGCCTGGGTTTTCACCTCCAAATTACTGTATTGTGCAGCTGTGAAGGACAGCACTCAGTATTATTCAGAATTGTGACTAATTTGTGGAAAAAATATGATCATATACAGTATTATCTCAGTGCTCAGTGTTCCCTCACTGCATCGCGGTTCATCTTTTGCTGTTTCGCACTGGTCCCACCCACGCAGAAGTGCAATTTTGCATATTTTTTTCTAGCAGCGTGTGAACTCGCATTGTGTTCTGCGTCCTTGTGGTGTATTAGCGCAATGTATCGGTGCTCTGTTGTATGTGTCTGTTATTGTATTTACTACTGCTACCAGTAGAGGGCGGTGTATACTCATGTGAGAGTTGAAGACGTGTGCAGCTCCACCTCGTCTCAGTATGTGTTTATGTGCCTGTACGAGCATATTAGGAACCCGCAGTAGACAATAGAATCCTTTTCATAGTAATATATTTTGTTCATCCTTTTTACCACAACTGAAGATATCTAATAAAATAGAGTGACCCAGTCATGTTACCCTACAATGCTCATTTTAAAAATGAATAATACCAACATCATTTCAATGTGATGCTCGTTCTTGACAGGTGAGCTACTATTTTGCCAATTAAAAACACTTTCCGACTCCAAAATGTTGCAAACTGTACAACTTTACTGCCATTCAAGATTGGCACTTCCAGTGCACTGCAGCCATATGCCAATGCTACGCTATACACAGTATCTATTTTCCCATTGTTCTTACACGTGCAGCTTCACAGTCATATAGCGCCATAAAGCTAAACACCGCTTCTGTCCAAACAGTCTCCTGAGCAGCTGTGTGGCATCTGGAAGCTTCATTGCCTTGCTCCAAAGCACTCCAGTAGTAAACTGAATGCACGGAGGAGGGTGCTTTGCAATGTAGAGTGTCATAAATAATTCACAAACACATGCTGGCCCTGCCTCGGTGGAATGATAGCGGTGATGGTGTGTTTCTGCAGTACTCTTCTATATGTGTGAGATGATGGCCAATGGAAGTTTAAACACAATGCAGTTCAAACGCCACAATAAATGATGAGCATATTGCCTCTTGGTGTCCTGATTTAGCACATTTGGGGATGTCGACAGGCAGGTGTCAACACGTGTGGTTTATCCTTCACCATAATAGTCATGGTTTTATTTGTTTCAAACATACATGTGAAGGGACGTTGCATGTTTAGACTTGCACAATTCAACACATCTTATTAGGAGTTGGAAAAAGCAGAGTTTAATTAATCTCAGCCGTTCTCCGTGTCTCAGCAATTACCGGTAGTTTGTTCACTTCCTGTGTTTAAATGTTCACCTGTTATCATTTTCTACGAGGGAGAGAAAAGAACGGAGATTGTCTAGTCATAGCTATAGTGGTGTGAAAAAGTGTTTTTTTTGCATGCTTGTCACACATAAATGTTTCAGATCATCAAAGCCATTTCTAAAACTTTGGGACTCCAGCCATTATCCACAAATGGCAAAAAACCCCGAGTGCTGAACTTTCCAAGGAGCCAAGAGCGCAGCGAAGACCACAAAAGACTAGGGATGTCCGATAATATCGGCCATCGATGATTAATGGCCTGATATTTGCATAAAAATGTGATATCGGCCAACATTGGTATTGTTTTTTCCACATATCGTTCTTACTCACGGTGTCTTGAAAGAAAGAGCTACAAAAAAAACCCCATCACACAGCAACATAATAGCTAGATCACAAAAAACAAGACGGTGCCAACAAATAACGCTGAATAATCAATAACTATGTGAGCCCTAAACATGTAACTTAGCAGCCATTTACGACAACAGCACAGCAAAGCACGCTGGGAAACAGGAAGTCACTGTTGATATAGTCCACTGCTGATGGGGATGTCACACAACTTCATGTCAAAAAATCCAAACTATCAGCTTAGTAATAAAAAGTTTAATTTAAAACCTGCATTTTGTGTTCAGTTGTGTTGTCACTGAATAATATATACATTTGTTTGGTGATCTGAAACATTTAACCGTGACAAACATGCAAAAAAATTTGAAATAACGGAGGAGGCAAACAATTTTTCACGTCACTGTAGATGGCATATACCAGGGGTGTTCAAATATAAGAGAAAAATTGATGAACTCAGGGGCTGCTTTGATATATCTTGTGCATCAAAGATGCTAAAACCAGTGTAGGTCAATATGTGCGAAGCTATCTGAACAAAACATCTTAGCCTCGTGTTGTAATTAGTGGTGTATCTTATAATATAACTCATTAATAATGAATTCCTTGTACAGTCGTCCTTTGCTACATCGCCGTTTGAACATCGCACCCTCACTCTCTTGCAGTTTTTCAAAAAATAATTAATAAATGATGGCTGTTTGGCTTCTTACTTTGTCCTTTTCATTCACTCCTTTTGAAACATTTTAAGTTTAGAATAAGTAAATTGGAGAGGCTAACTAGTTTGACAGCCGTGTCTTATGTCCCTGCAGTGATCCCATAGCGCACTGTGGTGTAAACAAAGAATAATAGGAGTGTCAATGTGACTATAGGGGTGTTATTTCATGTCTACAGGGCTCTAATCATTTTAAAACCCATATTTAGAAAGTCTTAAACAGGTTTTCTATGCTCCAACTACGAAAATATTCCATTTATTAATATTGAATCCTACTTTGCAGAAATTCACTTATCGTGTTTGCGTCTGGAACCAATTAACCGCGATAAATGAGGGATGAGTGTTTTCTTTGGATATGCAGAGGGCCAATCAAAAACATGCCGTGGGCTGCACTTTGGACACCACTGGCTTATGCAGTGATGAAAAAATAATAATAATAATGAAAAACATGTTAAAATAACAGAAATAAAAATAAATGAATACAAAAATAAAATAGATAAAAATGAATAACTAAAGAACAATAAATAAATACAAAGTTACCGTATTATGATGTACAAATTATGCAACTTTCTCTTTGCACTATGTTTCATTTCTGTGAAAAGCAGACTTGAAAAAGCTCCCTACATAACATTTGTCTAATTTCCCAAACGGTGTATTGTTCAATCCATGGCTGCTCCAGCTTACCTTAAAACACCCTAACTGACAAGACCGTCAACAAACTGCTGCCCCCTTGTGGCTCTCTGTGAGGGCACGCTAACAGCTTATCATCCCCATTTTGCAAGTTGAACTACTGATTCAAAGCACAACGGAACCGAGAGTGTTATTATAATAGCCACAATTTCTTAGTGGGGAATAAAGATCATAATAATCCCTTTAAATATGAATTATCTTGATGGCGTCACCTGCCATTAGGGATTATCGTAAAGATCATCTCACAGGCAATAGAATTACTGCCATTATTCTTGCATTATAACACAGATAATGCAAAGCCTCTTGGCAGTTGCTGTTGTAAATTACACTTAGGTCCAGAAGTATTGGGACAATGACAGAGTTTTTATGATTTTTGCAAAACATTTGTAATAAAACAGTGTAGACTCTCAGCTATTAAGCGCTTTCACAGACACATATCACATTTACCATTTAGGAATGAAATATATTTTATAGAGAATATGTCCATTTTCAGGAACTCTAAAGTATACCATGTGGTATGCTTTGGATCAGGGGTGTCAAACCCGTGCCATGGAGGGCACAGACACTAAAGCAGGTGACTAGAGTGATCAACACCTCCTTCAATTTGAGGGAAGGAGCTCATAATTAAATCACCTGCTGGACAAACTGGTTGGAGAGAAAACCTGCGGTGTCTCGGGCCTCCATTGACGCATGTGCTTTGGATCATGAGCTGCTCCTTTCTCTCGCTATGTCAACGCCACACAAGCTGACCTCAAGTTTCTCCCAAACAATCAGATTTTTTGATATTTTCCGTTAATATCTCGCTTTTATGCGCACTGATGTTTACCAGTGGTTTACACATTATTTACACATATTTGAATTAAAATTATTTCAATTATTAAATATGTTATACATGTATATGAAATTGTGGAAAAATGATTAGACACTCAAATAACAACAGCAACAATAACAATATCAAATACAACTATTATTTTTATTACTAGTAATAAATAAACATCCCCTGATAATTAAACGCCTTACCCCAAATACAACATGGATATTCCAAACAATCGGAATTTTTGATATTTTTTGGCAATGTCTAGCTTTTCTGTGCATGAACGTTACCATCCATTATTTAATTTGGTACGCTTTGGATCATCAGCTGTTTCTTTCGAGAATAAAGTCGAAAATTTACGAGAATAAAGTCGTAAATTTATGACAATGGAGTCGTACATTTAGGACAATAGAGTCGTAAATTTATGACAAAAGAAGTTGTAATATTTTGAGAATAAAGTCATACATTTACGAGAATAAAGTCGTAGCTTTACGAGAAAAGGCCAAAGGTCGCATAAGTCCTCCCCTTTTCAGACAATGCCTATTACAACCGAGTATTAAAATAATCTAACATTAAATTTACGAGAAATAACTCGTAATATTACGAGAATAAAGTCGTAAATTTACGAGAATAACATCGTAACTTTGTGTTACGGGCATTGCCTGAGACAGCTATTAAAATGTGCTCAACTGCTCTGTTTTGCTGCCATATTATGAATAAATGTTTGTCTGCAAGAGGAACGTTTCCTTCCTTCCTGTAGAGCTATGCTCTGACACGTAAGACACGTAATATTACGACTTTATTCTTGTAAATTTACGACTTTATTCTCGTTATATTACGACTTTTTTCTTGTGAATTTATGACTTTATTCTCGGAAATGTATTACTTTTTTCTTTTAAATTACGACTTTTTTTTCGTAAATTTACGACTTTATTCTTGTAAATGCATGACTTTATTGTTGTAATATTGTAACTGTTTTTTTCTCGTAAATTTACGACTTTATTCTCGTAAATGTACGCCTTTTTTTCTCATGAATTCATGACTTTATTCACGGAAATGTACTACTTTTTTCTTGTAAATTTTTTGACATTGTAATTGTAATTTTTTCTGATGTTTTCTGGCAAAATGTAGCTTTCTGTTTTCTGGTGGTTTGCATTATGTTGTAAGTGCGTAGATGTTAAACCAAGTGCTAAAAATGTAGTTTTTATTCACAGTGTGATTTTTCTAAATACTTTCGCGTTTCCAATTTCCTGTGATGTCTTGTAAATATAGTTGTTAGAGTAGACAACTATTCTGTATGTAAACATTCCGTATGGGAGAAGGACTTCCTGCTTCAGCACTTCTCAACTGGTTTATATTTTATTGTGTGTGAGCATGCCACCTTGGCAAGCATAATAACACCTGGAACGCTGACTTGGGATCTGCTTTGCCAGACTTTTTCTCTCTGTAAACTATTCAGTCCAAGTGAGAATTAAAAAGTAGTTTCCATGCATTTTTTTGCCATTAAAGCCATCAGGGTAAACACACAAGCCATTCCGGAATTTAAACGGCGGTAAATAATTGGCTTTTTACTAATTTAATCAAAGCGACTGGTGCACATTAGACACTTAATGAGACTGAATAATATGATCAGCTTCGAGCAACAACGTTTCGCAAGTGGCAATACAGTGCAACACCGGTTGACTTACAAGCCACACATGAAGGGAAATGTATCGTGAAAAACCTACTAACTGGACAAGCAAGCGCTTTAAGTAACATATTACATTCCTATACTCGTCCTTTGATGACATGCAGTGCAAATCAACTGCCTGGCATGGAAACCCTGAACAAAACATAACATGACACAGCATAGCATTGGAACAGTTACTGTTTAAATAGTAATTAGGGTTTTCTTGTTTTTTCTCCTTGGTTATTGCCAAGTTGCGCCCCCGTGTGGTGTAAAGAGGAATAGGAAAGCGATTTTGTTTTTGGAGGTGCTGGTTAAAAGTATGTGTATGTGAATATTTGTGAACTGTTGTGGACAATCGGTGACGGCCCTGCATGTCTTGTGCAGGCTGTTTTTCTATTCCCCATCTATCCCCGCTGCTGGATCTTCATTTTCACCTTCTTCATCTCCGTCCACCAGGAGCCAGATGGACAATTTTCATCCAGAGGGGATGGTAGGAACTCACATGTTCTTCACTGACCTGTTTTAACTGGTTGTTTTTGAAATGTTGTTGTTTGAATTTAGAAACTGATTTGATTTCCTCCTATTTTGGGGGGAGTTTCCCTTTGAAGCCGTACTGTGATACACGGGCAGATAAATAAATAAATACAGTAGTCCCTTGTTTATTGCGAGGAATTGGTTCCTGACCAAACTGTGATAAATGAATTTCCGTGAAGTAGGATTCCATATTTATAAACAGAATATTTTCATAGTTAGAGCATAGAAAACCTGTTTACTACCTTCTAAATAGAGTATTTATATTATTAGAGCCCTCTAGACATAAAATAACACCCATATAGTCACCTTTCCACTCGTATTAGACTGAGACAAACTTTATTGATCCACAAGGGAAATTGCTTGGCCACAGCAGCTCAATTGCAGAAGAAAGAGACACACACTCTCAAACAAAAATGCAAAGCAAAATGAATAAAATAAAATAAAATAAAAAGAATATAAGACAAACAAGATTTGCTTATTTAAAATCAGTGTGTAAAAATATAAGTAAATACAAGTAAATGTACACTTTATACAAAGGAGGGCAGACAATACAGCGCAATATTGTTGTGAGTTATGTTTCACAGCGGAACGGCGCCAGGACGAAAAGGCACGGTCACAGGAGAAAAATACATATGAGTGACTTAATCATTTTTTGTGTCCTACCTGTAGGTTGATCATTACAATTCAAACAAAGGTTTGAAGTTCTTTGAAAGTGTTTAAACAAGAGAGAAATGAGATAAAACGTAAATAAAATGTAAAATGTCTGAGAAAAGTCTATAAAGTGTATGGTGAGGGGTTTTACAGCATACGCAGTTGGTTACTTTGTGGATTTCACTTATCGTGGGCTATTTTGGGACCCTATCATCCGCAATAAACGAGGGAACACTGTATACTGTGTATATTATATAGATATATTCACACACACACACACATGCATATATACTGTACATAACCGGTCATATATACTGTATATAGTGTATAAAATAAACTACAAAAAGGGGCAGTCTCTTCACAAAATTTGATGTGGACTAATCATAACTTTACATAACTTTAACCTCTACTGAGCTGTTAGAGTACCACTTCTTTCCTTGCATGGCAATACAGTAAGTTGCTGTTCTGGTTCTATGGTCTTCATCATACAAAAAGCCACACTTGTGGAGTTCATCTGATGGACAGTCATTGAGCTGAAGTCTCACGAGATTTGCTCAAGTCTCGTGTGAAGCCATGCGCGTCTTTGGTCTTATTCCAAATTGAATGACTTCCACTTTAATGAGGACTCCAGTGCGGGGATGATTAATTATTCCAGTCAGGGAGCACGACTCGGTTTCTTTATCAAGTTCCCTCCTCCGACTGCACCTCTCTCTCACTACTTTGAGCCCTGAGTAGCTGGATTCTCCTTTTTCCCTTGCAAGATAAGCAGACAGCTCTGCAAGATTACAAACGCAGGATTTGTCCACTGCACAAAAAAAGGAAGAAAGAAAGAAAGAAATATATAAATAAAAACACAAGGCTCCTCATGCCACTGTTGAAAATGTCACCCTGGCGCGGCAATAAATCACACAGGCTTGCTTGTGATGTGTTTACTTATTACAGTGGGCTGCATCACTGTTCCTGTATGCTCTTATTTATTTGCACACTTCTATTTCCAGAGGAGATTCACCTTCACCCCTAGCCATTGTGTTCAAATATAAATAAATAGTGTTTTAAACCTTGAGAATGACTTTATATAGACTCACTTGTTTGTCGCTCATGACAAACAATGTCAGCACCCCCGAAAACCAGTTATAATTATGAGTGATTTCAATCTTTTAAAACTGCTACAGCCTTAAATATAGTCGTCTCTCACTACATTGCAAGTCAAAGATTGTTCCCTCGCTCTATTTTGATAAATGGTCGCTGTTTTGTGGTTGAGCATGGCCTATTATTAGTAAAAAAAAATATTGAAAAACGAGTCATATGTAGGATTCTGGTCACTCGGCGCCAGTAATGTTACACTGATGAGACATTACCTTGGAGTCAGCCATGGCATGTCCGACATGATAGAGTGAAAAAAAGTTGTCTTTCCATTCCATGGGGAAGTGGCTAACTACTTAGCTCGGTAGTTTGCTATATGTTGTGAGTGTCTTATGTGCCTGCAACGATCCCGTAGCCTGCGCATTAGTGTTGCGCAATGAGGTGTAAACAAAGAATAACAGGAGTGTGAAAATGACTACGGGTTGTTATTTCATGTCTACAGGGCTCAAATCGTGGTAAAAACGTATTTAGAAAGTCATAAACAGGTTTGCGATGCTTTAAATACGATAATTTTTCATTTATTAATATTGAATCCTACTTTGCGGAAATTCACTTATTGCGGTCGGGTCTGGAACCAGTTAACCGCAATAAACAAGGGACGACTGCATTATATTTTGAAAAACCTAAATTATATTTTGGGTTGAAGAGCCAGTATGTTTACAAAATTCCAATTACCCGGAACCAAACGTTATTTTCATTTCAAGAAATATTTCTTTATTATTGCTTTCGGCCAATGATTGACAGAAACATTGAATTTCATGCATTGTTATTTTTTTCAGTGTGAGATTGAAGCCTAATAAATAAAAAAAAAAAACTCACACTCGAGGACTGAGCCACAAAAAAATGTCAGCTTCCCAAAAACTGCTGTAAAAATATTCTACATTAATAGTTGTTTCCACTTTAAACGAGTAGATCTTTTAGTAAGCTGAAATATACATATCAAATACTGAGTATAGTTTTGTGGGTTTTAACCCTTTAAAGTCCAGTATGTTAACATAAATTAAATTAATTTTATTTAAAAATGTTGTAAAAACTCAACTAAAAACTTTTTTTTTGCATACACACCATTATCCAACATTAACAGCGGCACATGAGTAGCAATTATCCAAATTTTGCTGCACGCTTTGAATGGGAAATAGTAGCGCTATCTGGGGGAAAAATATGAAAATCAAAAAATGAAACCCAATTGTCCAAATTGAAATATTAACATAAAACTAGAAATTGTGTGTGAATACTGAAATGCTGAAGCTGAACTGAAATGTAGAAATGCGTTATACACCGACTGAGGATCGAATCAGCAACCATCAGGTTGGGAGACGACCGCTGAAAGACCCGAGCCATGCCGCCTTCCCAAGAATAAGCAGAATGTTGAATATAATATTAAATATAAAATGAAATTCCACCAATAAACTTGTTTTGCGGCCAGCAAGATCAGGACCCCCATTAACATACAGAAAAACAGATACATACCTGCCATACTGCAAAAGCGAAAAACATTGGATGAGATTACGTACAGTGTATTTGTTACTTTTTTATGTGTACTCAAGATCTCCCTATGGCTGGAATATAAAATCACAATCAAACAACAGGGGGAGACGTTGAAATTGTCCATTCATTTTTAATGGGAAAAATGTTAGAGAAAATATGAAATTATGGAAAATGTG
This sequence comes from Dunckerocampus dactyliophorus, assembly GCF_027744805.1. Classification (NCBI taxonomy): domain Eukaryota; kingdom Metazoa; phylum Chordata; class Actinopteri; order Syngnathiformes; family Syngnathidae; genus Dunckerocampus; species Dunckerocampus dactyliophorus. The sequence continues at coordinate 5,888,411 of NC_072821.1, read as the reverse complement.
GGAATTTTTAGAAAAGTCCTGATAGTGTACATGTCCTTAATGAGCTGAACATTTTGAATGGTTTAAAGCTGTTGAGAAATCTAGGAGTAGTTAGTGAACAAATACCTGAAATTTGCAATGTTGGAATGCAAAAATGGAGGATGATTGCTGAAATGTATTCATTTTATTACCAGTATGCGGCACCATTTCATTTGTTCATTCATTTTTAGGGTAGAATTTGAAATTTTGGAATGTAAAAATGCAGACTGAATGTTGACATGTAGAAATAAGTTGAATGATTACAGCGGGATCGCGGGTCGAACCAGCAACCATTTGGTTGGGAAACAACCACTCCACTTCCTGAGCCCGTGTCACCCTGTAGAACAGGGGTGCCCATTACGTCGATCGCGAGCTCCTGGTCGATTGTGTAGTGTGGGCCATGTGATCGCATAAACATCACTTAGATGTCATATGACATTAGTCTACTGACATTAAGCTCCCCTCCTGATTGGCTCTTGCTCCCCCGCGGCAAAGATTAAGCGGCGAACAGATGTCTCAAGCTACACACGGAGACGCGACTTTCATCTTTATTATTCCAATTACAGATAAACTAACTCAGCGGTAAGATGCCTATAACAAAAGTTATCCATTCACTCGTTATGTAGAAAAAAAGTGAATTGTTTGACGATTGCATAGATTGCATAAGCATTTTCATTTCTTGTATAGCAGTAATGCTTGATAGCAAATTGTAACTGGACATAACACAACTGTGTGTCTAATGAATGCTACTACAACATACAAAAATACTTGTATTTATAAATATAATAAATATATATTTTTATCTTTGGGATTTGGTCATTTTAAAAGCAGCTCGCAGGCTGAAAAAGTGTGAGCGTCCCTGCTGCAGGAAGAGTTCCAGTAATGGAAAATTTGAAATGATTTTCCACCAGAAGGTGGCACCAAATAAACGGCCCATTCATTTTCAATCGGAAAACTGGCGCAGAAAATATGAAATTACAGTAAATGTGGGATTTTTTTTTAAAAGTCCTGGAAATTTTGACATTGGTTTGAATCAGTAGAGAAATGTGGGAGGAGAGGCAAAGAAGAAGTAGAGTAATAAATACATGAAAATTGGTGTATGATTGATTGTATATGTGTGAATTCTAATTTGTTGCAATAATAAATGCAATGTTTGTAAAAAAAAAAAAATAATGCACTTTTTAATGGTTTTAAATTGGACACTTTTGGTCGAAAGGAAGAAACATGTCACTTTTTGTGTTGGGTTTCTATTTTAGGCTAATTTAAGCAACAAAGATGACAATTCTAAATAAACTACAGAAAACTGAAGGTGCACAAAATGTCCCTGGGATTGCTTACATCCAGACTTAAAAAACTGAATTTCCTGCCAGCGGCAGTGAAACTAACAAATTAGCAACAGAAATCAAAGACAACACACAGCGGAAAAACAGTACGAAAAAGGCACCCTTCATGTCACGACATGGAAGCTCTCGGCTGAGGAACAAAACACAGCGTAGTACAAAACGACGTCCCCGAAAAGAGCATGCCAACTTTTGAAGCTTTCTGCTAGTTAGACCTGAAAGGATGTAATATCAAGGACTTTGCACGGGTGTTTCAATCCACGTATGAGGAAAGACAAAATCCCAAAGTAACTGTGCCGCAGAGCTGTTTTTTAACAAAAGAACTTCGTCTTCAGTCGTGGCTTGCTCGGTAATAACAAGCGAGGTGGGATTGTGAGTTTCCCAAAGTATTGTCGGCATGATTTGTGCTTCGAGGGTTTGCGGGCGTTACAGTGAGGCCCGCCACGGGAAGCCAACGTGGAAGTGACAGCAGTTTGATGAGAGCAACAGCAGGCAATTACAGTTCAGCAACTCAGCGGGGAATTGGAGGCTGTAACCTTTTGTAAGGACAGAGCCATCTTGGGGGGGAAATGACAGCGCAATTCTTCATGTTGTTGTTTGTTCTTCTCTCTTTTATCATTTCTTCTTTTTGGTACGGCTACTGGCTAATTAATGCCACATATTCTTGTAGGAGACCCAATGCATTGATGACATTCTGAGCCTTAGGGTGTTTTATCTTGATTGACACTGTGGCATTATCATCAGTCTCAATGCAAAATATAGAAATAGATATTTTTTCATCAATTCTTTATCTTACCAGAAAAAAACATTGATATCAAGATGTGGCCAAGTCAACAGGGTAAAGATAACGCTTCTACTATACAAATGAAACTTGAATATCATTTAGAGTGGTCAGTGTGCAGCATGTGTAGCAGTATAGATGAAACTATCCACAAAATTAGATTGGGGGAAAAGTTGGAATATTACGGGGACAAAGTAATATTACAAAAAGTAAATTTACATTTATTTAAGAAAAAGGTTTAAACATTCGGAAAAAAAAACAAGAGCAAAAATGGGAAAAAAAGAGCAAAGGGTGAATGAAGTTCATACCAACAATGCACTTTTCACAAAGCTGAGATGCATTTAAAAAAAAAATATATATATATATTTATATATATGCTTATATATATATATATATATATATATATATTTTAATATAAAGAGGTTTGTAAGAGGTTCTTTTTTTTAATATAAAATATTAAAAAAATTTAGATTTTTTTTATAGGATTACATATTTTTATATATATATAAAAATATGTAATCTTTATATATAAAAATATGTAATTTATATATATATATATATATATATATATATATAAATTATATATTTTTTGTAATTATATATATATATATAATTATATATATATATATATAGCATAGCTACATATCACTCGTACATATCGTTTTTCAGGCCCTCTGTGGAAAAAGTTTGGGCACCTCTGATTTAGACAATAATGGCTGGGTGTTGAGTCATTGTCTGTGGATCATGAATCTTTTCGCTTATACAGGGTCAGGCAAAATGATCTGACACATTTGTAGGTTAAATAAAAGGCAAATAAAGTAAAGAAACACAAAAGTGTTTTATTTTCGAAAAGTACATATGATGCCATTCTGTTTCATTATGTTTTAAAAATGAAACCAGTCAAATGGGATCCATTATTGTCCACACACTCAATGCAGATCCAGTAGCTCTGAAGTTGGTAACCCATAACAAGACCGTGTTTTGAGCTGGTACGGGATCATGTCTACCAAGATTGAAGTGCAAACGGAACGCTCGTTGTGTTGCAGTTACAGATTTGTTTGTTTTGATAAACGTTTCCACAACGAAAGCGCGATGCTCACCAGTCCAATTCATGGCAGCAACTGAAGAAGAAACGAAAAACAATGGCATTATATGAAAAAAATGGCATTATATGTACTTTTCGAAAATAAAAACACATTTTTGTTTCTTTACTTTATTTGCCTTTTATCTAACCTACAAATGTGTCATATCATTTTGCCTGACCCTGACCAATATGTACACAGACTATTCTTAAATATGTCCAAGTTTCACTTCTACAGTATTTTGCCTTGCGAAGAATCTCCCCTGATCAAAATTTTAAGACCAGTTGAAAAATGGCAAGAATTTACATTTTGCACTGTGGGATCTAAAGGGTGTCCTAAGTAGTTTCAAACTGCAAAAAGTAGAAATGGGAGTGAGACAAAAAAAGAAATAGAGTAAGCAATTTATTGCAAACAACCATTAAGCTGAAATAGGCTGTTCATCAGCTGATCAAAAGTTTAAGACCGTAGCTAAAAAAAAATCTGAAACCCCCCCGAAATAGAAATAAAATCTTCAAAAAAGGACTCATTAATGAGTAGCTGCGCCATTCTTGTTAATCACCTAAAAAAATTGTTTAGGCATGTTTGATGTCAGTGTTTCCAAGAGGCGAGGGGGAATGTTGCTCCAGGTGGTGAAGATGGCTTCACGGAGGGCATCCACTATCTGGAACTGATGTCCATTTTTGTAAACGCCCCTTGCCATCTATCCCCGAATGTTACTCCTCTGGATGAAGTCCTTTGTCAGGCAGGCATTGTGCACTGCAGCGTTGTCCAGTTGAAAAAGCCAGTCGTTACCACACAGACGAGGGTTTTCAGTTATGAGGGCTGCCACCTACAATACCTTCACATAGCCAGCTGCCGTTTGACGCCCCTGCACAAGCTGATTTTTTCCATTGAAGGAAAAATCCCTCCAGACCATGATGGCGCCCCCTGTGGAAGTGCAGTGTGGAAAACATCTCAGGTGGGATCTCCTTGTCATGCCAAACTTTGAGAATTTGATAAAATGCTTTGCTGAAATGTGAGCGGGTGTACTCACGTTTCTATGGATACTGTAGGTCACATGTGTCAATTTCAAGGTCCCCGGGCCAAATGTGGCCTGACATGTCATTTTACTGTACGTATGTGGCCCGCGGAACTTGTTTAGCATCAAGTTGGCCCGTATCACGGACCTCATCAAACAAGCTTATGATTATCTGCGTAATCAAGTAATTCTGTCAGTTCCAGCTACTCCTGTAGTGTTGCTGAACATAAATGGCCCACACTATTATAGCGCTAATTGCACAACCATTGTTTCTAAAGCTGTCAGATCCTGACTTAAGGTAATATTAGTTTAACTGTACACGACTAAAAATGACACCACTTTTAAAGTATTACAACCTGTCTGTACAAAATAACACCTTAAAGAAACATAAGACACTCAAACATGATCATTTAAACTACACCAAACGTGTAATCCTCCCATTCCACAGCTGCAACTCTTCCGGGTTTGGGTTTCCATCCTGCCTGGCATGTTATATTGGTATGCAAAGTTGGTATGTTCTTTGAGTTTTGGCTCTTGTGCGATTGAGTTTGACACCCTTGCTGTAGGTGCACTTTCACCTCTTTGCATTAGTCAGAAATAAAGCGTTTGACGAGTGACAACCTGCATTACTATTATTATCATGATCTACGGTCCATTTCCTCAGGAGAGAAAATGGAGAGCCTGGAGAAAATAAGGGTGAGTGCTGTGCTTTCGGTCTCTCTAATGACTAACAATTCTCCACAGAAAAGTGGACTGCCATGCACCCCTGGTTACATGATGACTATTTATGTGTCATCTACTGAAAGTGGTTTAAACGTGAAAAGAAGAAAACGAGTTTGTATGCCTTAAAAACATGGAGCTTGTCATATCTACTGCCGCAAATTCCAGGACACTTCAGCATACAAAGGATTGCTATGAATGCTCCAATTATCACCTCTATTCAATTAACTGCAGTCTCCTTTAGTCACCAGTTGTGTGGTCTACAAAAGCAAATAACTGCCGTAATCTGTAATTAGCGACACGTCAAAAAACATTGGCATTGATAGTTGTAGCTGTTGGCCACTCCACGATTATTAACTCCACTAGATGGCGGTAGTTGCATTTGAAGTGTCTACCTCTGCATGCGCTTTAAAATTGGTGGTTATGCACTTGTCCTTCATCCATCCATTTTCCTCCACTTATCAGGGTCCGGGTCGCGGGGGCAGTAGTCTCAGTAGGGAAGCCCAGACTTCCAGCTCTTCCACCTCCACCGAGAGGACACCAAGGCGTTCCCAGGCCAGCTGTGAGACATAATCCCGCCAGCGTGACCTAGGTAGCACGCCACCAATCCCGTACTCCCGGAGCACCCGCCACAGAACACCGCGGGGGACACCGTCAAATGCCTTTTCCAAGTCCACAAAGCACATGTACACTGGTTGGGCAAACTCCCATGTACCCTCCAGTATCCTCGCAAGGGTGTAGAGCTGCTCCAGTGCTCTGCGACCAGGACGAAAACCACATTGCACCTCCTGCAGGTTCGACTAACGGTCGTACCCTTCTCTCCAACACCATGAAATAGACTTTCCCAGGGAGGCTGAGGCGTGTCATCCCCCTACAGTTGGAACACACCCTCCGGTCACCCTTCTTGAAAAGGGGGACCACCACCCCAGAGGTTGGCACTTGGTTATGCACTTGTAGTTAAAATGTTACCAAAAACCACATGGGGCACAAACAATGTCCAAAATACGCCAAAAAAAAATAGACTTAAAAGAAAACAGGGAACTAAATGCACAGACTGATGAGGCAACGCAGTACACCTGGACGAGACACAAGTACAACGAGAGAGCTTTTCAGCGCGAGACACAAACACAACGGATGGCACCAGGTGTAGCTCACATCTCAATGAGCACATGGAAGACAAACACAGCAGGAATCGGAACACAACACAGCAGAGTCTTAAAATCGTGATGTGTACAGTTATCGTTTTCAACACAGAAAGTGTAAAAAATGTTATTTTATTTTAGTTTTATTTCATGTTATTGTACACAGTTAACTTATTTTTCATATATCCGTATGACAGTTCAGAATCATAAGAAGTCCATTAAAAGCCTTAAGTGCTTGCTTTTAGCACTCAAAGGGTGAGTGGTCTCGTTGCCACATCGTCTCTTTCAGTTTGTGTCAATCACGTCTTCAGTGAAGGTAAAAGTAAGCTGAAATGTTAATTTATCCCATTCATTCATCATTTTATATGTATTTATATGCATTTTGTATTGTTTTCTTCATGTAAAACTATTAATTGTAAAACTATAAAAACGTGTTTTGTGTTTTCTGGAATTGATTAATTGGATACATGATTTCTTATGGATGAAGTTTATTTGGTTAGAGTACGTTTCGGTTAGAGTCAGACCTTCTGGAACGCATTAACAATGCTAGCCAAGGTTCCACTCTATTTAGTTAATTGTAGGACAGTAAATGTACACTGTAGTGTACATTGTAGGCCTTCAATTTTTGTCATGAGAGGTGTACTTATTTGAACCACTAGATGGTACTCAGGTATAGTGTACGATGTACCTGTGTGAGACATTAGCTTGATACAGAAGTTGCCTGTATGTATGTTTTTGAAATGTAGCCAGCGACACTGTTTATGAGCGAGCACCATTTCGCACTGTCCATCCATCCATCCATTTTCTATACCGCTTCATCCTCATTAAGGTCGCGGGGGCATGCTGGAGCCTATCCCAACTGACTTCGGGCGACAGGCGGGGTACACCCTGGACTGGTCGCCAGCCAATCGCAGGGCACATATAGACAAACAACCATTCACACTCACAGTCATACCTATGGGCAATTTAGAGTCGCCAATTAACCTCACCTGCATGTTTTTGGGAATGTGAGTGCCCGGAGAAAACCCACGCGCACACGGGGAGAACATGCAAACTCCACACAGAAATGCCCAGCGGAGAATCCCCCCGATCTCCAGGCTGTTCCTGTATTGGCCAACGTGCTAACCACTAGACCACCGTGTGGCCCATTTTGCACTGTTTTGTTTATATTTGCAGACCAAACACCTCAGTAAGCGTTGACTGTCGGGATGAAGGCTCCGCTGCCCGAGGCACCTGCATCAGTAGTTTTATTTTCCCAGTTGAAAAAACCGTCCATGCCGGTCGTCGGTGTTTGTGCGCTTATGTAATACCGAAACGGCTGCTAGCTGTGGCACTCGCCTCAGAAACCATTGCTTCTGCACCCTCATGTTAGTGTATGCCGCCTCATGAAGCTAGCTGCTAAACCCTCTGTACTCCACTCCCGGGTAGCCCCGCCTCCACAAAGAGGCTGAATGACACGAGGGCCCACTCTCTTCGTTCGTTCCACTATAGAACCAATGCTAACAGACAGATGCAGAGTGAACCCTCTTGTCATCCAGCCTGTGTGGCACAGAGAGACGAGCAGATGAAACACATGCATACATGCATAATTACATTTAGCGAGGTCGTCATAATTATCGACTTGAATGATTAATCGATTTATTGATTATTGTGACAAGCCTAATGGTATGAAGAACATCACCTCTAAAGGTTTGACACGGTCCAATTCCATTCTTTCCTGTGAGAAAAAGCTTTTGATATTAAAACCAATGTGTTTGGGTTTGGAGGTTCCACTATATCCACTGCATTATGGGTTTGTTTTTTTTTTCTATAACGTGAGAGTACATTGTAAAATAACACCTGACACTTTGCTCAGTGAGGTGAATGGATTCCAATATGTGCCACAACAATAAGCCAAACCTCATTTTTCAGCCCAGCCATGCCTATCAATTTGATCATACCTCTTTTTTCCCCCCCACATTGTTACTTCATAATTCATGGCCTTTACATATATTTCAAACAGACGGGTCAGCAGTTTCTATTCACGCGCCATCCCCTGTGTGGACTCTTTTCACACGATGATGATGATGATGTAGTGGAGCGAGGATTTGAGCTCGGCCCACTTGTGTGTCTCAGCAAGATATCACAATGGCCGCCGCGTACAAACCCGCCTTTTTATTTATTTTTTTCCTGATGCCGCCTTGTCAAGAGGAAGGTCACGTGCGTACGAAAGCTAGACAAATTACAGCCCGGCACAGACAAAAGCAGAAAACCTGGATTTGTCTCACATGACTAATGGTAGCGGCCTGATGGTGGATCACTCATGTCATCAATGTTTCATTGTTCAAAAAAGGCCTGAGCGTTACTCAACCCCCCTCCCCCATTACCCTTTTGTGTGGTCATTAGTGGTAGTTAAAATACGTCCCCCCGCCCCCATCCAAGCCCTTCCTCCTAAGTCCACCAGTAGATGGCGTGGGCATTCCTACTGCTACGTCGGAACTAGTGCCGAAAGCTGGGGGGACTGGCTGGTCGCCTTCTCCCACTGTCTTCATAATGATGACTTACATAAGAGTGCAGTATCTCTCAGCAGGCTCTCCATAAGAAATGATGCTTTAGATCTCAGCCCAAAGCTCTCAACTTATTTTTGTTCTTTGTTATCGTGCAGCGCTGCCACCATCTTTCTTTCCCGCCCTTCCGGTGACGGCTTTGATCAGCGACCTAATTGATGAGCGGTTGATGAATGCAAATAGCGCGTTAGTTATGCAAACGATGGCTCGGCTCTATTAGGGAGATCTTGTTGGTAGGACATTAAAAAAATAAAAAAAAGCTGTAAATTAGAGTTGAGATGCAGGATGAGGGGTTACGCCCTCGCTGGAGTGGTGTAATGAATCTCCCCCTTTAAGCAGGCACTGACATTTTCAGCCGAGTATTACAGCCAAAGATCTTCTATAGCAGAGGGATGGAAGTTCATGGTGGCCAAGCTTTAGGAAATCAAAGAGATGTGCTGCGTTAATAAGAATTGACTCGAAATATACAAGTATTGCCCTTGTGCAGACAACTTATTTATAGCCTTTGCTAAAGTCCTATTCATGTGAAACGATAAGCTATGCAAGCAGACTGAAGTAGCAAAGGTTAAACGTCAAATAAGCATATGATTAGCCTTGCTTTTTTTTTTTTTGTTTTTTACAAATTGTATTATTAGTAGTTTAAAAACAAATTGACCAAATTAACTAATGAAATTATAAAAACAAAATTCAAAGTTACTTTGCTATGACCCACAATTGTCAGATTATGTATCTTTATATAATGCTAATAATAACAACAATAATAATAATATTATGGGTGTTATTAAAATAGAATGCACTTTAAATAATCTGATCTTTTAAATTATTTTCTTCATGCCACAAAGCATCTCAAAATGATTAATCACAGTTTTTAAATTAATTAATCATGATTAATTAGCAACTATGTCTGAAATATGCCCATTTTTACTGTATTTAATGAACAGAAAAATCAATGACAGGGCAGAATTATATATATTTGTAGGATTTAAAAGTTCTAAGTGAGCTGAATATGTCAATCAAGCTAAAAGATACCACACAAGTCAAAAAATCTATTTGTCTAACAATAGTCTCTTTAATAGTAGCAGAACATCTGAATCACACTTTACACCGTTTTTATTGTGAGCAATGAAGGGTTGCGTTCAAAGACATCACGTCATTTAAGGGAAAAGTACTTGTTTTCAGTGTATTTTCCAGCATACTTCAATGTAACAAAATGTACATTCGAAGTAAAAGTTACGAAGTGAGTGATAAGAATATCCACTTCATGTTTTTACACACACACACACACACACACACACACACACACGCACCCCCCCCCCCCCCACACACACACACACGCACACGCACACACGCACACACTATAAAGCAGTTTTTGTGATGTCCAGAGTGTCCCTGAATGATCTCACATCCTTGTAATGAGAATGAGGAAGTGTCGTTCCCAGGAGTGGGTGAGTTGGAGATACAGTACATAAAGTACATGGTGTTGGAATTGTACTGCTGTTGGTGTGTTCAGGTCAGAATGAAGCTACAAAAGAGCATCATGCTCTGTGTGACTGTGGGGACGCTGCACTGTGCTTCGTCTGCCGTCATAACAGAGGCGTGCTTGCTCTGGTGCACGTGCGTTTACACTAAAAGGAATCAATTAAATAAATTAGTCACCGCCGTTAACGCCTTATTTTTGACAGCCCTGAGAAAAATTATAACAAATAATAATAAAAAAATATTTAGTCTCACTTATGTACATCCCACAATTGCATATCACAATGTATTATATACCTAACATTTTTATTATTTGAATTATACCGGTGAATATTCTTTCATCCATGTCATTTGATTCTCAGGGCATTGAATCGATGCAAGAGAACACTCTAGTTGTGATCGACTCAATGCCCTGCGAATATTTGTTTATATTTAAGGTTGCGATTTTTAACCAATTTTTAAATGTCTATGGACCGTTAAAGCAAGAACAGCCATGGATTTTGGCAGGATACAATGCAGGGCACAATGTGGCCAAACTAAAAGGCGTCTTAGGTCAAATAAGTTTGTCCACACGACTCTAACAGTCACAGGGGGAGGGGTGTCATAAGTCATAGACTGCAGATTTTGAAAGGATGTCTGACCCCAGTATTAGCTAAATTAGTTGAACTTGGTTATCCATGCAATATCAATACAGCAGAGGTCTATGTATAAGAAAAAGCACGTGAGCTTGAATTCCAACCTCTTTTTGTGGAGCATTTTTTAGCCAGCGACTTTGTCAGTAGGTGGTACAGCCGCACCACGACACTGTAAACGCCTCTGAGGAAAACTGCAACGTGTGACATTCTGAACGGCGTTAAACATTTGTGCCCTCCAAAGTAGTCAGATTACATGCTATTTGAGCTTGTCGGCTTGATGCATCCTGACACATTCAGGCCGACCGGGTCACCTCTTGGAAAGCGTGGTATTTTTGACCCCCACGTGCTCCTAAGCTGCGAAGATCAACAACAACAACAAAAAAAAAAGAGCAGGGCGCGACTTGAAGATATATGTTTGACATGTCAGACTTGCTGTTTGTGAAATGAAATGGTTAGAAACAATGTTTAGCACCGTGTTTACCATAAATATTACCCCTACTCACAATGACATGTGGATGGTAATTGCTGCTAATGCTTTATTACATAAGCACCAAAACTAGCATTAACACTAATTGATGCAACATGTTAACGCATGTAAATGCATTAAAGCTATTCCTGTAACACGGAATCTGTAAATCTGAATTGCAATTGGTGCTAATGTTTATTAGCGCCAAATTTGGCCCAAACACTGCACGTGAATGATGAAATAAATACATAGGAAGAATTGACTCCCCAAGACACTAACATTTGGGTTGTATTTGGTGCTAATACATGTGTATTATACATTGTAGTATATGTATATCAGCGTCCCAGCTTGCGCTGAAACTACACCTGAATAATGGACGATGCTAAACCAAAGGACAACTACAAGTAAATGCACAACACTAATGATTCCACCAAACACACAGTAACATTTGAACTGTAATTGCTGCTCAATGGGGATGCTCAGGTTTTTAAGCTGCCGATACCAATACTGATCATCCACGAGTGAAATCAGCCGATACCGATCACATAGATTAAGTGTAAATTTTTAAATAAACATAAAAAAAACATTTATTTTTTTAGCTTATTTCAACCCAAACAAAGTGAATATGTTTGTTCTATCAGAACATTAACAAAATGCTGGTATCCACAACTCACATTTTGTATTTCAGAATGTATTTCTTTCTAGTGTTCTCACATTATTAACTGAAAACCTGAATGAAAAGCAGGCTTGCAGGCGCCTCATGTGGTCGTGGGGGGCTGCCCTGGTGCCCTCGGGCACCACGTTGGTGACCGCTGGGCTATATGATATGAAAGGGGAACCATAAAATTTAGACAAAAACATGTTTGATTTACTTTTTCAAAATCACTGGTGAAACTTAGAGGATCAGGCGCCTTCTTTAAGGAGATGCATCCAAAGTGTCCAGGCAGTCGGCAAGCCGAGTTTCCTCCACCGCAGACGACGTCTGTCATGATATTTATTACACGTGTACATAGTTTGATCACACGAGTGTCATCTTCTTACATATGACCGGATTTATTTTGTAACCGGAGTTGTAATTAGTGCTGAAAATGATATCTAAAGCCCAGTCATTTTTCAAAAGACAACCCTTTCAGTACCGGCCATTTTAGACAATTTTGACTGATGTTTCAAGCCACACAGAATATTGTGTTCTATGGCTATAGAACCATACCCTTCCCGTACCCTTCTGCACGCTATACTCCTCCACGCTCTCTTGCTTCCTCCTTCCTGTCACGTGTGATTGTTTCGTTCACATAATCCCTGCCGAACTCTTATCAAATGCACATCTGCCACCTTGTGGCCGTGGCTTAAAGATGCTCTGAAGTGAAATGCATTAGTGGAGAGTTGCATCATCACCTCTTTTTACCTCTCATGCAAAAAAACATAAAAGACGCATAAATACGCCGTTGAGATAGGGCGTTCGGGATTCAAAAACGTATAAATACAGTACGTCTTTGGTATTGAATGAGTTAATACGTGTTTATTAGGTATTCATTACATGTTTACTAGCATTTACATAACATGTTATGTACACAGGATGTTGATAATGCTTACTCCCCAAAAACTGTAATTGGTGTTTATTTCATGTTAGTCACTACACATTTATTCCATGGTAATTCGGCCAGCACAAATGTAACAGGTGAGGAATCCAGGTGGATTGCTAAAGTAGGAGATCTGTAGTCCTCCATGGTACTCTCCTGTAATGGCTATTGTTTCTCTTTAGCGACTCTATTGCTTTTCTTCCTGCTTCTTTGGACCACCTTGCTATGGGAGAAGTTGTCAATGATCATACAATTTAAAAGGTTTCCAAACTGTATTAAAAATGACAGCAATATACTTGGTTACAGTGCTGGACCTTAACATCAATGAGGAAACTCGAGGAAAGAGCCCGAAATTAAAGTACAGAGAGCACATAAAGTAGAAATAGAAAGTGAAAGTTAAGCTTGTGTGTGTTAGAGAGAGAGAGAGAACAAGTCACCTGTTGTGTGTTTGACACTTGTCTTAGTATTTTTCCAAGAGTCATATCTAAGTTCTGCGCAACTCTAATCTGAGCTAATAGACTGAATCTAAAGGTGTAAAAATAATATAAAACTCCTCCATCATAACCCAATGTACCCTAACATTAAAGCCAAATTGCTACAAAACAATACTCTTAAAATTGATCAGAATCAAAATCATCATTATTCTGTTCCCTACTTACAATCTGAGGCCAATGGCTATGAAGCACGACTGTTTTTCTGGGATCAAAACAGATGATTATTTTTGCATAGTAAATATTGATCAGGAGAGATGCCTTCAAACGGAAGGGATCAACTGGGACGTTAGGGCTGGACAAATCTGTTTGGGAGAAATGTTAATGGCTAAATATATGATGGTGCCAATACACAAATAGTGTTTGGGTTTGCTGCTTCCCATCCACTCAGACAGAGTGGAGGGATTTGTTCCAGACAAAAGAGTAATTTGCGATTTGAGAGAACACTGCACGAAAGAGGGCAGTCTCATTTCCAGGCTGTTCAAGTTAAAATAGACACAAACATTACAAGTAGACATAAAAGACAATCATATAATCCTTCATGTCAAACATGATGCAGTTGAATCGGGTGCGGCCTTAACTTCTCCAGGGCTGCTGTTTCTTTAATGACGGAAAACAATCAAAGGAACAACATGAATGTGCTTCACTCAGCCATTCCCGAGTCCTCGGGGGGCTCATGACTCCAAACTTGCACCATCAAGAGTAGATGTGGTTTAATTAAACATTGCAAGCAATGTCACGGACCACAGGGGCCGCCACTGCTGGGTTCAAATCACTACTCCCTTCAGTAAACCTAATTTAAGGACAGTGTTCCAGAATATGGTGAGAAAAGATGCTGAGAGGGCTGTTGTCATGCATACATGTCATTTTAATAATGTAAGTCGGTTTGCGGATGACTTGAGTTCAGTATAGCCGTAACAGTATTGCTGTTTGGAATGGAGGACTTTCCTAAATTTGAACAAAACCAGTGCCAAGACTAGACATCCACCATAACATATTCGCAGCTAGTGCCTGGAATCTGTCAATGTAGTATCACGGTCAGGGGATAGCAGGAAATGTCCAAAAAAGGGCAAGAAGGCACAGTCTCTCCATTGGGACTCCATCTCCAAGTCGACCTGCCAATTTTTTGATATTAGAGGTACAGTGGAAGAGGAACTTTGGTTTTTGTAAGATTCGGTTTTCGAGAATATGATTGCTAAAATTATTTACCTGTTTTTGTAGACTGTCTCTGTTACCATATGCCCAAAAGCTGTGCCTAACAAACTCCTCCGCAACTGAGTGTCCAAACAAAGCTTTGACGCGTTGGTGTGTCAGTCTCTTCGAAGAATGGATAGTGGTTCTTCTAGAGTTGGAACACTGTAGACATATGTAACCCTCCTGCTTCATACTGCCCACGCCGGGGTTCAAACACAGTACCTTCGTAATGGGAGTCGAGAGCGCTGCCCGCTCGGCCAAAAGCCCAGACTGTCGACCGAGTGACCAGCACAGTTCTTAAAGCCAAGGGAGTGAGGTTAAACAACGTACACTTGCGGAGCTGCACTGGCTGGCACCTATTACACTCACCCCCTCAAACCTCACTCCCATCCAGGTCACGGCACCAATGTAACCCACCTGCTTCACATTGCCTGCGCCGGGATTCGAACACCAGACCTTTATAATGGGAAGCGTTGACCACTCGGCCAAAAGCCCGGACTTTCGACTGTGCGTTCAGCGCAGCTCTTAAGGGAGTGATGTTTTACCAATGTACACTTGCGCAGCCGCACTGGCTGGCATCCATTACACATATTCTAGCCTGGGAATCATTTAATTAGGGATGATCGAGTACACTACTCTCTGTATCTGTATCTGTTCACCCGTCTAAATTATCTGTATCCATATCTGTACTCTGAGTGGGCGAGGCATGAACTGGAAGTGGGCATGGTTTAACTGGAAATGGGTGGGGCGTAAATCGGTACATTATTTTAAGTCTGAAATTGACATGGATTGATCAGAAGTTGCTATATTTATTGTTTATTATTATCTGTAAGACTTTATTATTTAATTATTTTTGTAATGATCTGTGTGGAGTTGCTGATTCACACAAACCTCCAGTGATGGCAAACAGGAAAATAATCTGTCAGCCTTGTTCTCTGTAGTTTTGTAAAAAAAAACGCATTCAGTACTACGAGCAAAGTTTTCCAATTGACTTTATATCACTAGACAAATTATAAGCAAGCAGACGAAAAAAAAAAAAAACACCAGCCGTTTACAGCTCTGTCTTTTCAAATGCACTGTGTATATAACAAAACAAGTTTGCCAAGTAACTTTAGATACCAGCTGAGCTGAGGAAAACATAGAAAGAAAACGTCCGCAGTGGAGGCAGTGACCAATGTGACACGAGCCGTTTTCAACTCTGTCTTGTCAACCGCACCGCGTACTCCTCTCTCTGGCTGTAGGGAGTCTGTCTAGGGAGGGGCGGTCGCTGTGTGTGACTGGCCAATCACGGAGCGCGAAGAGTGAATACGTAAGGATTTTCCTTCATCACGATTACGGATAATGACGAGCTGTACTCATTTCATGCTCGTACTCGGCAAAAGTGCATCATGGATGGCACCTGGCAAGACTTCCGTTAACACAGACGCATTTAAGTACTTGCAGGATTTCACGCTACTGTGTGACAGTTGACATTGCAAAGTTGCGGCACGTTTGTGGCAATGTCACAATTTGCGGGGTTCTGTGTGAAAGAGGCTACTTTGCAAAATAATACCACTTGCCAATGGGGTTCGGTAACCAAGGACACACAGATCATTATGTTACTCTTCCCCCCGACACTCCCAGAAGGATTTAAGTTTTGTTTGAAGGACTTTGGCCTTGAAACCATAAATCCACATGAAAAAACATTCCAAGTGTCCACAAAATGTCCATGAAAAGACAGTTAAGGTTGAGTCCACAGTCATGCTAGTCACATTCCAGTCCAGTTCATTATCAAACGATCATTAGAGCCAGTTCAGCCAAGCAGAAAATGGGATGTTCAGCTGTTTTTAGTCAGTTTAAAGAGGAGATTGCATTTGCATTGAGATGTCATAGAAAAACTCACTTCATTCATCAAAAGCAATCATCTATTCCAGCCTGTAGACTCAGTATATAAGGACTCTATTACTCTTACTGTTGGTACATTGGATTTATGTAGTATTATGACACTAAGTTGCAAAATCTCTATAATAATAATAATGTTAATACAGCAACTATATGCTTCACAATGGGTGGCCAGGAAACCCCAGGAAACATGTAAAAAAAAAAACCCGTCCGGATCGAAACAAGATGATTAAAATGAACAGCTTGTATTCTGAGAGACAACATTATTTATCCTGGAGATAGTAATCTTCAGTGACCTTTGACTGCTCATTCCTTTTAGTCACACCTTCCCTCACAGCGGCACAAAACGCAGCTCCATTGATTCGCCCAGTCAATGAAGAAGAAGATGGAGGGCGGTAAAGGAAAAGGCAGAAGAACAGATACAAATTGAGGTGCTTTGAAGTAAATGCATGCAAAAAGACAGTCATTCAAATGTACCTTTTTGGTTGTGATGGGAAAAAAAAATCCAAGATTCAAGATTCAAGAGTTTTATTGTCATATGCATAGTAAAACAGGCAGTTATACGATGCAATGAAATTCTTATTCTGTTCATTCTCCCAAGAAAAGAAAGAAAACACAAGAAAAAGAATAAGACCCCAACAGCATGCATCTGCAAAATTTGTGATTGGGTAAAAAAAATCCAACAAAAAGCGTACATCTGCAAAATTTGTGATTGGGTAAAAAAAATCCAACAAAAAGCGTACATTCCCAAAATTTGTAATTGGGGAAAAAAAAAAAAAAAAAAATATATATATATATATATATATATATATATATATATATATATATATATATATATATAATTGAAAAGAAATCCAACAAAAAGCATGGAGCTCCAAATCTGGTGATTGGAAAAAAAATCAAAATAAACAATAGTGTTTATTAAAAAACTATCTTTGGAGATGCATGTTTTTTGGACAGCAATGCTCTTTTCTATACAGTAAAATCTCTGAAATCAAATGCTTGAGAGTCGTACAATTCAGATTTGGACTAAAACGTGCTTCTAAATTAAAAACCTCGGCTTTTGAACTGCACCTAAGTGTGCACCAAGTATCTTTTTTTAAACGTTGGTCTGGACCGAACCACAAGTGTGAATGCAGCGTAAATGCAGCCCAAAACAAGATATACTGAGTAGTTAAATATAATTAAAAAAAACACCTAAGCAATAGTATGAGGAAAAGGCCCCTGTGCTGCATGTTAGACACCGCTAACATAGCTGATGGTTAGTACATGCCTTTAACATCCTCTTGAACGTTCCCTCTCATGATTCTGGTGAATTCAGTTAAAATGTAAAGCTAACAGGACATCAGCCTATGTACATCATTGCAACGTGATAAATAAGACATAGGTTAAGGAGCACAATTTGGCTTCTCTAATATGACTGGAGGTCTCGTTTGGAGATAGGGCTAATCTTTACACAGCTCTCCATCTCCATCATGGTGCCTCCTCTGAAGCCTGGGGAGAGGCGCGAGCTTGCCTCCGCCCTCTCCTTCCCCCTCCAGTGACATCCCCATTAGAGCAATCCTGCTGATAAATGCCTTGCAGATTACAAAAAGGCTGCTTTCATTTCAACATGCTTCTTCTTAGACCTGCATTTAAAGATTGGCCAAGCCTCCAGCCACCTCCCCCTTTTAAATCAAACCCCCAAACTAACATCATTGCACAGTGACTATGAATTATATATCAGGTTCATCAAGGCCTCTCACTGATTGATGTCTTGGATACAGGTTCCTTTAACTTAAACCATGGTAGAACCAAGGTACAAGGCTCATTCATCTCATTAAGGCTGCATTTATACTGCATTGTCATTTAGAGGCTACAATGTCTAACACCCCTCACATCAGCAACCATTTGATTATATCTTGTCAAAGTGCAATACTGTAGAAATGACACTTGGATGTGCTTGACAGTTACGTCTTGCCTACAGTCAAGCATGGTGGTGGTAGTGTCATGATCTGGGGCTGCGTGAGTGGTGCCACCACTGAGAAGCTGTGCCTCACTAAGGGGAATTCAAGTGAAGCCACCTCCCAGTCCAAATTATGTCTAAAGTGTCAAAACAGGGTGAGCCATAATTTTCTATACATATGAAAATTTGTAATTTGTTATGTTCAGATCTGGCATAAGGTGGCGCGCATGAGTCACAGGAGCCTTTGGAGGACAAGCAGCCTAGAAAATTGTGGATGGCCCTGCAATGCTGTCTCTGTCCACCAGAGGGAGACAGAGGAGCCCTGGGGGAGGCTGACGTCAATTGCAGCGGCCCAAAGAATGCGTTGTTCAGACACAATGCATTATTGGAAAACTTTAAAAGAGTTGTTTTTTTCATTTTTTAACTCATGTTCGTGTATTTGTCAGGTACAGCTTTTGAGTGTTAACTTGCTGTGTGATGAGTTTAGTGTTATTTGTAAGATGACACCTTGAGTTGTTGTTGTTGTTGTTGTTGTACTGTTATATATACTGATCTCCTGCGATTTCCAGTGGGTTGACACGCTCGTTGTAAGTACACTGATAGCTTGGTATTGGCTGCTGCCAAAGAAAGAGCTACTGTTTCCTCACTGACTCGTGAGCGGCACAGTATTTAAACAATTAGTAGTAGCTCTGAAGTAAAGGAGATGTCACGAGATTAGAATTTAGCCGCACCGCTGTATAAACCACAGGGTTCAAAGTTTTTAAAAACAAGTAGAGGCTTATGTGTTTTTAAAAACAACGGAAATCATATAGAGCACATTATGTCAATAAATACGATTGTCCAACATGTATGATTATTTGTCCTATGTATGAAAACTTATGGCCCACCCTGTATTTAGTGTGAGCACTAGCTTTATCTAGCACTACCTTAATCCTCCTCTTGAGCATGGAATTGAGCAATTGAGTTACACACGTTGTGACTGGAATCCTCTTCCGCTCCTCGTTCCTTCTACTTGAGGATGCCCCATTTGAGTTCAGGTTTGGAGGAGGCATACTTCAGCTTCCTCAGCAAAGCCCAGTTTCTGAAAAAAAGGGATCATGCTCTGCTTCACAGTGTTACTGTACATGAAATTCACGTGCCCCTCAACTAATCGTGGCACTCCACAGTGCTGGCAGCACTCATACAGCCCCAGACTATGATGCTGCGGCCGCCATGCTTGACTTTAGGCACAACCACCTTGCTACTCACGTGTGTTGCCAACTATTTGGACAATAATGGATGTGTTTTGACTCATTTTCACTGCTGTACAGGCTGAACACTGACTACTCTAAATCATATGCAAGTTTACTTTCTATAGTATTTTCCCTTGAGATGATACAGTAGATGGTTGCTGAAATGTGAGGGGTGTATGGTCTTTGGATGAACGATACATTCACCAGTAAAAAAATATTATGGTAATACAGGTAAAACCTATTAGGGCGTGTTACTAGAATTAAACTCAGAGATAGACGGGTCGAAAAACAAAGGAGGAAAATGACGTCGTCATGGCTTTGCACAAGAACTGATGTGTCTTTTTGTCAGCAAATCAACCTCATTTGATCATTCATTGCTTGGGACTGTTTGGTCTGTGCAACAACAGCATGGCACTCATGAACAGTTCCTCCTGACAAAATAAAAACATCACATTCAGAGGCAAAAGTGTGATTGTGCGCTGCGGCGAGATTACAAAGGTGATAATAGACCCGTGGGCTCCCTGCGTACACACACTCAAACAATCATGGCACCCGCGAATGCAATGCAATATCCATGCAAATTTTGAAGGCACACTTACACAAAAACATATCCATTTTTTTCTCGCTGTGATTGTGAAAATTCAGCTTTCTCTGTTAACCCTTTGATTTATTTATATATTTGATTTATTCATATATTTATGCATGTCTGTGGTTTTCTTCTCATGTACTTTGTGTGCATTGACCAGGATAATCTGTTTTTCAAGACGTGTTTTAGAAACAATGTTTTAAAATATAAATCAAACACAAAAAATACAAAATTGATCTTTTCTGGTTGATTACAGTAACAGATTGATTCTTTCTAAAATCAGCATAATAATGCAACCTTTTAAGATACTTTTTTCCCCCCACAGTAGGTCTCTACATCTTTTAGGTCACTGATGACAGCAAATACTGTCCTATATTCGGGTCAGTACGGTATTTCCTGCCATCACGAAATATCAACCACAGCTTCACCTAACTCTGTGGAGCTACTTGAAGCTGCTTTCATCAGAAAGTAAGTCACATTGTCTCAGTTTTTATCATTGTAGTATATACAGTGGAACCCCGGTTAGCAAACGCCTCAGTTAACGTTAAATTTATGCCAAAATTTTGCCTCAGTTTGTGTACATTTTCCCTTTAGCGTACAATATAGCACGTGTCTTGTGTTATTAATTAAGTTATTATTACACTGCATAAGTGCAACTATGTTCTTTACGTATTTAAAAAAAACCGTCCTTGTTAGCAGCTTGCTAATACATGGAAACAGGAACTGGAAGTCAGCACCGTCGCCCGTCTATGATGTCATCAGTTGTTGACAGAAGTAAATGCATATAAATGAGGAATGAAAGGGATAAATGAACATTTTAAGGTTACTTTTACTGTCATTGAAGACATGATTGTTGCCAAAGACACAATGTCGCAGCAAGATCAACACCACCTCCGTATTTATTATTTCTTGAATTCATTAGTGTTTCTCACCACCTTTATCAAATGCTGGCACTTTCTGTGGCTCAATTTTGGGTTATTTTGCAGCTGTGATCACAAGAAAAGGAGAGACAAAGAGGTGACACGACTGGATTCAAGAAATAACTGACGGCAAAACACAAAGGTAGTGTTGGTGTTGAACTCGCTACCACATCATATCTTTGGCAAGAATCACATCTTCAGTGAAGGTAAAAGTAACTTTAAATGTTCATTTATCTCATTCATTCATCATTTATGTGCATTTAAATCAGTAATTCATTCATTTATATGCATTTATATCAGTCAACCGCTGATGACATCATAGATGGGCAACTGTGCTGACTTCCAGTTCCTGTTTCCATGTGTTAGCAAGGACGTTTTTTAGGAATATATAATGAACACAGTTGCACTTACGCAGTGTATTATTAACATGACAAGACACGTGCCATATTAGGTTAGTTCACACTTTTTTGTTAAGCACATAATTCCACATGTGTTCATTCGTAGTTTTGAGACTCTACAATGTAAATAGTCATGAAAATAAAGAATACGCATTCTCATTGAATGCGTGTTCAAACTTTTGGCCTCCACTGTATATATTGAGATGCATTTCAAATAGTTTTCTGCATGTAAAACTATAATTTGTTAAGAAAAAAATGTGTTCTGTGTTAACATTTTTGGCTTTCAATTTGATTTAAATTATTTGTTATGGGAAAAATGTATTCAATTAGCATCCATTTTGGTTAAAGTGGGTGGTTAGGTGTTTTCTAAAAGTGGAAAATACAACAATTAGTGTTTGCTTATTTAGTAACCACCCCTTGAGACCTGGCAGTGCACCTTCATATCATTTTCCACAATGAAATCACTTCAACTTTTCCACTTTTTCCACTGAAATCCTAAGTGTTCCTACTGTACGTAGACAACAATCTTTCTATCTTGGCGGAGGTCTGCACTCCACTGAGTGCCTTTCCAGTTCATTCATGTGGCGTCTTGTCCTTTCGCCTCATGCGGCCCCGGTTTCAGATGCTTTCGATAGCGGACACATTTGGGTTGCACGTGCACCGTGCACCCCACCCCCCCGCTCGGACAACACCATTAATCTCCCTTATCAGCATCGCCGTGGTGTCTCTAGCCCTTGAATTGTGTGTTCTGCATTGAGGCAGCTTTACACAAAGGGCGCTAAATAAACACATTGCTCCCTCCAGACTTGGCCTTTAGTGCAGACTTACAGCCCCTCTTTGCCAGAGAGACACAAAAGCGGAGCCATCACTCTCCAAGTGGCATTGACCATTTTGTGATTGTTCACTCCGTCAAAGTGTACCCGGTCCCCGACACCCAACAGCTTGACAATTTTGTAATTGCATCGTGTGATAAAAAGCTAATTAAGTTATAGAAGATGGCTTATCTGTTTTATTTTCCTCACAACTATCCAGGGGATGACCTCGATAAGATCAGTTTAAGGCTGCTGGCTCTGTTTTTTTTTTTTTTATCCTTTCCACACATGCTTTTCGTTAATGGGAGACACTGATAACTCCTGTGGATGGAGATGAGAAAGGGCTCCTTGATGACAGTAAGCTTTTACACAAGATACAAAGATACAGGTCGGGGATAAAAGACACAGAGCGCCAGAGGGAATCACCCACCAATAAAGCTGGAGTTCTTGTCATCCCATAAACAACTGATAAGACTCGCAAGCCTAATGAGCGGATTTAGTTTACTGACACTTGGAAAATGCGGGTTGACTTGTGTCTTATGAGAGGAGACAATATGCTCACGCTTGCCAATTTGCACCATAAGCGACGCAAAATGAGTTTGTAAAGTCCCCTGAGGCAGGACGCCGTAGAACTAAAGCGGCATGTGCTGACAAAAGACCGGATTTATCAAGCTGTGTAAACGTGTGGTCCTCAAGTGAAGTCGAATGCAAATATATGAGCATGATTTCCACACCACCACCACCTTTTTGTCGTGAGCCACGGCTGGATGCGCACGTTGCCTGAATCAATTTTGACAAATAAAAATGCTGTTTGCAGCACAATTTATTAGACGCGGCAATGACGACAATAGCGGAGAAGAAGCACGACTTGGACTAAGGTAAAATAGAGACACAGAAGAAATGGGCTGATCTGGCAGCTGCAGGTCTTGAATCATTTGAATCATGCACAAATCAGAGGCACCTGACTGGAAATACAGCTTATATTGCAGGCCTTCCATTTGAGGCTCACCGTGACAGAGATAATGGCCCAACCGGCCGCATTTGTACAAGAAATTGACTGATCGATTGATTTCTTTCTCTTCTAATGGCAACATAAGAAATTACAAAAGCAACAAAAAAAATTGTGTGGTTCATTATGATACTTCACAAATTACATTTTAGCTAGTTAGTAGGCGCAGGAACGTAGATAATAGCAATAATCATGGATTGGATTTATGCAGTGGCTTTTTCCGGAGACCCAAGTGTTTTACACTGAAACCCATGATTCATTCTCTCTATAAACAGGATTCTTGTTCCTGGTGACCTCATATGTTGCTAGAAAGTACAACAGGCTCAATCATAACTTCCTCCGAGATCATCCATCCTCTTATCCGGGGTCGGGTCACGGGGGCAGCCGCCTAAGCAGAGAAGCCCAGACTTCCGTCTCCCTGGCTACTTCGTCCATCTCCTCCCGATGGATCCTGAGGTGTTCCCCGGCCAGTTCAGAGACGTGGTTTCTCCAACGTGCCCTGGGTCTTTTCCGAGGCCTACCGGTCGGATGTGCTCTGAACACCTCCCCAGAGAGCGCTTTGGTAGGCATCTGGCTTCGATGCGAAGGAGCAGCAGTTCTACTACGGTTGACAGTGCTTCTCACCTTATCTCTAAGGGAGAGTCCAGCCACCCTACGACGGAAGCTCATTCGGCCGCCCATACTTGCGATCTTGTCCTTTCGGTCACTCCCCAAAGCTCATGACCATAGCTGAGGGTGGTAACATAGATAGGCCGGCTCACGGAGTTGACGTCACGTCATGCGTTCAACCCTGACCAAGAGCTATAAAAGCTAGGGTGTCCAAAGTGCGGCCCGGGGAAGACTCATACAATTTCTTCAAGCTTGTCAGGTCTGTTAGTGTCTTTATTCATGCTTGAACAATGCTGAGCCAGCGACTCACACACTGGCTTGTACAGACAAATAAATGTGATCAGGTTCCAAAAGTGTTCCTTTAGTTGGGTTAGATCATTGATGTATCATAGGTAGGACACAACATGGCATTTTGAGTCTGTTACAAAACCATAAATACGACAGAGACAGAGAGAGAGAGTATGTTCTCACTGCTTTCCGTGTAAATTAGATTATACAGGGCTAATGCAATTCAAGTCAAAAAATCCGCCATTGTTTTGCTTTAAAAGGATGCAACTGAATCAAAAAGTCCTTGGCAACCACTCACGATGAATGAGTGCGCTAATATGCTGCAGTGTGCTTTCATATTTCTAGTTCTCTGCTCGCGTCACGGCTACTTTTCAGAGGAGAATTTGACAGTGCCCTCGCCATGCATTACCTAAATGAACGGTTATCCCAGCCCTCACCGAGGTCTTGTTTGCTTTTCAATAATTCACCACGTTCCCTGTTGCAAAATTTCAACAGCATGCACATCACGTCTACCCTGGCTTGCTTTCTTCTGCGCTGGTGCCGAGGAGAAAAGATTGTACATTGACCCATGATGTGGTGGCCTCTCTTATCAGTAGGAATTTTGCATTAGGGGCTAGTGCCTAATCCAGCAGAGGGCGCTGTGGTGAAAAAGATGTACAGATTAATCATTGATTTATTTTCTATGCTGGGATTTGATATGGTGCCCCCCTCCATCTGCGATTTACAAAAGCAATTGCATTTAGTTGTATTTAATTTGTAAGATAACATGTCGCCCTATTTACATGGCTAACAAATTATGAGGGGCGTCACAACATCTCATGAGATTTAAAAATGAATCACGCGATAGACGAATATGAACTCGTTCATTTTGCCGGCCTCAATATATTGCCATGTGCCTGCGTGTCTGTTTTCCTTGTCTCCCGCCTCCAAACAGCCAGGGTCAAAAGAGGTTTCACTCTGTGCATTGGTTTCAGTACCTTGGCACGTCTGCTTCACAGAACAACGGCATGAACGGAGTGAACCCTATAGTCAGTCATACAGTTTCTTTGTCTCGATGGGTGGAGGCGGGGCCGGTAGCATACACACAGAGTGCAGAAAAGAGTATCGTAGTAGAAATTATATTAGTAGATTGCAATATATTGTCATATATTTTTTATGTTTTTTTTTCATTGTCCATCCATTTTCTATGCCGGTTATCCTCACTAGGGTCGCGGGCATGCTGCACCCTATCCCAGCTGACTTCGGGCGAAAGGCGGGTTACACCCAGGACTCGTCGCCAGTCAATCACAGGGCACATATAGCCAGAGTACCCGGAGAAAACCCATGCAAACTCCACAAAGAGATGCCCAATGGAGATTCGAACCCAGGTCTTCCCGATCTCCTGACTGTGCCAACATGCTAAACTTTTTTTCATTGTACTTAAAAGTAAAGTTAAAATTGCCTCGCGATGTAGTCACGCTTTCACTCCATAAACAAATCAAGTGCATGCTAGTGATAGTGCCAAGCAGAAGCTACAGCTTGAAAACCCGGTTCCATCGTTAAAGTTCCCTGTTTGGGAAGACTCGGCCTTCTTAGTGCAATATGTAAACGGACAAAGACAAGTGGTGAAGACGAAAGTAGTGTGCCGCCATTGTTCAGTAGATATCTGGAACACTGCTGGAACTATTTTTTGCACTTCCGGCACGTTTTGCACTTGTCTGCATTGGTGCGTTCCCGAACCAGAACTTTAGAATTTTGTTAAATTATTCCTTTTATTTGAGAATTGCATTTTTTAGATAATTTCCTGCTCGCAGTTTCATTTTTAAAAATCATCACAGCTGTTTACACAAAAGCTTAGTAGTTTTATATTTTGTGTTTTGTTCCGTACCTGTACCGAAAATGAACTGAACTATGACCTTAAATAGAAGAATATAGCAAACCGTCATTATGCTCATACCTTATTTACTGCTAGTTACATTGTGCTTTTGCTGTTCACTATTTGTTTTTTACCCATTTTATTTTGTGTCTGAAATGAAAACACAATTAGTCACCATTCCAGGGAGCTAAATGCCAAAAAAGATCCTATAATTACGAGCATTGTGGTAATGTGGCTTCATTAACTACAATGGATGCGAGGAATTAGTGTGACTGCGTGTTTGACTTTTTTTTTTCTTTTTCTTTTAGGTTTTCCAATTTCTCAGTGAGCCGCACGTGTACATCATTTGTCTTGGATGGAAATCTATCGTGAATGGAAGGCTTTCATTAAGTCATCCAATAATGAACCTGTTTGTCAAGGGCACATTTCCCGTGCAGTGCCAATACGGCCGATACAGAACGTCCAGAAATCCAATAGCTATATCAATCTGGAATATCAGCTCAAAAAGAAATTGGCATAATGTTTATGTGTATGTAGGTGAAATATATATGTCTAGCACTTCACCATTTTGATGCTACTTCATGCTCCAAACAAGCGAAAATCGAGACTGCTTGAGAGATGGGTCTTGTTCGGCTTGCAGGTGAAAGTGATGCGTTTTGGTTTACTTGAGCTGAAATGTGACCACTACATGGACCAAAGGCACGGACCAGTGTTACAATGACAGCAAAAAGCATGCAGAAATTACAAATATGATTCATTTTTGTGACAGCGTCAAAAATGCGTAAAAATTATCAGCGTCCCAGCTGATAACTATAGCACAATATAAAAACATGCTAAGTATTCAACCTAACAGATGATATTTTGGTTTGGAATGTTGCCCAATTAAGTTCTTATATTATGCATATGTTCTTTACTGTGCAGGCTTTGGTTCCATGACAAAAATACCGGTTTGAATGCTACGCAAACGGCACCAAAGTGTGCACCTTTTAAACATTTTTTTCGTCTGGACTGACTACCAAACGCAGTCTTAATGTTTACGCCTTCTCCCTTTATTGCTGCTGTGCGTTCACCCCCCACCCACCTCCCGACCCCTGTGTTAGCAACACATCATGCATTTTTAATTGACCCCCCAGGTCTAGTCACATGTTAAAAGTCAGTTCACACTGTGATGGGGTTTTACCATGTGTGATCAATACACCGATCCGTGCTGGCTCTCTCTGACGCTGCGTGTCAGGAGGTCGTCTTGTAGCATTTGCCGAAGACACACGCTCTGACTCCTGTCTGTGATGGGGAGTGGGAGGGGGGGAGGGAAGCCATGTGCCAAAGAAGTAATTAGCCTGTTGGGCAGTTAAAAATTTCTGCAAGAGAAGGTCTTCCAGGCGAGTCCTGCTGATGGAAGCTTTGTTAAAGTGAAACCTCCTGCTGCACGCACACAAAGACTAACAGAAAGACTAATGAGGGGAGCTGAGGTACTGTATGACTGGAGAACCCCCCCACACACACACATCACAGCACCGATTCAGCACTGTTATGTTCTTTTAATCACCTCTGCTGATACTTCATCCAAAATTGATATTGTATATGATATTGTTGATCAAAACCACACCCTGTGCTAGAGGTATGTTAGACACCCTACTTACGGTACAGTGCGTACTTGTCACTGATATGCAGTCAGGAAGAGCCCATTTGGCACAAAAAAATAAAAAACATTTTGCCCCAGTTTGTGTAAATTTTCTCAGTTAGTGTAGAACGTGGGGCTCGTCTTTTCGTCTAACGAATACACTGTGTGAGTCCAACTGTGTTCTTAATGTATGTTCATCACAAAACATCCTTTGCAGCAGCCTATTAGCGTGCTAAGACATGCAAAACAGCAACCGGAAGTCATCTCCGTCGCCGATGTATGACATCATCAGGGGTTGACTGGTAGCCAGCCAATCGCAGGGCACATATAGACAAACAACCATTCACACTCACATTCATACCTACTGTGTGGACAATTCATATTTGTCCATTGAACTTATTATAAATGTATTTTCTGTATGATTCCAGTCGTTTTTAACGTTTTCTTCAGTAAAAATCACTGAATTTGCACATTTTCCATAATTTTACCCCTAATGCTGATATGCAAATAGTTTTTAGGATTATATATATATATATATATATATATACAGTATATACATTTTCGAGGAGCAGGTTGTTGTTGTTTTATGCACGATTTTAGCTATTTTAGCTGTACCAAATCGATGAATGTAGCATACAAGATTATCACTATATACGCATTTGGTTTAACATGATACACAAAGTTAGTTATGTACAAAGTGATGTTGATATATTGTCACACCAAACTAATATGATTTTTTTACACTGAGTAACTTTTAAATTATTTGCAAATCTCCTAAAAAAATAATAATGACACTTATAAATAATAAAGCTATAAATGTGTCTCTAGATCACATTTTATGAGCAATAAGTCACAGCTTGATTACTTTTTCTTCATCACAACAACACACGCACACACTGTATAGTTATGTCTGCAGGAAGCAAAAAAAAAAGGAGATAGATATAATCACTTTCATTCCCTGAAGGGCCCATACTTCTGCTTTTTCATGAATTATCTTGTAAATATTTCAACAAGCACTCTGACTGTGGAATATTCAAGGCTCAGCACCCATGAGGCTACAGCAGTGCAACATGGCCGTATCGAAAACAGCACCGTTACATATCTTTTTACTTATCTTTTATTTGCATACGCTTCAAGAAAAACTAGTATTAGTCCATATCGGCGGCTATTATCAATACTGATGGAAGGAAACACAGAATGCAATTGTTCTAATTTATCTGATGTGATTGCTATCTCCGTAGATGCTTAAGACCAAAGCACTCACTCAAACACGGTTGTCTTTCAAGCTTTATGGACCTCTGGCCATAACAATCAGTGTAAATACTGTCTATGAATGTTGCCGCTTGGCATTTGTGGTGATGCTCGGCTTCCCGTATCATTGCTTGCTCATGTCTAATGTGACTATGAACGGGTAATGGGACGCCTGTCCGGGATTAATGCGCTCATTAAAAACGTTTCAAATTCTTTCTAAACCGACAAGCCACTTAAGAGCGAATCTGCTTTTCCACGAGAGGCGCTTGTGTCTTTGTGGGGTCTTTACTTAAGCTGCTTTCTCTTGGATTTACGAGCTCTGATGGCAATAATATTTGTAGATGTGATGGTAATCTGTGTGCTGAAGTCAAAAATACGAACAACACAGAGGCATTTGAGGAAATGAGGGGGGAAAAATGAGTTTATTGACTTTTTGACGACATTGTGCAGTATTTTGACGGAGAGGGATTGGTGACACTTGGGAATGGTTGGGGTCACGGATACTGATCAGTGTCAGGATAAATAGTACATTACGTCTTTACAAATTAAATTTTAAATAATTTCCTACAGTAGATCAGAGTTAGGCCAGGAAGATATTTTATTAATCCCAAATTTTGCAACACTATCAACAAAAGTGGTACAATTCTTTGAGTATTGTTTTTGTTTTTGTTTTCTTGACACACGGAGTATGATGTACGACGATGATCCATCCAGCCGTCTTCTACTGCTTATCCGAGGTCGGGTTGCGGGGGCAGCAGACTAAGCAGGGAAGCCCAGACTTCCCTTTCCCCAGCTACTCCGTCCAGCTCCTCCTGACGTTCTCAGGCCAGTTGAGAGACATAGTCTCTCCAAGGTGGCCTGGATTTTCCCCGAGGCCTCCTACTGGTCGGACGTGCCCTGAACACCTCCCCAGGGAGGCGTCCGGAGGGCATCCTGACGAGATGCCAAAGCCACCGCATCTAGCCCCTCTCAACGTGGAAAAGCAACAGTTCTACTCCGAGTTTCTCTAAGGGAGAGCCCAGCCACCCTACTCATTTCGGCCGCTTGTAGCCGCAATCTTTTCCTTTCGGTCACTACCCAAAACTCATGACCATAGGTGAGGGTAGGAACATAGATCGACCGGTAAATTGAGAGCTTTGCCTTTTGTCACCACAACGGACCAATGCAGAGTCCACATCACTGCCGACGCCGCACCAATTTGCCTGTAACCAAATATATTGCTATTATTTTTTAATACAATTTGAAACCCTTTTACATTGTGTGATCATTGACTACTTCTTCAGTCGCCGATCAAAACGATACATCCCACCGTTCTCCTTGCTAATAATACCTAATACATAATAATACACTAGGAAGTATCAAGTGAAATCACCCAGTCAATTTAATCCTTTTTGACTTTTCCAAGGTTTTTGATTGTAGAACCTTGTTCATTGTGATGGATTATCTATGTCGAGCAGGTTTCAGCATAAAAGACACGAACATGCGGTCCTTGAATAAGCTGTGTGATGTGGGTGAGGGTGAATTGTGCTGAATGTAGGGCAGATAGTAGATAACATACAACTGCAATCCTTGGAGAGGTTGAGTCAATTAGAAATGGTTCTAAAAGTTGGGTTTTTTTTGGGCAAACAGCAGGTTGGCGTGAGCTTAACATTTGAAAATCTCATGTCATGTTGTCTGTTTTGTAATTAGGTCACATAAAATTAGCATTCATGACTTGGAAGTATAAGCAATGCACTGACAGTACCTTAAACTCAGTGATCTTCTTTTGCTGTCTGAAAGATCTTTGACTCTGGGCTTTTCTTTGGGTCTTCTTCCTGGGTCTGTTCTTGGTTTTCTCTAAAAGGTCCATCTTGTTTTGCTCTGTAAAAAGTCTTCTTCATTTTGGGGTCCTTCCACTTTCCAGATAGGGTCTTCTACCTTTGGTGCAGAAAGAAGGCACAGTCGTCGATAACTAGTGCCAGACCAGACCGTGATAAGTGAATTTCCACGAAGTAGGATTCAATATTAATAAACATTATATTTTTGTAGTTACAGCATAGAAAGCTTGTTTATATTTAAATAAGGTTTTTTTTTAGTTCGTAAAGGGTGTTTTGATCCTCCCTTTTTTTGTTCAATTGCGGGTTCACCCATGGAGGATCCCATTAGCTTGAACAACCTCCACTCCTATTTTTAACTTAAAGGTAGCGTCATGTTACATTACATATACTGTATATTTTAATGTATAAGTCACACCTGATTATAAGTCACAGGTTCAGCAAAACTATGAAGAAAAATGCGACTCATACTAGGATCAAATATGGTACTTAATTACTTATGTCTGTATCGATATGTCTTTCTGCATCTCAGTTTATATTACACTTGACTCTGGCTTACTCCCAGATTGCAGTCGTGATGTTGTGTCATCCTAAAAATGATGTCATACTCTCTGTCATAACATAGTCAGCCATCTTCAAATGACTTGACAGCATTGTTTTATGTATACATTTTCCTCGAGGACGTGTTTTCTGACCACCAACAATAGCCGAGAGGTGAAGGATTCCCGCTGAATCCTGTAATTTATTCACCATTGTGAGGAAAACGGGATGCTATTATATATTTATATTTTTATGACAATGGGATGAATGGTTGCATTAAAAGATAAAAGTTAGAAAGCAAGAATGGGATACAAAAGAGAACTACAAGCTTAGTTCCAGAGATATGAAGTATAATTTATTTCATTAGGCAAGCAGTGACCTGCGATACTATTCTTCGCCCGGCACGCTTTCTCCTGCTATTGTGGCAAGGCATTGTGGGATTTTTCTCTCCACGCTCCCAGGCTGTCAGACAGAGCAGGAAATGCATCAAAGGTGGCAGAAAAAACACTCCTGTAATATAAAGTACAGCATGTCCAGCCTGACATCGTTGCATTTTTGTTTGTGCAACTTTTTTTTAAAGCCCCTGTACTCAAAAATGCCAAGGGGATGCAATTAGAGCATGAATATATAAAAAATGATGCAATTTTCTGCAATGTGTCTTTTATTTACTGAAAGCCTTTAGAGAGAAATAGTAAAAAAAAAACCTGACAGAATCACTTGTCAGATCTCTTTAATCTTCAACTTTATATTGTATTAAAAAGTCTTCATTTGGAGATATGTTATGCGTCGATTATTGCGCTAGCTCGTCTTTTCATTGCCACTTTTCTTGAAAATGATCCTTATCTTGTCTGTTTCACCTCCATAATTCTAAAACATTCTTTAATGAGAGAACATAAGACGATAAAGTCATAGATGAGAGGAAGCGGGCGATTTTACACGCCATAGTTATTGTCGCTGTGTTATATTGTGATAATCATCATTTGACGATTCACTTATCTTTTCCGCCGTCGCACAGATGAGCAACATTGACTGCTTGATCACCAGCATTCTCATCATTGCTGATTGCTGTGAAAAATAATTCTTGTATGACACATCCATTTGAAGTCTGCATCTGTAAATTGTGGAGCCACACATTCCAAATGAACTTAACATTAGTACATTTTAATTGAAAAAGTTACTTACCCTACAAATGTACTTATTTTGTACCAGTTAAGCGGGAGTTACATCCCGACGTATGTGTTGCCACACGCACGGGCTCCGCAAGTTTTGGGAAATTTGTTGGCCGTGGCCAGCACGTAGAGGAAGTAGGGTATCAGAGGGGTTGCAAATGTGTCGTACTTATGGAGCAAGTAATTTGTGACACCCACGTGCTTGCCGCTCGCCCTCCGTTGGTAGCTTTTAGACTCACTGAGGACGTACCGTGTGTGGGCATCGTACAAGGCTCGTGAAGCCCACTCGCTTCGATTGCAAGATGGGCGTACTGGCTTCCTACGACGATTTTTCCGGCCTCAATATATTGCCATGACTCATGGAAAAATACTGGGACAAGTGGCAAACACAACAAATGCATTGTTCTCTTTCTCTCTCACACACAAGCTTAACTTTCACTCTCTAAAGGGGCGCGGCAACTGCTACACTCTGTTAACTTTCATTCTGGGCTCTTTCATCGAACTTCCTTGTTGATGTTAGAGTCCAGTGTTGTAACCAAATATATTGCTCAAACTTTTTTAATACAATTTAAAAACATTTTAGATGATGTGATCATTGACTAGGTTTGGGCATCAAGTCTCAAGCATCGATGTTCTTATTTCGATTCCTAGATTCAGTGCCCACTTCACCAACCGGAAGAAATAGCCGCAAACAGCAATGAAGAAGAAGCTGGTGAGCACCAACGAAGAATCAGCTATAAAGTTCGACTTAACTTCAGAAAAAGAGTGGTCCGCTCAGTGCAACATTTGCAACACAATGATATCATGCGAAGGAGCGTGGACGACCAACATGATCAATGATCACAAATGCGTAGTGTAGAAATAACACAGTATCTTGTCTTTGATGCGCTATGTCAGACTTACTGGAAGCAATCAGAATCAGGGAAGTCAAAGAATAAATGACATCTGTCTCATGCCAAAACTAAGGGTCTCGGGATGCTAGCTGATGAGGAAGTTCGGTGTAAATTAAGGACGGAAGCTACTCTGTTAGCAACAGTCAAGGGACCTTCTCAACTCGCACAACACACTTCCGGCCCTCAAAATAAGAGTGATTTTGGCTATATCGTGTTTACCTGCATCCACGAAATAAGGGTTTCATAAAAAATAGCTTACACCAATATTGAAGCAATAAACAAAGTATACTACTTTTCAAAAGTAAACATCTTTTGTGAACGTGTACTACTGAAAAAATAAACTTTATTATTATTTAACTTTATTATTACTTAAACATTTATATTCAAGTTGAATGGATTGATATTTATATACTGCTTGAAAGTAGCCCTATAAGAAATTCATAGTAAAGGTGATAAAAAGTTCATATCATTGAACAATTCATGTAGAACTCTGGTTCTGCCCAACCCTATTATTGACTACTTCTCCAAAAGCAAAAACAAAACAAGAACC
The DNA here is from genome assembly GCF_027744805.1 of Dunckerocampus dactyliophorus. Lineage (NCBI taxonomy): Eukaryota > Metazoa > Chordata > Actinopteri > Syngnathiformes > Syngnathidae > Dunckerocampus > Dunckerocampus dactyliophorus. Next base: position 5,854,549 of record NC_072821.1, on the reverse strand, counting down.
AGGAAGAATAGATAGTAGGGGAGGATGCCGGTCAGACGTGTCACTGCCAATTGCACCCAAACGGATTTCAATGTGGAAGCAGTGCCTGGGGACTCCATGGTGGTTTCTCCTACCTATGAGGTAGCTCCTCGGGAGCTCCTCGGTAGCAGTGCCCCGGGGGTGAATGAAATCCGCCCTGGATGTTGTGATGTTGTTGTGTATTGGTTGACACAACGCTGCAGTATCGGAGGCGGTGCCTCTGGACGCCGTGTGTGTTACAACTATCACACTACTCAGCCTTCCTGGTAAGGTCTGGGTTCTGGAGAGAAGGATGCACTGGATAGTTGAATCTTGCATTCAGGAGGAGCAGTGTGGTTTTTGTCCTGGTCGGGGAGCTGTTGACCAACTCTTCACTCTCAACAGTGTCTTTGAGGGTGCATGGGAATTTGCCCAACCAGTCCACATGTGTTTTGTGGACATGGAGAAGGCATTCAACCTTGTTTCTCAAGGAATCCTGTCAGGAGTACTCCGGGAGTATGGGGTATCGGATCACCTAATTCATTCAATTCCAGTCTCTGCATAGATCCATTGAGGTGAAGCGGGAGCTGAGCAGAAGGGCAAAGTTCTCAATTTACCGATCAGTCCTCACTTATGGTCATGAGCTTTGGGTATTGACCAAAAGGACAAGATTGAGAGTACAAGGGGCCAAAATTACTTTTCTATGTAGGGTGGCTGGGCTCTCCCTTAGAAATAAGGTGCTAAGCACTGTCATCCGGTAGAACCGCTGCTCCTCCACATTGAGAAGATCCACGTGAGGTGGCTCGGGCATCTGGTCAGGATGCCTCTTGGACGCCTCCCTGGGGAGGTGTTTAGTGCACGTCCGACTGGAAGAAGGCCTGGGAAGAGCCAGGACATGTTGGAGAGACTATGTCTCTCAACTAGCCTAGAGGCGCTTCGGGATCCTCCGGGAGGAGATGGACGAAGTAGCCGGGGAGAGGGAAATCTGGGCTTCCATGTTTAGGCTGCTGTCCCTGTGACCCGACCTTGGATAAGCAGAAGAAAATGGATTCATGGGTGGATGGGAATAAATAGTACGTTTTCATGGAACAAATACTAGACTTTTAGGTTAGGTAAATGTTTTGATTGATGTGATGTTATAGATAAAACTATTGCAATAATACTGTGTTGCAAGTTACTCTGCCCTTTCCAACCGAAACAAACACCATGTTGTCTTGTGGTTTCCGGAGTATTTGTTAAGTTTCATCACAGAGTAGCACATTAAACAAATGGCTATGTGCCCTGTGCCATCAATATGCCTGTATTGATCTTGACAGAAACTCTGTGCCTTTGTGGTGGTCGCCGCCGTCACCTTGAGTCATGCCTGGAGATGGGCCAGACTACTTGAAGCCAATTTGCGTCACACTAAGAGCACACAGTGTTTTCTTAATAGGATTGTCAACGTGTGAGGCTAGAATAGGGTCCATCGAAACACTGTGCTTTTTTTCTCCCCCCTCCAAACTGCTTGTTACTCTTAGAAAGCACCCAAGTAGGTCCTAATGTCTTCACTTATCAGCAGTAAAGTAGAAGCTTGCACCATGTAGAGTGAAACACATTCATTAGTCCTCCCTATTTGCCTGCATTTCCCCCGACCAGGGAAGGCCATATGACACAATGAAAAATTCAGTCCCTTGCAGGAGGGTTCATCAAATCTGAACATTTTCCAATCTGGGTCATCGAGTTTATGAAATAGAGTGATCTCTCTCTCACACACACGCACACACACATGCACACACGCATACACACAAACATGCGTCATGTTTAATGATCAGAAGTTCTTTTGTTCCTGCAGCAAGATACAGATAAACAAACTTTATCACTGACTGTGAATTAGGTCGTTTTCATAAAGCATGTCTAACGCTACTGAAGGGATGTCAGTCCAGAATGCAGAGTGATAGTAGACGAGAAAAACGCACCCCCCGAGACAGGAACACAAGATTTGTTGAATTAAATCATAAAAGTGCCTAGAACACATCTGCTTTTATCTGATTCTTTCTCCTACATTCCAGGATGGGCAATGGAATTAGATTGTATATAATGGAGTAAACAAAATTCATTGGCAGTTTTTCTATCTGCTTTTGTTTTACTTCGTAAACAGACCTTACCGACCTATTACTTATTTATAACGCTAGGAAAATTCTATTTAGAAGTGCATTTTTTTTTGCAGAGCTTATGTAGGCTTGACCTAAGGCAAAATATCTGAGCATACGTAGACAAACACAGCATCCTGTGACATTTTGTCTGTGAGTGGAAGTTTGTGTGCTTGTGCTTCACCGTCACCGGGGTGCATTACTTATTTACGCAAAGGCAAACGTTAAATAATGGGGGGGGGGGGTGAATGGGCAACTGCAACCACAAGTCAACAAGCAGGAGTCCAGGCAGTGTTTTCTAAAAACATTATTAAATACAGTACATACGTCAGTGCAATGCTTTAAACAAGTGAATGCTTGAGTGAACAGGTGGTACAGTAGGGTGGCGTTTTTCTTATTGCTCCATGACGTACTTTGCTAGCAGGTTCAAAGACCCAACTGGTGACGCCATGTGTTTCAAAGGAAACAGATGGCTTGCACAGGCCAACGCTATCGTTAGCGGTGACATGGGCTGCAGTACAAAGTGAGCAAAGCATTTGAAACTACAATGGCAGATCTCCACCAAGGCCAAACAATCCTAATTTAGATCAAACTGCACACCTTGATAAATAACCACGACACCACACTGAAGCTCCATCTAACTTTTGTCCAGGTTTCAGTCGTAAAATTCTGTGTGAATCTGTCTCGACTAATTAAGAGATAGCATAGTATGTCGATCTATCGGTCTCATTTGTGTACTGTAGCAGTTACAGTGTAACCTCGGTCAACTGAAACGTACTCTAACTTACCGGTATTTTCATGACAATGGCAATCTAATTATTCCGTTCCGGACACGCAAAAATGTAAAACTCTTATAGTTTTACATGAAGATAACCATTCAAAATGGATATAAATGACCAATAAAATGGATAAATTGATATTTAATGTCACTTTTACCTTGATTGAAGACGTGATTGTTGACAAAGATGGCTATGAGGCAGCGAGATCCACATGGACACCAACTTCGTGTTTCTCTAGGAGTTATTTCTTGAATTCAATAGCGTTTCTCACCTTCTTTATCAAAGAGCTGGCACTTGCAGCCTTCTTTGGCGCCATTGTGGGATATTTTGCAGGCGTGATCAATAAGAAAAGCAGAGACTTGTGGCGGAACTGTGTTAGTTATCAAAGAACGACAGAGTCAACCGCTGATGATGTCATAGACAGGCAGCGAAGGTGGGGGACAATGACTTCCGATTTTCAGTTCAGAGCATGATAACTGGACGCCAACAGACTGGGATTAAAAATATGTTACAAATACAGTTGAAGTCAATGTATGAAATGTATTAATACCATGACAAAACACACGCCATATTGTATCCGAAACGGCCGAAACCGACCACTGTACTAGCGTGGATATAGAGTCGTCCCTCGCCTCTTTGTGGTTTGAGTTTCACGGCTTCACTCGATCATGGTAAAATATTTTAATTAATAAATCATGCTGTTTTGTGTTTGAACATGGCTTATTATTAGTCCAAAAATAGACATATTGATGCAAATTTTACCTTTTGTGGCCTTGTGAGCATTTTCAAGCATAAAAATGGTTAAATGAACTGACATGCAAGTATAAGATATTCAAAAGATGCATTCAAAGATGTTGTGAATGATGTCTAGTAGGTGTGTCTTAGAATAGCCGACTCGGAAAAGTCTGATTGGACTATAAATCTTGCCGTCGAATAATATAAAAATGTCATGTGATCAAGATTGTACCAATCTAAAAACATGGGGGGTGGACAGAGTTGCTGCTGCGCACACATTTTTACAAATAATGTCTTTGTTTTTGTTATTATTACTATTACGATTACTTCTATCAGTCGACTATGGACAAAATCTAACGAATCAAATTCTACATTCTACAGTGTCAGTGTATTGTACACTGCTCGCTAGGTGTCAGTAATGTTACTGTAATGTTCGGTGAGACACACAAACACCGGACTTGATCGCCGGAATGACAGGCTTTTAATGCACATTTGAATTATCTCACAGAAGGCGCAACAATCCCGAATAAAAATGCCTAAAATAAACACGGCTACTGTTGCTGCAGTCACCCATACCAAGCTACAACTCAACTTTGAACCCCCGACTTTGCTTCTATTCTGCCCGCCACTGAGCTTCCCTAGGCAACACACATGAGCACGAGTCTTATTTATGTCTTAAATGGCTTATTTACTCTTATTATATGTCTACTATTATCGGTAATACAAGTGTAAAAGGTAGGGATTTTATTTCATGTTTAGAGGGCTCTAATAATGTTAAAAACCGTACTTAGAAGGTCGTAAACAGGTTTTCTATGCTCTAACCACAAAAATATTTGATTTATAAATAAGCAGTCCTACTGTGGAAATTCCCTTATCACGGTCAGGTCTGGAACTAATTAACTGCAATAAATGAGGGATTGCTGTACTTTATGTGTTTCCCATGCTTGTGGTGTTTCCATTGGGGATCAGGTATAAGGCATCACTGAACAGCCACTTTTACTCATCCATGCACACTTCTTGATACAAGTGTGATTGTGTTATTGATCACAACACTCAAGCCGTCATTTCTGACCCTTCCGCCCTACTTAACCCATCTTGAACTGATGTTAAAAACACAATTTATTGCGTTGTTATCCTTTCCTCTTTGCACTGAGCACTAGACCTGGATAAGTAGTTCTAAAGCAGTGGTTGTAAATACATTCATAGCGACACTTGACCAAAGCAGATAATTGGATCACCCTGTTTTTGTTTTTGTTTTGTTTTTTAAGGGCTGTAATTTTTTTGAGAAGAGTGAGTGCACGGTAGCTCACCCTTTTGTTTTGTAATCTCAGCGTCGGTGCACAATGGCTGCAAAAATATAACTGGGTAAGGCATGTAGACCCTCATAGTGTAACCAAACAAATTCAGTTCATTTGGTCACAATATCTTGTTTCTTGATATTGTATTTGGTCCTAAATGCAGAGTTTTGTGTATCGACTCAGCAAAGCAATAAAGCACAGTGCTCTGTACATGACATGGCTATATCCTCTTGAGATTATGTGCTACCATCTTTCCTACCTTGTTGCAGTAGTGACATTTGTAGCCGCAGGGACAATATTGCTGTTGTACTTTCTGCTACAGAACTACGGCAGGCGATTCGGGCTTCCTCACACTCAAGGGCCATCAAAACATATTATATCAATGTTAAATATATGATGAAGCCCGGTAGTATTTGTTTCACGGGCCACCAATTCTGATGTCGCAGCCCTGACCACTACTCAATAAAATAATGTGAATGTCTCTAGGACTAAAATAAATGGTATTCTGGTACAATAGACTGTGTTGTCTTGACAAATAGGTCAAGTCTTTGGGTGACCATTTCCTTGGTAGGGTCCTCCTATTCGGATGTCATTATCTGAGTCGACATTTAATTCTTCCCCCACGGTGCGACTTACATTTCTCTTCAGGTCACTCTTTCTTGCACTCTCTCTGAGGGTCCATCTCCTTGATCTTATTTGCAACCTTCCTTGGTCCTTCATGCTTCTTCCTCTGTGTCCCCGTCTCATGTGTTATTATTATTTAATTCTAATATGTTTCAAACATTCCCTAGTTCATGGTGACCACATGCAAGCCAATTCTCTTATAGTCGCCCTTTGCGCATTTTGAATTTCACGACTTCACTCTATCACGGTTATATACCCATTAATAAATCCTGCTCTTTTGTGGTTGAATACAGTCCATCATGAGTAAAAAATAGGCATATTGAAGCAAAATGTACATTCAAACCCTTCAGTACCGCCCATTTTAGACAATTTTGACAGATTTTTCAAGGCGCACAAAATATTGTGTTCTACGGCTACGTAAACATGCAACCTACCAAAAGAAAGATTAGAGTCCCGTCCTTCATCAGAAAAAAGTTTGTTTCTACCTTTTTCTGTTCTTTAGTAATCAGCAGTAGAACATTGGTAAGTTTCAGGAAAATATCAGTTCCCAACTAAAGAAGGGGAAAAACACAGCTTTTTGTGAAAAGATACATTTCAAGCATAACTTTAAATTTGACATAAATGTTTTGTGGCATCTCAAATATCTAAACAACTATACCACAACATAAACAACATAAAAAAGGGTTGTTTTACATCAAAATAACAATTTATTTACAAATATAACAACAGGAACTATTTACAATTTTCACATTTGGAACTGAACTGTGTGTGTGCATGTGTGTGCACGCGTGTGTGTGCGCGTCCGGGTGGGCGTGTGCATGCGTTCAAATTTCCCAACAACGCGTAACCGTCTGCACACTACACTCCACCACGTTCTTCCACTTGCTCCTTGCTGGTATGTTTTATCCATTCAAATTCACATGCCAAGCTCTTTTCAAATGCACTTCTGCCACCTTGTGGACGTTTTTATGGCTTGAAACTGCTCTAAAAGTGACATCCATTAGTGTGCAGTTCCGTCATCACCTCTTTTTGCCTCTTGCACAAAAAAACCCCTAAAAGACATATAAATACGTCTGTGTGTTCGAGTTTATAAAAACGTATAAATAGGTCTTTGATATTGAATGAGTGAGGTTTAGAATAAATAAATGCAAGGCTAACTAATAAGCTGGGATATTGCTCTCCTTAAAGTGGCGGCCGTCGTTTGTGTCCCTGCAGTGATCCTGTAGCCTGCACATTAGTGTTGTCCAATGTGGTGTAAACAAACAATAACAGGAGTGTAAAAGTGACGATATGAGTGTTATTTCATGTCCACAGGGCTCTAATAATGGTAAAACAACATATTTAGAAAGTCATAAACAGATTTTCTGTGCTCTATTAAAAACTATGAAAATTTTCCATTTATTAATATTGAATCCTTTTGTGGAAATTCACTTATCCGGAACCAATTAACTGCGATAAAGAAAGGCAGTGGCGGAGCCAGAAATTTTTCATTGGGGTAAGGTGAGACATAGGAAGGCAATACGTGGAACTGAAATGTCTGGATGGCCAGTGGGGTGGCCAGAGAGTCACCACGTAGCTCCGCCACTAAACGAAGGATGACTGTACTTTCTGAGGGGTATGCAAACATATTACAGGTGCCCCCTGTAAATTTAATTTAAATTGGTGGTTGAAAGATTCAATGAGTTGGCCTAATAACATTATTTGACTACAAGGCATTTGTTGTGTAGGAGTTGCCATCAAGTATACCGAATGAAGAGCATAAAGTAAATAAGAATCACGAAAGAAAGGAAAGTAATACAAATAAAATGCTCATATTGTAATAAAATTGCCTTGTGACCCGCCCCTCAGTTTGGAAAACCCTGGCCTCGATTCAAAGGTGCATCTTGAGCTTGCTGTCCTTTTTGACACAGAGCTACAAGATGAGAGGGCCGAACTATCAGATAAACATTAATCTAAAAGACAGAGCACTTTTAAGACTTTAGCCACTCAGACATGACGTGCAAGGGATGGAAGATTTATATTTTCTTCTATCGAGTGACAGTTGGATTTATGTCAGTGAAAAGGACCGAACGCATCATTCATTCAGCACCGCCGCATGCATATAATCAGTTTTGTTGCTCATTGAAACGTCCTCTCTCTCCGAGATCATCACGACAGGCCACAAAAATGGAAACTCTTCACTCCGCTACTTCATAAATATGCTAGAAACGGAGAATGGGAGTTTCTTGTGCAGGAGTTTGATTCCGCCTGGCTGTATTAAAATAATCAATCTCATTACAAGCCTTCCATTTGCACCGGCAAAGAATGAGAGGAGAGAGAGAGAGAGCGAGAGAAGAAGGAAAAAAAAAAACATCAATGGGATTTTGAAAATATATTTACAGAGACCGAGGCAGGGAGCGTATCTACAAATATTGGATTTTGCAGTGAGGAGAGCAAATGGGGAAGGGCAACAGAACACACTGGGAAAACAATGACAGAGCGAGAGCAAAGGGAAAAAAAAATCAGATAAATAAGAAATGAAATAAGTCAGATATCACTGGAGAAAGTATACGGAGAACACACTGCACGCTGCGCAAGTGACTGCACAAAATAGGCTGCTCTCCAACTTCCTGCTGGCTGCCACGCTTTGCTGTCGGAGGCAGTACTTCAAAGTAAAGCTCATAATAACAGTCGAAAAGACCTTGTGTCTAATTACATTTTACACCAAATTTTCTGGTGGGATTTTAAAAAATCTACATAAATATATACATAAATATTATTAGTTTATTTTTAGGGTTTTTTCTTTTTTGATGAGTTCAGTTTGAAATTTGAAAGTGACTAACATTTTTCAACGGATTCCTAAAAATCACAGAGTACTCGCCTGGGGGCTGTTTGCGGTCCGCGGCTGTGTTTTTATCGGCCCTAGTCACATTTTTAAAATACAGTTAAACAAGAAAAGTAACAAAAACAATAACAGAAGTGTAAGAAAGACGAAAAACATTACAATAAAATCATAATACAGTCAAACTTGTCTATAGCGGCCACTAGAGGGAGTCTGCAAAAGTGGCCGCTATAGACAGGTGGCCTCTATAGACAGGTTGGCGTCCAGTTTGAATGTTGACCAGTAGAGGAAAAAAAAGAAAAAAAAGGGAAATAATAATAATAATGTTGACCAGTAGAGGGCACTGCGGACTGCTGATAAAAGTTGTACAGCACTACTAGGCTTGTTATTATCATGGTTCATGGTTTTAATCCTGAACATGCATGAGTCAAACAGTAGCACATCACATAGTACAATTCACAATTTTGCATGTCCAAAAAGGAGTAGGAAGAAGCAAAGCTTATTTAATCGTACCCCTCATCAGTTTCAATACATTTATTCACTTCTTGTTCTTCCAAGTGTACTTTGTAGGTCTACATGACAATGTAGTGCAATCATAGCCAAGGTTTTTACTTACTAAAAGGAAGCTAGAGGCTTAGTAATAACTGATAACTGATAAAATACTTCAGTTAAGTACAACCAAACTCAGTTTTGCTCCCGCTGCCGCACGCATGCTAGCATATGTTTTTTTTTATTGTAGCGTCGCTGGGAGCACGTCCTGTTCCCAGCCTACTTTGCGGTAATGTTTTGGTGCAAATGCTCTTAAAGTTACATGTTTGACCAGGAAATAGCAAGCTCAAAAGAAGACGGCTTTTTTATGTGGAACAACTGACAGTTTGTGTGGATCTTGTGAATGATTGTGACTGAGCTAGGACTCAGTAATTAAAGTCTACACACGACGGCTTCATTGATTGAAAAACAAAACTTTTTCGTGCATGAAGCTTCTACTTGAGTTGGTAATTTGGCTGCTATATGCAGTCAGATATTGACCAAGGGAGACAAAATGGGTGGCTGCTGGCTGCGTTGGACAGGTGACTGCTGTACACAGGGTCTATAACATGTAAATTTGCTGGGGGGGATTTTTCAGTGGCTGCTATAGGCAGGTGGCCCTTCTATAAAGGTGGCCGCTAAGACAGGTTTGACTGTATTAACAGATAGAACCGTTCTACAAGCATAAAGTCATAATACTATGAGAATAAAACAAAACATTAAACAAAACATATCTACTTGGGTTCGTTTACAAAGTGTAAAATATCAAAGTGGCCCCTGTATTTTTTTATTTTAACATATGCGGCCCTCGCTGGGAAAAGTTTGGACACGCCTGGACTGGAGGCTCTTCGACTATCTTTTTTTAAATCATTTTTGGCAGCAGGTTTTTAAAAACAGCAGAGCTGTCCTGTCATATAGACGATCTTTGACTAGAATTTGTTCAGAGTCGGTCCTTCAAAAAAGCAGAGCACTATTATATGGAGCAGTGATTCTCAACTGGTGGGTCACGGGGTCTTTGCCAAAAAAAAAAAAAAGTGTAATGACCCGATGTCACTGAATGCACCTCATGTCTGTGCTATTCGCTTGCTATGCCACCACGAGGTGCGTGTTATGTTTATCGGTCAAGGTTGAGCGGAAGAAGGACATCAAATGTGGACTTAACGTAATATGAGCTATTCTGCTGGAGAAGAGACTAGCAGGTGCAATGTTGGGTATATTAACCCAGGCAGAGAGGTGGTTTACAGAATAAGTGGTCCTCCTATTATTATTAAACTTACCGATTGAGTGTTGAATAAGAGCAACTGGACTCTCTGAGTGTGATTTTCTTGAAGATGCTTCACCTCTCATCCAGGTCCCAGTGCAGTTTCCTCGATTCAATAAGAACCTTTACACTTTTTGTTCAGATAATTTTTGAATTTGTGGATGAAAACTTATTGTCCCTGAAATGATCATGAAACTTGTTTTGTGATGGCACACTGTGTTATTTTATTCTAGCTCAAATTCAAACTGCACTTTAATGTCCTTTCATTAAAAGGGACTCAAATTGCTGTTGTCCTTGTCTCTCTCTTTTTTGTCCCCCTCTCATCCCCGCACTCCCTTCTGTGTTTTCTTTTCTCTTCTTCTCTATCCCCTCCTGCTCCGGTCCGGACGCTCCAAATTTGCATGACAACGAAACATCAAAGTCAAATTCTGTATAACAGGGGAAGTGTATCTCACACTTTTCCCTGGCAGAGCAAATCTGGCACGTAAGGACATTTAGATCAACAATACCATCTGCCCTAATGGCTGGACAGGACAAAAAAGAAAAAAAAAAGGGGGGGACTCAAAATGACAGCGCAAAAATATTCCGCAATTTGGGTCGCCGCTTGGCAAACCGGTCTTGCCACATAGTGTATGTTTGACTAGTGTTTTTGCAGTAGGTCATTGAAAAACCTGTCATGTACAGGCTATTTGATGACTTTCATCATTATACGTTGAATTATGCTGAATTGGGTCGCACGGTGGTCTAGTTAGCATGTTGGCCAACACAGTAACAGTCTGGAGATCGGGAAGACCTGGGTTGGATTCTCCCTTGAGCATTTCTGTGTGGAGTTTGCATGTTCTCCTCGTGCGTGCGTGGGTTTTCTCCGGGTACTCCGGTTTCCTCCCACGTTCCAAAAACATGCATGTTAGGTTAATTGGCGACTCTAAATTAAATTACTTTAAATTGTCCATAGGTATGAATGTGAGAGTCAATGGTTGTTTGTCTATATGTGCCCTGGGATTGGCTGGCGACCAGTACCCCGCCTGTCGCCCGAAGTCAGCTGGGATAGGCTCCAGCATGCCCCCGCGACCCTAATGAGGAGAAGCGGTATAGAAAATGGATGGATGGATGGATTATGCTGAATTTGATGTTAAAAATGACTTCATAATAGCTTTGTATAAACGCTTTCCTACAATTAAAATGTAACACAATCAAAATGTAATTATGCTTAAGCATTACATTTGGTACAAATTTCGTTTCAGTTTGTGGTGTTTTTACATGATACTAGTAGTAAAAATGCTGTGTGACTTTTTTTTTGGCTTTTTTAACGAAATGCCGCTTCATCATATTATAGGTGAAACTGTGACCAGTCCAGGGTGTACCCCGCCTCTGACCCAAAGTCAGCTGGGATAGGCTCCAGCTTATCCTTGACCTTAATGAGGACAATGGTACAGAAAATGGCTGGATAAGTGAAAATGTTATTTTTCAACTACGACTTATGGCAATGCAGTGATCACATAATCAGTACTATTAGCACTATTATCATTGCAACGGTACTGTGTGGTGAGTAACTCTGTTATTCTAACCTTCAGTCAAACAATGATTTTCTGTTGCAATATTGTATTTTTTCACAAATAACAGTTTGTGCCAAAAAGATTACAATATTAGTCTCTTGCTGTAAATGTAATATTTTGACACCTAAATGACTCCTAAAGCAGGTCATTGTTGGACGTCTCTAAAATAGTCTGATATGTAGGACAGTAGCAATTAGTGGCACAGCGGAGTCCTGGGCCAGTATGGCAGGTAAGGAGTCCCTTCGCCCACAAATTTGAAGCTGTAATTATGTATAATTGTCTTTTTTTGGTGGCCTCTCAGCTGCTCTAAGCACCTTGTTCCTCTCAAACGAGTCCTGTGAGGCTCACCTTCAGTTTCCCCGCTCAGCAACTTTCACACCGCGCCCTCTGATGGGCCGCACCGACTCATTATTATCAGCTGTGTGCACTTTGGCGATGTGCTGCCTCTGCAGCTGATCCACATGTCATCACTTGACTTTGATTACATTTACAAACTGTTGTCTGTGATCATGATGAATGTGTGGGCATAGTGCACATTTTATTGACAGTTTTGTAGCCACTCATTATACTCTTTCACATAGATATTAAAAAAATAGCAACAATAGAGCCATAACGGGCGGGATTTTGCTGGAACACTGTGTTCTTTCCCACAGCATCCTGCAGTCATATATTTGGATAGGTCTGGTGTGATGTACAGTGTTCCCTCGTTTATCGCGGGGAATGGGTTGCCAAAATAGCCCACAATAAGTGAAATCTGCAAAGTAGCCAACTTTTTTACAATTACTATATATGTTTTAAGCCTGTAAAACCCCTCACCATACACGTTATACACTTTTCTCAGACAGGCATGAACATTTTCTTGCATTTCTCTCATTTAAACAGTCTCAAAGTTAAAATTTCGTTAGAATTTTAATGATCAACCTATTAGGTCGGACATCATTAAGTGACTCACATGTATTTCACTCCCATGACCGCGCCTCGTCCTGGCGCCGTTCGACCGTAGCATTTTTGTATCCTTGTTAAAAATGATTGCTCCTGTCGTCGTATTTTCCTCCTTCTCGTCCTCCTCCAAGAACGGAGGATTCATTTTTTCTGTAATGACACCTTACAGCCAATTAGCTTCCTCTTTTTCTTCTATTATTTATTGGCTAGCAAACAGCTCACGGGGTTAGCTAGTTTGCTAGCGATGACAGGAAACGGAGCAAAGAAGATTGATTGACTATGCTCTACAGGAAGTCAGGATGCAGAAGGCAATGGAAGGTGCAGACGGAAGAGAGGGAAGAGAGAGAGAGAGAGACACAGCACAGAACTACAACACCCAACTTCCCATAATGCAATTCTTCTTAAAGAGCCATGCTTGTAACAGCATTCAAACACTGTAAAAACAAAAACAAATCCGTCCAGAATCTGTGTAGTAGCCAACAAAACAACTGTACTCATTCAACAGTATTGTTATTTTACTCAAGATATGTGATGTTACACATATCGATATCGGAATCGGAAATTGAGAGTTGGACAATATTGGCATATCGGTTATCGTCAAAAAAACCAATATCGGACATCCCTAATGTTTTAATTTTACTATATTACTTTTTACACATCTTACTCCAAAAATGGCCTCTTAAGTTACTGAGGCTTTATTATGAAGGTCATTTGAGCCTTGAACAAATTTGGATTTCTATTATTTACTGTTGGAAAAATTGTTTCAAAATTCAAACGACTTGAAGCTAGACCACTGTTCTGGAACAAATTTTGCTCAAGCTGTAGAAGCTTTACTGTGACTGGAAGATAAATTGAGATCCATGGCCTCTCCAGGCATGCAACATGCTACATTCATGTCATAGCGGCACGCTTAATGCACTTCATTCACAGTTGTGTTGCTAACAGGCCTGACCACTCATCCGCACTTAACAATGTAGCTTAGTAAACATCCCGCTGCACCATAACGAGGGAATGGCACTTGAACCAGGCTTCATCCACTTTCACGTCGTGTACACTCATCGTGTTTCCTGCGCTCGCTCTAAGGAAGACTTAACACACCTGGGTAGTCTTCTGCCCCTTAATGGGATTGATATGTCACCTGAGACTTGTAGCAATTTGCTGAGTAAATGCTTTGCCAGATTGTCTATTTGTTGCTTTACTCTCCCATTTGGCTTCCCCCGAGGTGATGTCTCACATGCAGAGAACTTGCATTTCAAACGAGTTTGTTTTCCGTGACACACCTGCTGGAGACAAAATAACATCAGTCTTTCTGTAGTCGATGGAATGTTTTTTGGAGAAGATGTGCATGTCAAGACTCACGGATGCATGAATCGCTTTTTTTTTTTCAAACTTTGTGCACTTTTTAATAGAATTGTAGTCACGCACCATGAAGTGTTACACTGATATTTGGCAGTTAAATAATGTGTATTGTCAGTCTGATGACAACTGTGTATATCACATATTCGTTTTTTATGTACAGTATCGCTAAATCTCAGGCCTTCCCTCCACTAGGCCATTCCTTCAGCGATTCCCCTTCCCCCTCCTGGCCCCTGATGGCCTGCCATTCGTGCTTTGTCCCATGACTTGACCCATGACTTCTATACTATTGTATTACAGCAAACTCATTGACTTGGTTATCTCTCATTGGTTGTTTAACCACACCAAGTCGACAGAACGTGGAATATGGAGAACCAGTCAAAATCATCATAAAGTCAACAAACGGGGCTGTCATAGGACAGCGACAATATGCTAATCCACTCCTAGCAGAGAAAGTACAGCAAAGAGTTTGGATGATTGGAGAAGTCCCAAGTCCCAGAGTTACGGCAGAGCTGGATCCCCGTGGTGTGAACATCGATTTTGTTCCACCCTGGTGCCACCTTGTGAGCCTCCAGGTGGATGCCCCAGGTTTTTTTCCCCCCAATGGCTCAGACTTTCTTTCATGCCATCTGTGTGTGGATACTGGACATGGTAGTCAAGCAGGGCACAGAGGAGACACGGCTCTGATACCCGCTTTCAGAAAGGATTAAAAGCTTTCTTTTTTCTTTGCAAGCAAACCTTGGGCTACAGCGCAAACAGATGTGACCTCGGCATTGACAATCGAGCTTGTCATGGATTTGCCTTTTTTTCGTCGCTGTCAAAGACCATTTTAAAAAATCTGGTAGGAGATTTACGATATCAACTGCCAACATTTCTCAAAAGGCTCCGTGTTAATACTGGTATGCTTCCTTTCAGCACATTGCCAATGGAAGATGACAACCGTGCATGTCTTAATTCCATTTTTGTTTTTTAGCAAAAAAAAATACTGAAATACAGTATTTTATGAAATTCACCACAAAGGCCTCGGAGAATGCTTATTATTTATTGTTTAATGCTTCAAACGTTAAAGCAGACTATGCAGGGAAATCCGTGGTTGAGCAAGGACATATGGTTGCACGAAGTACCATCTTCAAAATATTTAGCTTTGCAAATACCACCATTTTTACTACTTCCACTTTCCATCATGGTTTATATTGTATTGAGCATCATTGCATAGCATGATTGCATAGCATCATTGGTTAATGTGTGGCTAGAAGCCGCAGGTATTGGCTTGCTAAACTGAAGTCCCAGCTGACATAGGGTGAAAGGCGGGGTACACCCTGGACTGGTCGGCAGCCAATCACAGGACACATATCGACAAACATTTACACTCACATTCACACCTATCGGGAATTTAGAGACTCCGACCTAACGTAACCTAACTTTCATGTTTTGGGGATGATGGAGGAAGCTGGAATAACTGGTAAAAAACACCTTAAAAGTCTGACAGCCGCAGGACAATGCAATGGAACTGCTAATGATTCAAATACAGAGTGTTTGGTCATTGGCGCTGCAGTCGGCTAAGAACTTTTGATTGCGTGACTCTTGAGATGCTAGTCATGGTTTAACGGTAAACCTGCTCAGTTAGTTAATTGAAGTGGTATCGTTTCATCCTTAACGTGCGTATATGTAATACAGTGTTCCCTCGCTCATGATTCGCCTTCTTTTTTAGTGCTTCTTTATTTTTTTTTTAATACAGCGTATGAACGCTGTTACAGGCCGAGCCCTTGAAGAAAAATTTCACTGTGGGAAATTGAGTGTCTCTCTCTTCACTCACTATCTGCTGTGACTCTGTTAAACCTTCCCAGCTGCAATCTGTGTTAACTAAGGAAACAGATGCTACCGTCGCACTTTTGAGTTGTCTCTCGAATTCAATAGTGTTTCTCACCGTTATGATTTTTTTGCAGCCGTCCTAAAAAAAAACAAAAAAAAACACAGATTCCTCTAAGACTCTAACGTCTCATCAGTGTACGTCGCAGTGCTTGAAAGGAGGAAGGACGGAAATAATAACAGAGTTGTTCATTGTTCTGTGTGGATTCATTGAACAAGTAAACAACCAACGCACACTTAATGAAGATGATTCTCTGGGTGGAATCTGTCTATAGTGTCGCAACTTTAAAATAACCACGATCCATTCTTCACAGAGACTGAGTCAACAATGTTTGGATGCTTTGTTTTGGCACTCAATTCGTTTTTTAGGAGCACTGTTTGCACGTACAATAACCAAGACATATTTGTGGCTATAATTTTGTCGAAAACCAAATCGTCCGGACCACAGCACTGGAACTATGAACACTCTCAGCCTGTAGCAATGGATTGTTACTTTGACATCTTTATAATTCATAGTTGAATGACTATTTTAGCCACTATATTTGGAATTGTATGCGTCATTTGTACCGAAAATGTACATTTTGGGTCGAATCTTTGCTTGTCCACAAAGTGACTGGAGAAGGACACTGTTAACAAGGTGGCATTTTTTATCTGCACACTTTTAGCTGTCCAGAAAGAATGACAATGTATTAAAAAGTCAAAAGTGGAGACACAAACAGCAACGGTATACAGTACAAGCGAACATACGTCTCACAAAAGAACAGGAAATCTCCTTCGGCAGTGTCACCCTCGGCTGTCATTTTCTTTAATCCAACAATAACACTACGCGCCCTCAAGTTTCCGTTGCATCTCATGTTAAGAAGGAGAAATGGGATGGCCGCCAGCTACTTATGTTTCTTGCATCCAGAGATCAGCTTGAGTCTCACTAATCTGGAAGAAATCAAAGATTAGCATTTCGGAGAGAGAAGTTTGCATTTGCCTCAGAGACCGCTGACTCAGATGTTCCCCGGGGCTTCCAGTGACAAATCTGTCTGGCACATTTCATATTCCACACTGTAAAGATATAAAAAAAACATTTGAACTCAGGATGTGCATTTGCGCTGATGTCTGCCAGAAGTGAATTGATGGGGACACCACCGATTTGGGAACAGGGGCATGACCGATGAAACAATTGACTGTGCGCTGAATATTTCAAGGTAATGAAAATCCTTCTTTATGGCAGAGCGTTTCAACGCTACTTAATCAACCAAAACAAATCCCCCTGGTTCCCTCTTTCCACGGCAAAATAAGATTAATCACTACTCAAAATAAGTAAAAAAAAAAAAAGGAAGTGCTGGCATTGGCTCGATAGGTTGAAGTCACGGCCCTCTCTGACCTACATTGCATTATTTCTAAATTCTGCTGATTTTCTAGCGCCAGGTAATTAAGTATGACCCTCCCAACTCGCTCGTGTGGGCCCCCCGATGGTTTCAGAGATGGCTGCTGAGTCAGATGGGGTGGCACTATGTGGCGAGCTGACATCTAGAAGCACATCTTTAGTTGTGTGTGTGCCAGAGGCCCAGGCTCATTAGCCGAATTACAGAGATCAAACAGAGAGGCCGAGAAGCGGAAGAAAGAGAATCCACTGCCTCCCCACCTCCCCTGCAAGAGGATGTGATGAAAGGCAGACATTTAGCAAAGTGGGGGCGGCGGAAGACATTGAGTTGAAACTGTGAGTTTGAAGGGCGTGTGCTTTGATACTTTGGCTATTTTAAATGAGAAACATGTAGCGCTTTGATGGGACCCATGGGGCCCCTGTCAAGCACAACCCCGCCAAAAAATAAATAAAAAATCAGCATGGTTCATCGCTCTGTGGTTTCACCTCCTGCTGCTGGGGAAAGATATTTGGGTTGGGTGCATTGTCACAAGGCAGGGCAGTGGGGGGGCTTTGGCCTGCTGTGCCCTGAGATGGTAAATTGGTTCAAGGGATGTGGAACCCTACCTCGTTGTTGGTGACAGGAGCTGCGGAAGATGGAGCAGCACCAACATGATTGAGTTGGACTCGCCTCTATGCGCATCAATGAGTAAAATTCTTCCAGGGACCTGGGCTCTTTCCAGGGTTTGCCTGTGTAAAAGGCAGTGGGCCGGCAGGGGGGCTCCGGCGTGTTGAGTTACTTCCTTGGAAAGCTCTGACAAAACTTTCAGACAATACATGACTATCCTACTTTTTGGGAGTGGCTAATGGTTTCGTAGGGGAATTTATATCCACCATGATGTATCGTTGAGGGTTTTTATGGCTTGCTTTAACTAGCATTAGTTGTTTATTAGCCACATTGCAGACGAGCTAATCAAACAGACAACATTATCACACAAGGAACAATCCATTATGTTGAGATGTTACAAATACATTTAGTTGATATACTGTTAGATATTATTATTATGTATTATGAACACACATGGCACGATCCGAGTTGAACAACACTTACATACGACATATTGGAAAATACTGGGAGACACAATAGATGCATGAAGTTGTATGACATCCCCATCAGCATCGTAGTCCAATAAGAAGGACTTACCCCCCACTTGGTCTCCTAAGTCCACTTCTGTGATGAAGAACGTAGTTCCGCTTAGTTGCTGGGGAGTAAAGAGTTTGGCCTCTAAAAACAACATGCGTTCAAAAGATTAACACATTTGCATCACAAAAATGCCTTCTCAAAAAACTCAAACCTCACAAAACGCTCGGCGTTAAATCTGCCTCCCGCCGTATCCCTGCGCACTGTCGCCTGCGTTCATGTGAATGTGACGAAGACACTCGCATCTTCTCCCGCTGTGGAACACATACGTAAACAAGATGGCCGCGGCGCTCCGTCGCGGAAGTAGATGCGAGCGTCTTCGTCCCACGGGAGACCGATATACATGTAACAGCGAGCGTTTTGTGACGTCTGATTTTTCTGAGAAGGCATTTTTGTGATGCAAATGTATTTAATCTTTTGAGAAGAAAATGTTATTACAAAAGTAATTCTGATGTGAAACAATGTATTCAACTCTGTTGAAGTGTAAGAGCCTTCCCAGAGCATCATCAGTCTTGGCAAAGAGGCTTTCTCAAGCAGCAGGGTGTGGACAGCAGCGGGTTTGGAGAAGGATTTCATTAGGGCAATATGGTGATGCAGACCTCTGGGATGAGGTGGAGAGCACACTGGACTGCATCATCACTTGCGGGGTTGACAGCTGCGTCTTACCAATGCGGACACTTCTTTAATTAAGTCAGCCCTTGCTTTTAGGAACTCAATTGATGAGAAAATGGGGGTCTCTGGTTAAGTGACTCCTTTAAAGTTCCTCCCTCCCCAACACGGGGGGGTGAAATTGCCTCATGATAGCAGTTATAGAGTCTGTGATGCAAAGAAACCATAAAATCAATTCATACATGTTTTCAAGGAAAATGTGCAAGCTCATCGTCATGGAATTGTCCATTAAAATGCAGCATTAAGGGGATGCGCATAGTTTGGTAATGTAGCGCAGATTTCCGTATACATATTACTCAAACTGTGCAAATGGATTTAACACAGAAAGTACCTGATAAGAAAAAAGGTCCTTTTAGTAAAAAAATAGCACTTTTGGCACTGATTTCCGATATTTAATTAGAATTTGTTTCAAGCACACATTGCATACAGTAAAATGAGATTACAGTATGTTACAACCGCTAGGTTTAGTGTACTGTTCTTCCTTTTAAAACCAGTAATGCCAGAATTGGTTTTTGCTTTGCCACTTCTGGTGACTTTTTGCTCCTTTGCCACTGCATAATACCAAATGTCTGTACACCGCACGACACTGCATGACACCATTGTGAGATGAACTCTTACATGCATCAAAATAAGCCTTTTTGTCTTTGATTTCAGATACAGTGGAACCTCGGTTAGCGTCCGCTACATCGAAAAATTACACTAAAAATTTGTCTCTGTTTGCGTACATTTTCCTGTTAGCATAAAATATGGCGCGAGTTTAGTCGTGTTATTAATACGCTGCGTGAGTCCAACTGTGTATTTTTAGCACAAACTTCCACGTTAGCATCCTTAGCTTGCTAACAAGATGGCTACCGGAACTGGAAGTCAGCTATGTCACCCGTCTATGATGTCATCAGTGGTTGACTCTCAAAAATGTTAACACCAAACACGTTTTGCCCCTTTACTGAAGACGTGACTGTCCCCAAAGACACGATGGGGTATTAAAACACCTTCCTGCCTCCACCGCCTTCCTGTTTTGTGAAGTTATTTCTTGAATTCATGTTTCTCACTTTCTTTATCAAAATGCTGGCACCTGCAACTTTCTTTGTCTCCATTTTGGATTATTGAGGTGAAAGAAGCACGTTTGAATTCAAGAAATAACTCAAGAAATCATAAAAAGTAAGGTGGTGTTGAAGAGTTGTCATTTATTCTTGTCATTTTTCTAATTGTTTTCTGCATGTAAAACTATAATTGTAAAACTATTTTTAAAAATGTTTTGTGTTAACATTTTTGGCTTTCTGGAATGGATTCAGTGGATTTACATTGTTAAGGGAAAAATGTATTCAGTTAGCGTCAGTTTCGGTTAGAGTCGGACCTTCTGGAAGTTTTCATTATTAATTGTTTCCAAAAGGTTCGACGAAAAACTAAACATACGAAAACCGAGGCCAGTAAATCCAATTAATCAGTACCAGACACCCAAAAATATGAAGAAAAAATACATTTTATAGAAAATAATTATAGTTTTACATGGAGAAAACAATGTGAAATAATTGGAAATAACGGTTGAAATGGTTAAATAAATACTCTTGAGTACTTTTGAGTTACTTCTTGAATTTGTTTAATATTATGATTCCACCTTTTAGATTCTGTCTATTAGCTTAGTGCATTTTCAGTCTAATAACTTCTCATAGGGGCATTCAGGGTCCAGACACTCCACAAGACACTCACATAGCACAACTAGAGTTGCACAACACTCATAGATGACCCATGGAAAAGTACTGAGGGGAGAAGATCGTGAACAGACACGCTATCAGCATATTTACAACCAATTTGAGCCAATCTCTCTCACAAAAACCTTCACTTTCCAGGCACACAAGCTCAAGTGTCACTTTTTCGAGGGGCGCGGCAACTGCTATATAGACTCTGTACATCTCTGATAGCACTGCGGTCCAGGGAACCAGGCCAAAGGGCTAAAGAGATTTACAAATTCAACAGTGTTCGTCACTTTCTTCATCAAATTGTTGGCACTCACAACTTTCTTTGGCCACATGGTGGGTTATGTAGTTTTTGTTTTGACTTCTATGGCCAGTTTTCTCCAGCATGTACTGTTAAAAGTGGGTAAGATGCAAAATGTGGTTGTTGAGTGGTGATAGTAAACACCACAGTGCTTGTTGCAACTGTAAATCCAGATAAATTTCACACATACAGTAACTAGGTCACACATCAGAGCTGCAAGCTAGGCGCACTGAGTCAGCATCCTTTTAAAAATTGCCTGAGACTTCCCGACCAATCACAGCACAGCAAATCAATCTTGACATAATACATGAAAAACACTTATATTCAATCTTCATTCACCTCACATCCTGTCATCCCTCATGCCTATTACTGCTAATAAGAAACATATGACGCATTATTCCGACAAACCCAGACCAAGATTACAGTATAAACAAAGTTTTAAACACCGCTGCCATTGTTCAAACACTCCTTTTGCATATTTCACACAGTCATGCACAGTTATTCAAATACGGATGCGAAGGAAATGCAAATGCACCACCATGCTTCCGCACCTGAGGCGACGAAGCCGTACTCTGTTTCAACAAAGCGGAACTCCTTGCGCTCCCCTGTGAATTTATTGCAGCTTCCAAAAGCACTGGCAATACACAGTGATCCAAATAGTAATACTCAAAGCAGTGGGGTTGCAATAATGGTTTGTCGCTTTGCTGTTGACACAACATTAACCTCTGCTGACATATTAAAATGTTCATATTTAAAAAAAAAAAAGAAAAAAAGTGGAACGATATTCATGCGCTTGTTCATAAGTAAAACCCAAATAAGGCCCTTTTAAAAGTAGATCATAGGACGTGTTGCTTTTAACTGCACCCAGTTATTCCTGTCCTTTTCATAGGAGCAGATGCTTGAACATGCTGAACGATACCATCTTTATACTTCATGATGTAATACCAAAAGTGCACCCATTTTGGTGGATGTTTCTCCTCTCTGAGTTGCAATGGTCATTTTCATTTCTCTGGTGATGGCATTTATTTTTCTGTGGTGTATTTCCACCAGAAGAGCCTGCCTTACGCGCGGTACACGTAATGAAGTGCAAAAAGTTAATTAATAAGCGATGTTATTCACTCCGTGTAGTTTCGAATGAGGTACACACTGTATTCATCCGCTGCGCCTGCTGACACTCGTTCAACAGCGAGTCAAATGTCTACGGGCCAAAATGAGGTTTTTAATTAATTCATGGCAGCGTGTACGTAACCACAAATCGGAATGCCATAACCCGAGGACCAGGGGCGCTGTATTGAGGGGAAAGTTGGGACATTTCCAAGGGCCCTGTTTCCAAGGGTCCCAATTTTTTTTTTTTCCACCGGGCCCACAATTCCTGGCAGTGCCGCCGCCGAGGACCACTTGTACTGTACAGTCATCTCTTACCACTTCACGCTTCAAATTCCATGGCTTCCTCCTCTCACGTTTTTAAAATATACATATATTAATTAATTAATCATGCTGTTTCATGGTTAAATACGGCCAATTCACTTATCACGGCCGGGTCTGGAACAAATTTAAAAAGTGATTTTAGTAAGCCCTACTGGTGAACATAACATTTTGTCCACGCCGAGTGTATATATATATAAGTGTGCACTTATATATATATACGTATATAGTATATATACTTTTTACATATATGCTGTAACTCTGCACTTGTCCAACATAATATACAGTGGTGTGAAAAAGTGTTTGGCCCATTCCTGATTTATTATTTTTGCACATTTGTCACACAAACCTACATGGCCTTGTGTGAAAAAGGGATGAGTTTGATTGAGATCTACCATAAATAATATAATAATAATAATAATTAGTGACAATTCATCCGAGAGGTCACAAAAGACCCCACAAAAACATCCAAAGAACTGCAGGCCTCACTTGCCTCAAGGTCAGTGTTCATGACTCCACTATAAGAAAGACACTGGGCAAAAACAGTCTGCATGGCAGATTTCCAAGACAAAAAACACTGCTGAACAAAAACAATATTAAGGCTTGTCTCAATTTTGCCTTAAAACATCTTAATGATCCCCAAGACCTTTACTCTGTGGTCTGACGAGACAAAAGTTTTACTTTTTGCAAGGTGTGTGTCCCATTACGTCTGCCGTAAAAGTGATGGCACAATTCAGAAAAAGATTATCATACCAACAGTAAAATATGGTGGTGGTAGTGTGATGGTGTGGGGCTGTTTTGCTGCTTCAGGACCCGGACGACTTGCTGTGATAAATGGAACCATGAATTCTGCTGTCAACCAAAAAAACCTGAAGGAGAATGTCAAGCCATCTGTTCGTGACCTCAAGCTGAAACCAACTTGGGTTCTGCAGGACAATGATCCACAACACACCAGCAAGTCCACCTCTGAATGGCTGAAGACAAACAAAATGAAGAACCGGGAGTGGCCTAGTCAAAGTCCTGACCTGAGTCCTACTAGGATGCTGTGGCATGACCTTAAAAAGGCGCTTCATACTGGAAAACCCTACAATGTGGCTGAATTAAGCGAATTCTGCAAAGATGAGTGGGCCAAAATTCCTCCACAGCGCTGTAAGAGATTCATTGCAAGTTATGACAAAATTGATTGCAGTTGTGCTGGTAAAGTCCAACCAATTATTAGGTTTAGGGGGCAATCACTTTTTCACAGACGGCTCCGTAGGTTTGGATTTTGTTCCTCCCTTTCATACTAAAAAGTTTAATTTCAAAACTGCATTTGTGTTCAGCTGTGTTGCCATTCAGTAATATTTAATATTAAAGGAGGACACCAATGTTAGCAACAGTAGCGTAGCTATGCGAGCTACAGAGCTAACATTACATAACATTTTAACAGTACATCATGCTAGGTTAGCCTATTTGCTGAAGAAAATAGAAATGATCAAACTTACAGCATAGTTACCAGGTTTAAAATGAGCGGTGAAGCCTACTTTATTTGTTTTGGTTTTTGTTTTTTCACAAAGCAGTTCTCAGTGAAGTAGACATGGGACGGGATCATCTAGCTTGGGGCGGGTCAGAGGCAGCATCTTGAGGAAGGAGGATTTTCCTCCCTAATGTCACCAAAACCAGGATCTTCAAAGCGACCGTTGGAGCGCCTTTTCTCTCAAAACGGGAGGAAACAAATGAGGGTGATAAACACTCAGTAAATAAACAGTAGGAACATGTATTACTGTTAAAGACACTTTTGCATAACATGGGATATTTAAATAAAATGGTATATTCCAATTTTAATCTTTAAATGTATACTTTCACAGACACCAATTTATGCCGCTGTGAATATGCTGAGCCACTGAGCCTACGTAAATGGCGACCACCAAAGATGGTGCGGATAAAGGGCTTTCGATTACCGGCGCTTGATGGCCGCTGTTCAGCTATATGCAAATATCACTCCCTGAGCTCTTGAGCATGGAATAAAAACGTATGCATGGTGAAATGTATGCATGGTCCAATGACTGTGGAAAACATGATTAATGGTATCCTTCCTGGAACATTTTCTGGTGGAAATGGTATCTGGAAACGTTTCATTTTTAACATTTTAGGGAGTAGGGAACATACATAATGAGATAATATTCGTGTAATGTCATAGAGGCTTTGTTACTTTACAACACGGGAAACTGCTGTCAAGAGCGCGTGCATGCAGAATATTCATTGTACATTCTTATGTTCGTATGTGAGATAGGTCATGGATCAATGTGTTTAGGAACTGGGATTTTTGATGGCTATGGTCTTTGGACTACTTGGGAGAATGTGGTCTGTTTGTCTAAAGCATGCAATTATTCTATCAAATCTTGAGATGGAGAGTACAGTTTGGAGGAACTAGGTTTTTGTTATCATATGTTTCCGGTCCGTTCTGTACTGACAATATTCGAGGACCACGTTATGTTCTAAAGTTGCCATTTTTTCTAGAAAAGTCTTAATGCCTTAATGGATTCTTGCCTTGCCACTTTTAGTTTTTCCACTGCATGGTACCTACTCAGCCTTTTATGAGTTTCTGTTGGCACAAGTAGGTGTTATGTGGTACTATTTTAAGCAGCTGAGGCTCCAAATATAAACAAGCAGATGCCATTTGGGCACCATATCTGAGCCTATATGACTAAAAATGAGTGTGTTATAGGCCACAGTCTCCACTTTGCTGCAACACTCCATTTCAATCCTACCCTCAGTCTCCTTTTGGATATGTCTCATTATGAAGACCAACAACCATATGCTGAGAGGTAAATTACCCAACGTCCTCCATAGTTGATAGTGTCTCGTTCCGCCTGGTGCGTTCAATGTGTCGTGATTTTCTCATTTTCCAGGGATACTATTTTGAAGTGAAGGCCCTGGTGGTGTAATGGTACAGGATGCTGCCTTTCGTGCAGACGGCCTGGGTTTGATTTCAGTCTAGGACGCCATCACGCGTCGCTGGAGGTGTCCAGTGCCAAATGAAAACTGCACTATATTGAAGTGAAGAAACGATTATCCTGAATAAAATCCGAGATGGCGGCATAGAACACAAAGTTATTAGATAGTTGTAGATATTAAAATGGCTGAACAAGAATTCTCTGAAGTCATTGTACCAATCGGGTCTTCCCAAGTTTGCTCCAAATAAGTCACTTTTTGTAAACTTTGAAACTGTTTATTCGCCACAAATGGTTACTTTTCAGGAGCTATCCTTAGATCCTTGCTACGTACGGTAAAGCTATTTTTAAGCACAGTTCAAATATTATTTCTTTCAACAGACTTCTTACAGCCATCAATTCCAATTTTTCCCATCCTGATGTTTTACTATCATGTCTCTCTTTTTAATGCTTCAGTAGACATCATCGTAATACATTCATCTCTATTTGTTGTCATCATCAGCATTCAATGATTATAAAGTATCTTTTGTAGATTCTTTTTTTTATTATTTGCTGCATTAAACCTCAGGTAAAGCAGAGCAATTGCTGCCCTTCCACACTTAATCCCTTGATCCGGGCAAGGAGAGTTGATGGGATGTCAGGGGGGAGGATGAACAGAGCTGTGACAGGTGAAAGAGGAAAAGACGGAGGGCTGGGGCAGAAAGAGCTATTCTGCCAATCAAGTTAGCTGGAGAAACCTCAATCTCTCGCTGTTTTAATGAATGGGCCCCGTGTCCCATTTTAGAGGATGAGTGTGCAAACTGCACTTGGCAATTGTCTTGTAACATTAAAAGACAATGAGAATAGACGAAGAAGATGGAGAGGGGACATGCCGCCCTGCCTTTCATCGTTGGAAGCGGTGGGCTTTGCTTCAGATCCAAGATAAGCAATGGAAATAGTGAATGAAGTCTACTATGAAGAACAAGGTTGAGTTTAAGCTGACGATGTCTATTCACAGGGAGCAGTAACCCGACTCTTTATGGCTTTTTTGTCATGGCGTCGTGATCTTACTCCGTTCCGTCATACATTTTCTCTATAACGCCTTTGATGATTTTGATTGTTTGTTGATGTCATCAAGAAATTGAGGCAAAATGGAGTGCTGCTACCGGCAGAGGCACCGCTTATCCAATTTCAACTAGTTTGTGGTCTAAAGCAGTGGTTCTCAACTGATTTAGCTACGGGACCCACCGTCACCGCTTAATCACAACTCCCACCAGTTAAGAATCGTCGGTATAAAGAACGTGACGTGAGCTATGGGAAGTTGAGCTACATCCACGCACACTTCCTCAATAAAACGATGGCTTTGAAAAAGGAGTTCAGAAGAGTCAGAGACAGATGTGTCTGTTCCACTAAGAACACTCATATTTAAAGCTTAATCTATTAATGTATCATAGATTTCCCCTTAGCTGATCAAAATCCACACATTTGTTGTTAATAGATGCATTTGATGCATTCAATGAGGCAGATTGAGGGAAATGAGAGAAAATTCCAATTTATATGAATTTTGGTTTGAATTCGACAATAAATCATGTGTACATGGTGTCTTTCTTTGAGTATTTCTTTCATATCAACCTCATGAGTGCTAATGCGTTGCTGTTTGCACTATGACCAGAACATTAATCAAACAAGTGGTTTTCCATGATGCTAATACCTCAGTGACATAACCAGGCTGCAATGATCTCCACGATACGGGTCCTTCAACACCACCGTATAATGTCATGTGCAATATGACCATGTGTGGCGATCAATCATCCAACCGTCCTCCAGGGCTTCTCGGGTGCAGGAACTGGGAGCGAGGCTCACTTATACACTGTAGATCATGAACAGAGGCTACGGCCTGATGGTTCCGCCTGGTCTCACTCTGTCACCTTTCCCACTTTAGCTGAAAAAGTCACTTCCCATGGGCACTGCATTGCTCCAGTGGTTTCTGCCCTCAAAATGTTTGCCACTTTAGCGCAATGAACACAATCACTACTGGGTTAGGTCTTGGATTTGTTCAGATTTAGGAACAATTTTCTTTTACTTGTTGACAGTATTGGAAGTTAAATGAGTACATTCCAGGATGAGGTGGCTGTCATAGAACCTTTACAATTAGTATATTAGCTTGGAGGTAGGAGTGCTACTTATTGTTGCATGAGCCATATTGTACTGAGCAGCCAGAGCAGGGATGCTTACACTCTTTTTGTCGCTACTGGCACATCGCAAAATGTAAACCACAAAAAATGCTGAAGTGTCACAAGATATGCAGAAGTCTCCTGAGATATGCTGATGTGTCTTACCTGACGTCTGATTTGACTTCAAATTGCATTTTCAGCCATTTCATGGAGGTATTACTTTTCCAAAACATGTAATAGATACAATTGAATAAAAATAAAAATACACAAGATACATACAAAGCATATTAGGAGGTGCATAGTGAGTCTGCACAACTAAAACTCAGCTACCAGCTCATCCCTTCAATTTCATTCCACGTTGTAGAACTGGCCAGCGACATGAGTACTGCTTCCACTTGCGGTGGTAATCGTCACACTTTTCCTCTTGGACATCACTGGTAGGGATGAGTGAGTACACCACTACCTGTATCTGTATCTGTTCACCCATCTGAATTATCTGTATCATAGCTGTGCTCTGAGCAGATGGGGCATAAACCAGAAATGGGCGTGGCTTAACAGACAGCGGGTGGGGCTTACATTTGTACATTACTTTAAGTCTGAAATTGACATGGATTGATCAGAAGTTGCTATATTTCAGCTGTATGTGTATTGTGTATGTGTGTAAGTGATCTGTTACACAGAAAGATTTTTTTTACCTTTTAATTAAATAAATGTTTATTTCCAAACAGTGCCGAACAGTGCGTGTAATACGGCTAGTTAAACAGTAGCCTACCAAAAAATTCATTCATCGTTGTCATCTCCCTCCTGCATCTTCTTCAGTGTTGGAACTAAACAGCCTCATAATTCCTTCATCACACACTTTCACTCTCTTTTTGGTTGTCTTTCTCAGTGTTACTTTTGTCTTGAGGCAAGTTAGCCCTTGAGCTTGTGCTCTCTGTCCTCCTCATCATGTGGTAGTCCAGCCTTTGGAAACCCGTTGGTGATAGTGAACTTTTTGACACTGCTCCACGCTGTCAAGATCCACTCGCAGACTTGAGCAAAAGTTGCTGGACTGATCGCCTTTAACTTGAATCATATGAATCATATGCATTTTTTCGTGTGTGTTTCCATGATGAGGGTGTGTGCATGAAGTGCAAAATGGCTGTTCTGAAGCATACGAGATGTCGCGAGATTAGAACGTGACCATAAATTAGCTGCATGAGTGTATAAACCACAGGGTACACAAGTAGCGGCTTATACACCAAAAATTACTGTACACAAAAGGGTAATGAAGGATAACGGTGCCACACTTTGAAAACCCCTGTGCTATAGTAATGCATGACAGCAGACAGCATATTTTTGTGAATTCCG
Organism: Dunckerocampus dactyliophorus; assembly: GCF_027744805.1. Taxonomy (NCBI): domain Eukaryota; kingdom Metazoa; phylum Chordata; class Actinopteri; order Syngnathiformes; family Syngnathidae; genus Dunckerocampus; species Dunckerocampus dactyliophorus. Next base: position 5,825,574 of record NC_072821.1, on the reverse strand, counting down.
AAATGTGCCACTTCAAGGGATATTTGCCCTTAATACACTGCTTCTCATTTATTTTCTGTCACGCCAAACTTAGGTGACAGAAACTTTTTGGCTACTGTGTGGAAGTAGCTACTGTGTGTCAGCCCTGTCTCTTGTTGAGCTGTAGAAAGTGTTTGCCTAAAAGTATGTGTTGCTTATTATGCATCATCTGTCTAAGCGGAATGTACATTTAAATTTTCATTTCACAAATTTTCATATTTGGAGGTGTTCATCATGTCGGCATGTAAATCACTGATGCTAATCGCTAGCGCTTATATGGGATTTCCAATGTCAATTAGCAACATGTGTTTAAATGCATTTTGTTTATGTTGAATGTCATCGAGACATGTATGTTCAGTTTTATCAAAGTAAAGGCTCTGAAGTGGAACACAAATAGGGTTTTTTTTGCAAATATCAAATGTGCACTTACAGCAGTGATGGACATATAAAGTCCATATTTACAGAAGCAAGGTGGTCACAACAGAAGGGACGATGGTGAACAAGAGGAAGGGAGGCTTGTGCGTTGTCGGCAGATGTGTCACTGAAAAGTGGGCTGTGTAAGGGCAAAAACAAGTATTCAATTATGGGAGGAAAAAATATGAATAAAAAATATAAATGGCAAGATGGTGAATCCTAATAGTCATAATAATTGTTATCTAGTTATACTATATAGGACAAAGAAAGGGTGTGATGAGTTTTCGTGGCTCGCGAGGGATTCGTCGGACTGGATGGTCGGCCGTCGGCGGCGGTGGAGGACACTGGGGGCGCCATCTAGCTGCTCTTACATCCAAAGTCTCCTTAAAGAAGGCGCCTGATCCTCTAAGTTTCACCAGTGATTTTGAAAAAGGAAGTCAAATTTGTTTTTGGCAACATTTTATGGTTCTCCTTTCATACCTTATAGCCCAGGGGTCACCAACGTGAGCCCCCCACGACCACATGAGGCGCCTGCAAGCCTGCTTTTCATTCAGATTTTCAGTTAATAATGTGTGAACACTAGAAAGAAATGTATTCTGAAATTAACAAAATGTGAGTTGTGAATGTTCTGGTAGAACAAGCATATTAACTTTGTTTGGGTTGAAAAAAGCTAAGAAAATAAATGTTAGAATAATGAGTAGCTCTTGGCCATTTTCATTTTGTAAACATAGCTCTCACAAGAAATAAATTTACAGGGGGCATAGGAAAACAAAAATGAGGAAAATATAAATAAAATTGATTCATGATATAAAAATGATATAATCTGACTCGGACAGGAATAAAATTAATATCATCATGTATTTTTACTCGTAAGAGAGGCAGAGATTAATTGCCATTGGCCCCTCGGTGTACCCGCTCCGCTGCAAGCAGGACCCAAAGGGGCCGCGCCCCACTATTAAAGAAGCACTGCCTTAATATAAATGCAACAGACGAACACAAACACAGACACAATTTTTGAAAATATTTTGCATCCAACACAGAGACTGGTGTATATTAGTCATATCATATTAAACCCGATTTGTCATGGGGCCACGAATAATAAAGGAATAACATTTGAATAGTGCATGGCGGCTCGGGCCATAAGCTTGAGACACGTCATATTTTCAATTTCGACCAGTGGGAGGACAAATCGCCTGAGAGGTTGGATTAGGGCTGTGAGTCACGACTGGAATAAAAAAAAAAGAAAAACTCCTGTTGTTGCTTTGTAATTGTCTCGGCCATATTTACATGTTTAAAAAAAAAAAGGAAGCTTTTTTGTTAGGTTCTGGCACGAGCATCGCTCTCCTTTGAGTCAGCCTAGGTGTTAAATATTCATGACTTCTACAGGAGGAAAGCAGCATTTAGGTCCAAAGAGAAGTAAGCGAAAGGCACGGATTAGCAGAGGTGACAGGCTTGATGAATACAAACATTTAGGAGATTATGTTTTTTGATTGGGAGAATGCTTTGCAGGCAGATTTATTCCACGCATCGGCTCCAGTGATTACATTACCATCCTCCTCATCACCCATATGGAATTCTGACATGCCTTATACACTGGCTCCCCAGCGGTGGAGTCTCGCTCAGTTTTCCACGGCGGAGAGGGAATTGATCCACAAGGTGACACCCGGTATAAGAACTGTCAATAGAAGGTCACACGCTTTCCACCGTCGAGCATACAGAGTATGCGCTAAGCCTTCTGCGCGGCCATGCTGCATCGATCAATCTTATATGAGAAGGTTGTAAACACCCAAATGAATCCTCGTGCAGCTTTGAAAAAGATGTTTCGTATCAAAGAGGAACATGGAGCCCGATGAAAACACATTCCCCAAAACAACACTCACCGGGCTACTGGTCGTTTGTTGACTTTGACAATAAAAAAAAAAAGTACAGTGCGACACTGTGAGAAGACTAATAGAGGTGATCACTTTCATGTGACAGGAATAACATCTTCAAGAAACACTCAATTTCTTTTTGATGTTTCTCTGTCAGCGTCGGCCCACGAACAAAGAAAGGAAAGAGGAAAAACTTCAAGAGATGAATTTCTGTTCTTAGTGTTTAACTTTGATCTGCTTTATTTGATGTGCACTACAGAAAGAATATGTTCGGCGTTCCCTTTCTTATTCTTTTTTGTGACATGAAATGTGTCCTGTTGTATACAGGAGATTGAAAAGTCGAGACAAGTGTTGTGTATGGTCTCAATTCCTGTAAAAGGCACAGCTTCTGTTGAAAAATGCAAAATGTTGCGGCCTTACTTTATGCTGAATGCTTTGGGATGCGGTATTGATTTATTGATTGCTATGGAAACAACACTATGGTGAGGCAAGGTAATAATGGCATTGTATGAATAATAAAATTGTTTTGCTGGTGAGACCACAACCTGATACCCTGACATTTTGGAAAAATCTATGCAACTTTGTGGGAACAGTGGAGGGATGGCCTTATTCTGTTGTTGGACACAAAGCAAGGCCTACATAACTGGAGCAATAAGAGCACTGACCTCCATAAATTCCTTACTTCCCAGGCCTTCATGTCTAATATTAGACTGTCTGACCCCACTGAAACAGCAGTTTAGAACATTCTTCTCCACAAAAAGCCTTGCATTGCAGTCTTTTTTTCCCCAATATTCGGTGGTGGATGCCTCACAGTCAGAAGATCAGGGTTTGAACATCTCCGTTTGAACATCTTTGTGTGGAGTTTGCAAGTTCCTTCTATGCTGTTGTGGGTTTTCTTCGGGTACTCCGCCTTCCTCCACATACTACAGATTCTCAGTAGTATTTCGAATCAGGGGGGTCGCGAACAAAATTCTGTCCACAAGTCGGGCATGAGAAGAAGCACTGCGTTAAAGCGTGACACACCAGTTATTTATGATAACCATTGCCTTTTTATAGAAAAAACATCAATACAAATATTCCAAAATAATCCAGAAAGTCAAAACCTGAACACTGCATAATTGCCGAGTGTCACGTGACGACACGTCTGGTTGTTGTCAACCTTGCCTCAAAGAGATGGGTGGCACTCAAAATTCCGAGCGTAATTTATTCTAAAATTAAAGTTCTAACATTGTTGGAACTCGAAAATGTGAAATGAAGGGCGCCAGCATCCAGCGATGGGCCACGGAGGGCTTGGAAGTGAGCCTTAATTGCTAGCTAGCTAGGTAGCTTCTAGCAGCCCGGAAATAGTGCGTAAAATCCGGCTGAAAATGATGGGCATGGAGCTCAAACAGCGCAGCGAAATGATGGACATATACAAGAATGTATTCATGCACACTGATTGGGCGTGAGAATGCAAATTGACGCGTCACAACCATTACTTTTGTGATGTCTGACGCTAAGATAAGCGTTCCCTGCTTTTCGACTGTCTTGTTTTATTTTGCGTCTTCAAGCATCACAGCATGTACACTCAAACAATTGGAGCAAAGATTTTCAACGACATGTTACACGTAATTCGATTTAATCTCCCAAACTTTGCATGTGGCTGCAGTTTATACTTGCCCCGTGTCTGCCTCTAGGTCAGGGGTGGGAAAACTGTTTGGCCGGGGGGCCAGACAATATATTTGATACATGCACACTAGTTTAAGCTTAGAATTCTAACAGTCCACCTGGAATTATTTGTCTTATTTTATCTGTGAACGTCCCTCCTTTTTTTTACTTCCCAGACGGCTCAGTGGTTAGGTTAAGTTGTGTGTCACATATTGGTTGACTTGTGTTTGTTTGACACCGTCGGCAAGGTAGCTGTCTGGATTGCTGCATGGAAAGAGCAACTTAAACCATCAAAATGGATGTTCTCAGATTGACTGACGGACTACTTGGAAGTCATGTTGCCAGCTTGTACGTTAAAAGTTTAAATTAAATACTTTGGAAGAAGTCAGCTGGAATAGCCTTCAGCTCACCTGTGACACTAATGAGGACAAGCGATACAAAAAATGGACGGATGGATAGATTTTGATGGATAAATCAAAGACATTTTACCAGCTGTCTATCCCGTTTCCCTGCCTCAAACATTCATGTAAATAAGTCTCACGCTTTCACTCAGTGGACCGCGGCAGCAACAGCAACCCAACATATCATCCGAGCCACCGGGTGTATCAAATTATACTTTCCATGTCAAAGCAGCAACTTTGTTAGGAGGAAGAGGAAATGAACTCCTTCAAGTTTGATGTCAGCAGTAATGTTGCCCAGCTGGTTGGGTCAGCTGTGACTACACTATTTATTTATTTATTTATTTAATTTTTTTAGACAGGAACATTTCATAGCATTTTTATCACTTTGTTGTGGTGTCTCGTCCACACTATTTAAATGTCAGCGATTCCTTTTGTGATTTAAGTGAAGTCAATAACGCATGCATACATGGCATCAGTGTATTCTGTTTGTGTAGGTCATTGCAAGGGACCATTTCCGCATTCCCGAGTCTTTATTGTCATTGCTGTTGTATTATTTAGAGGCCTGAGGTGCTTCTGTGCTTTTTATAAGGCTCACCTAATAAGATTACTTTGACACTGTTTGCCCTGTGAGCAGACTTTGATGCAGTGCAAATTATTTGTTTTTTATTTCGCCAGGCCAGTCTGAGAGCCTTACCTCGCTGATTGGTGAAGTGCTCTTTAATTGGTTTAAACTTTGCTCCCACCGCTCGGGGATCAGCATGCTTAATTTCGGCGAAAGGTCAGTATCAATATAAATCTGATGCTTGCTCAGGGAGGGAAGGCGGAGGAAATATACCGCGCCATCCTATCCTGGATGGAAGTGACCACCGGGAGCAGGGGAACGGCAGGTGACCTTGGCAACATCAAACCAACAGAGAAGATTAGAAATTGAACCCACCCTCTTGTCAGGTGTTTATTGCACGTGACCTCTGCTAGATGAGGTCAGATTTTCATATCATGGCAAAGCCAACTCCTCTATTGCAAATGGTTGCAGTATATTCAAGAAGACTGCAATGAAATGAGCTAACAGGAAGACGTTGGAGGCGTCAATAAGGCCTTTCTTCTCAATGCAGGCATGCGTTAATGCAGTGGTTACCAATCTTTTTGGTTCCACGGACCGACTGGGCTCCCAAAAGAGAGCAACATTATAGTGAGCTAATGCTATTTATTTATTATGTACTGTGTTGTGTAGGAAACTAATGTAACCCGTCTGGTCTGTTCCTACACACGCCCGTGGATTGAACCTGGGTCCGCAGAGTGAAAATAAAGAGCACCAACCGTCAAGCTAAAAGCCTGAAAAAAAGCCTGGCTCGACTTTTAAGGCGTCGGGAATCAGCTTTACGACGCGCTCTCCTACAGACAGGCGCAGCATTAAATTAGAGTCACCACCAGACTAGGGCTGTTAATCGATTAAAATATTTAATTGTGATTAATCACATTTTAATCCATACTTAACTCATAATTAATCGCAATTAATCGCAGATAGAAAAACGTTTTTATCAATAAGTAAAGATGTAAATCTATTTGTGGTAAACAATTGGGTACGCATCTGGACACACGGGTTAAGATACGATTGAAAAATTCTATATTTTAAAAACAGAATACTTCGATACAGTGTACAAACGATAACGATTCGATACAATTCAACGGTTACATTTGTTGATGTAGACATTAATCTTACATTATAAAATAAAGAAGCTAATTCTATGAATGAATGTGTAAAAATGTGTAAAAGAGAACATCATATCCTCAAGCGTGCTGTTAGGCCTAGGTTCCCAAAGTGGGGTACGCGTACCCCCACAGCTACACCAATTGTAATGGGGGTACGTGAATAGAAATTAAAAACAATTAGCGCCTAACACTCTCAATTACGAGTGTGCCTGAATGCCTCAAGGCCCAAACGGAGCAGAAAGCAGGAAGGGGACAGCACACGATGTTGTTCATTGCTTTGTGTGCATCATATGAACAAATAAGTACGTTTGATGATTATTTTGTGCATTAATAGGGTTCAATCTCAAAGATTTGATTTATATTGGTGTTCCAATCCCGCACAGTGCAGCGGTGAAAAGCTGTCACTGTGACTGGGGCTTTATCGTTGGTTGTATGTTTTTTTGTACTTCAGATGCTGCTTTATCGTGATTGTTAAACGTTCCCCTTCAATTTGGTAGTAAATTATTATGCGGATTTAAACCATAGCCACCGTCAGTGGACAAAAAAAGTGATGCTCAAATTCAAGTCATTCAAACGGAAGAATGCCAACATCAGACTGGAATCAAAGCTATGCAGGATGATTACTTATCTATTTATCAGTGCTAACGTGAAACGTTATCCAAAATGTGTGCAATGTTGACCTGAAATTACGATAAAATTAATTCCAATTCATTTTGTTCAATAGTTCAAGTTAACCAACGTCAGAAGATGTGTGTTTTTCAGTGTACAGGAGTAGGGGGTACATGGTTTAAGGTCAAATGTCTGAAGGGGTACGCCACTGCAAAAAGTTTGGGAACCACTGCTGTAAGGTAGGGGTCCCCAACCACCGGGCTGCGGGAAACAAAAATTTGTAAATAACTACATCAAATTTTATGTATGAGGATATCAATTTTGGAAATATGGGGCAATATTTTATTAAAAAATAATATACAGTTAGAAATTCCACAGTTTTTATATTTTTAATGCGAGCGGCGACTTGTCAAACTTTCTCCCACACTGCACAGATAGACTACTATACTGTATTTTCCCCCTTTTTCTTTCACCTCATATTTGGTCCCAAATGCTGATACTATGTGGCAATGCATCAAGGTAAGATCTCATGACATTATTGGGCGCTAATATGCATATTTGTGTAGTGCACCTCTCTGAAAAACAAACTCCAGGTTCGTTGGCTTTGAATAACAGAACATGGCAGACGGCAAATTGACAGCGATGAAGGTATTTTTGCACCTCCAATTGTGGGCATATTTTCATCAAATTTGAACAATGCTGTGATAAATTGGATAGCCGTGATTTTTGTTCACAGTAATCATAATACGAAAGGTACAGTTGCATCTCTTTCCCTCCATTCATCCATTTTCTATACCGCTTCTCCTCACTATGGTCGCGGTGGCATGCTGCAGCCTATCCCAGTTGACTTCGGGCGACAGGCGGGGTACACCCTGAACTGGTGCCTTAACTTTGAGGTAGCAAAGGCAGATTTTGAGCCCTATTAACATGCAATAATTAATGTTGTAAGAGCAGGCACATTGCTGCTTGTGCTCTGTCACTCCCTCCCTCTCTTGCTTGACCTTTTTGCTAGCGCGGGGGCGCGAGTCGGTGTACGAGGTAAGCCTGTGTACTAGTATACCTACGGGCGGGGTTTTGGGGACTGGATTGCTGGGGCTTGCAGGTTGCTGCCTGGATAGCGGGCGTGTTCAGTGAACAAAACGCGTGCCTGTTGGTCGCTCTCCGGGAAGTGAGGGCACTGATGTGATAATACATTTTTTTCAAATGTTCTCGCGACCACTTGAGTTTGATTACTCTGTTCACATCTGAGCCAACGAAGTACCAAGGGTAGAAAACTGATGTTTGAAAAGACTGAAGGATGCCAGTGATTTAGGGCATTACCACACATCGGTCCTGGGTCCGGATCCCAGTACACTTGACCCCCCAAAGTGCAATGTGAACACAAAAGTACTGGAAATGTAGCCTCGGACGTGGTTCGAAACGGTTGTTGTGGTGTGAAAGCTCTCGATCTGCTCCAAATGCATAATGGTGACGTGCTTAGAGCTCGTAAACGGATGAAAGCACCAGCTTACCTGATACGTCTTTGGTTTAGTGTGTAAGCGGTTAGCATGTCTTCTTCATTCATGTTCCGGCAACACGTCTTTTCAGCGCCTGAGGGAGGATAATTTGCTCACGACATCCACCCTGGTCGACTGTGGCTTGCCAGATTGTCCCTACAAGTTATCAACAAACAACATTTTTTTTGTTATTTTCTTTGTTTGTTTTATTCATGCTTTTTCTGACCTTCTTCCTGTTTACAATCTTGTGCCCACTGCTGACCAGTTGGACAAGAGAGCAATGTCACATGGCTTGCTGTGATACATTTTGGTACATTTGCTTTTAACCGTGTTAACACAAATTCCACCAGTGGGGAAGAAAAGCACAAAACATCAACTGATCCACACAGAAGAAAGCAAACTAGTGTGAAAGTGTGAAAGCTTCCTAAGTGAAAGGGGACTCAAAATGACTGGCGGGAGCAAAGTAGAAGAGACTGCAAAAGATTGCAGTGCGGAACAAATGCAGAGCAAAGAGCGATTTGAAAGAGCATCAACTCTGTGGGGGACGTCCTTATTTCATCAGAACCTCTCTTGTGCGAGTGTTACGAGAAGCCGGGCACGAGAGGCTGCGGTACTCTGGACACCACGGGGGGTCGTCCACAGCTACATACTTGCCCCACGGGACTTCACTCAGCCAAGTGGAGATATGAACAGCATCACTGATTACATGTCTAATACGTTCTATGGCTCATCACTCTCTGATGTCCACATGGACTACTGCCACACACAGACACACACACACACACACACACACACTCTGACACACAAGCATGCAATTTTTTTGTCACACACAACCCGCACGCATTGCAGCATCATGACCCAGAAGCGTTTGATCCATCAAGGGATTATGGCAACTGTCTATTAGATGGACAGTAAAGCTCAGTGAGACCAGAGAGAAAATTTGCAGTATGAAACTACAGCTACTACCATCAGTATTTGTCTGTCTGCCTCTTCTACTCCACAACTGCTGCACACAAAAGGGTGAAAATGTTTCACAACACGCACCCTTACTGTGTTGCTTGTGCTATTATGTACATCACATAGTGGCACTCTTATTAAACTCCAAAGTTTGGCCCCGTAAGTTAGATTGACATCAAATTTCTCACACACTTGACAAAACACCCACTGTAACTTTTGGCTGTTTAGCCGAATCACCACAACATGTCAGGGGATGCAGAAGCACATGGCTAGAGTTTACTATTAGCTGAGGTGACTGTGTAGAGAGTGGCTGACAGCAGCTCCTGTGAAAATGTTCACTGCATGTGTTTTCTGCTTATTAATCAGGACTGACGTGCATCATGAGTTTCTCCGTAACCACAAACAGCAGCAGTAGAGGAGTATTCTACACGTGTCTCCAGGTGTCAGAATGATACATTGATGACACAGTAGCCACCAGGAAGTTTACTATTGTTTATGTCTAAGATGGCTTATTTTCTATTACAATATCTACTGTATTGTGTAATACAAGTGGAAAGGTGACTATGGGGTGTTATTTCATGTCTACATGGCTCTAACAGTGGTAAAAACCTTATTTAGAAAGTCATAAACAGCGACAAAAATATTCCATTTATTAATAGTGAATCCTACTTTGCGGAAATTCACTTATCACGGCCGGGTCTGGAACCAATTAATTGCGATAAACAAGGGACAATTGTGTTTTGATAACTCTTTACCAGCGATTACCGACACAATTCATAACATAAATAAATAAATAATACATGAGTTTGGGTTATCAGCATTATTGTTCCTAGATAAGCCCATAATTGTGTCTATAGCTGCATTTTCTGATATTAAATGTCATAAACAACTGGTGCGAATGTGTGCTTGTTTGTGTACTACAATTATAACAGCAATTTCTTTGTCAGGATGAATAACCACAATAATCTGGTCCTGTGGTCACAATCCTTTTTTGGCTGCGTTTCTTGGCTGCTGCACTGTGATATATGGCAAGTGATTTGTTTTTGTTTTTATTATGTTTTCTGGTTGTTGTTGTTTTTTTATTATTATTTAACAGACTCAGATCTCATTTCAGCCTGGACGTCGTCTGTCGTTTTAATAAGCCTTGCCACGCGTAATGAAGTGTCGAGGCCAATGTTGTACTTTTTGTTGCCTTTTTTTTTTTTTTTTGGTGGGGGGACAAATTGTATCTCAGGCTAATGCTTTTGTAATGTTTCTGCCATAACAAGCTTGAAGCAGAAAATGCAGCTATTATTCTCAACACGCCACCTGCTGCGTTATTTAGTTCACAGTTCTGAGCGAACCGTGTGAGTTACCTGAGAAGTGCAGCATTGACAGCGTTTAAACATTGTCAGTGCTGGGTCTGCACATCCAGCTATTCACTTATTTTGTAACTTTTGACAGCCAGTAGCACCACTGTAGAAAAATATGACTCAGTAGCTTGGGCTGAAATATTTAAAAGGCCTTCGATCAAATGTAGGCACAATTATGCCAAACAGGGACACCCCATCCTTCAGGTGGGATAAAAATGTAGGTTGAAGCAGTTTATTTGCCATGTTAATACATAATAATAAATAAATGATGGTAATGCTTTTATTTTTTCGGACATGCTTGACAAGTTGCATGCAGGAAGATCACATATTTACGCTTAACATGCCCGAAAAGGAGTAGGAAGAAGCAGAGCTTATTTTATCCTACCCCCGCTCCATGTCTCAGGGATTACTGATAAATACGGATCTGATAAATGTTTTAAACAAATTTACAAGGAGAGAAAATAATGTGTAACAATAGATGCAAACAGAACAATGAAAATAAAAGAAAAAGAATAAAAATAATTTAAAAAATGATTAAAAATAGAATAGAGGTGGTCCATCCATCCATCCATCTTCTACCGCTTATCCGAGGTTGGGAAGCAGCCTAAGCAGGGAAGCCCAGACTTCCCTCAACCTAGCCAATTCGTCCAGCTCCTCACGGCCGCTCCTGAGGCGTCCTCAGACCAACTGAGAGACATAATCTCTCCAACGTATCCTGGGTCTTCGATCACTACCCAAAGCTCATGACCATAGGTAAGGGTAGGAACGTAGATTGACCGGTTAATTGAGAGATTTGCCTTTCGGCTGAGCTCTCTCTTCACCACGACAGACAGATGCAGAGTCCGCATCACTACAGACGCCACACCAATTTGCCTGTCGATATTGCGTTCCATCCTTCCCTCACTTGGGAACAAAACCCTGAGGTACTTAAACTCCTCCACTTGGGGCAGGATCTTATCCCCCACCCAGAGATGGCACGCCACGCTTTTTAGGACGAGAACCATGGACACGGACTTGGAGGTGCTGATTCACAGCCCAGCCGCTTCACACTCGGTTGTGAACCGATCCAGTGAGAGTTGAAGGTTACGGCTCGATGAAGCCAACAGGACCACATCATCTGCAAAAAGCAGCGATCCAATCCTGAAGCCACCAAACCGGAACCCCTAAACGCCCTGGCTGCGCCTAGCAATTCTGTCCGTAAAAGTAATGAACAGAATCGGTGACAAAGGGCAGCCCTGGCGGAGTCCAACCCTCACTGGAAACTGGTCCGACTTATTGCCAGCAATGCAAGCCAAACTCTGACACCGGTCATACAGGGATTAGCTGATTACCTGATTAACCCATACTCCCGGAGTACTCCCCACAGAATTCCTCAAGGAACACAGTCAAATCCCTTCTCCAAGTCCACAAAACACATGTAGACTGGTTGAGCAAACTCCCATTAACCCTGAAGGACCCTGCTGAGAGTTTACAGCTGGTCCACAGTTCCTCGACCAGGACGAAAACTACACTGCTCCTCCTGAATCTGAGATTCAACTATCCGGCGGATGCTCCTCTCCAGAACCCCTGAATAGACCTTACCAGGTAAGCTAAGGAGTGTGATACAACTATAGTAGGAACACACCCTCCAGTCCCCCTTCTTAAAAAGAATAGAGGAGGTATAATAATAAATTAATTAACTCATCATGAGCTGCCACTGTAAGGAATTCAACACTGATTAATTGTGTCTTGAAACAACTGTGGCAAAATTCAGTGCACTACTTGGCTGCAACCATCAGAGGCTTAACTAGTTTGCTGTCCAAAAAGGACAACATGACGTCAACAATAGGGAATTTTAGCTACAGTACATTCACACCTCCACCACAGCACAACTCCTCTGGGCAGCTTTCAGCAGCGATCAATACAACACTTATCAAAACAGTAGTGAAAAACACCCGTAGAGATATTCTGCCAACCCATTATTTCTTCATGAAATCAGACAACTTAATATATTTTTGTTACAGTGATATGACTCCAAACCACCAATGCCTTTATACAACCTAATCTAAATTCACCATTGTACCTTCTCAGCACAAATCAATTGAATTGGGACCCACAAAGATGAGCTAAATTTGACCTTTCAACATGAAGGCGTCAGGCGAGCGTCTTCTTTCCGCAGCCTTGCGCAGATGACTCCCCGACCATTTAATGCGTCGCTCTCAAGCAGTCAGTAAGCCCGAGAGACAGCTGTGTTATGTTATGTTCTCTTCAGCTGACTGGACCTTAGCCTTAAACCATCTGCAGTAGTTATTCCGAACTAATGGCCACAGAAGAAATTAGCTTATCACCCAGCACTTTGCCTCTTGGTACCTTGCTTGATGAGCGCTTCATGAAGGCATGAAGGAGACTGGGGATAGACGAGGCAGTTTGTTACAACCCTGGCTCATAAACAGATTGGTGTACAGAAGTGTTTGCACAAGGAACCCATGCATGTTTTTTCATTGGCCATTTAATTTAGCTTTGCCGTTCATTTAGATTCACTGATAGTGCTGACTTATGCCCCATTTCCACTGAACTACGCGCTTCACCATGGTTGTACTTCTTTTTAAATGCTTTTGCAAATACCAAATACGAGAGAGGCCTAGTAAGCAATTTATTAGTCACTGGTTGACAGAGTCATGTGTGACTGTAAACGCCATTTTTGGCACCCACCCTTTTAGTCGTGCTCAAAAAGCTTTATAAGACATGTAAGTGAAATTATTAGATTCAGTCTATTAGTTGCATGCATTGGTCTAGTCTAGTAGCTTTTCATAGAAGGCCTTCTTCACACACACACTCACCCTCCATGGCACACAAACACACTCACATAGCACAACTAGAGTTGCACTCACAGATAGCCCATGGAAAAACACTGAGAGACACAAAAGATGCATTATCACTCACACAAGCCTAACTCTCACTTGTACACAAACTTAACTTTCACTTTCAAGAGGGGCGAGGCAACTGTTCTATACTGTATACTCGGTATACTTTCATTCTGGGTTCTCTTCGTCCATCTTCCTTGTCGATGTAGAGTCCAGCACTGTAACCAAATATACTGCTCTCATTCTTAATACAATTTGAACCCTTTTTAAATTGTGTGATCATTGACTACTTCCCTGATAGTAATGCAGTCCAAAGAACCAGGAAGAACAGCTAAAGAGAACAAGTAACCTTTACACTCGCATATGTGTAATACAGCCTCAAACTTTTGCAGTCATTAGACAAAGTGTCACTGACTTATGGTAATCTAGCCCTTGTAAACACGTAGTGCTTGATAGCAGCCATGTTTTTCAACCAGTTTTCTGAACTTTTACAGACATGTGCTTGTCGACCCCCTAAAGCTGTGTGGCAAATTTTGTGGCGACACCAGGTAACACTCTAAAATTACAGTGGGTGTTTTTCTAGAGAGCATTGAGCTCTGTGAGAAATTTCAAGTCGATCCAACGGTTAAACCTTCTGGAGTTTATTAACAGTCGTCATGTGGTGTGTTTGTCAGTAAATAATAGCACAAGCAGCACTGTAGGGGTTCATGTTTTGGCAAAGTTTCACCCTTTTGTGTGCAGAGGTTCAGGAGTTGAAGAGTTCCACTCATACGGTCATGACTGCATGGTTCTAATCAGCTTGGTTAAGTAATTGGGACTGTCCTATGAAAATGACTACACAAGCCTGTCAGTCCCAAGTTTGTTTGGTATGCCTTCTCAATTTAAGAATAATTTTAAAAAAACAGCCTCTTTTGTATTGTGAGTCCTCAAAGGTTAAACGCTTCGGTCTATTCCAGACCAGATTGAGTCCCCTCTAAGGCCAACACCCCTGAAAATACTTAAAATAAAATTGGAGACTTGGCTGGTGGGGCGTGAGATGCAAATTATTTTCCTCCAACAGAGAATCTGATTGAAGTTGAGGAGGAACCGGCCGAGCTGAACACAAACCTCACAAGCTCATCATCCCGGTCTTGGGCTCTATGGCTTGTAGCAAGATCAACTCCCTGTGTCCAAGCAAACACAGATGTGTCCGCCTCATTTAAAATCATTCCCTCTGGGTGGGCTGCCATGTTTCTCCTGTTGCCAATGGAAATCTCCTGAGAAAAGCCCATATATGTTGGTCAATGTGACTTGAACAAAAAAGTAAGCAATGTTTGTCTTGTGGCTTATCAGTGTAGTAGCATAGGCATGGCTTTGCCCCACAGGAGAACTTATGTGAACACTATATAGCATGTTTTGGTGTGAGGGAGTGGTTGTACTGTCTTCTCTAAAATAAATTGTGCCAGATGGATTCCTGTGCTGTAGATAACGCCCACTGCCAAGCCCCCGAGGTACCCTACCAATGCTTCTTTAAACAGCTCGGCTGAATAGCGCCTTTTTAAATGGAACGAAGCATTCACTTTTGTTGACTGTGCATGCCGCTCATGACATGTATTACTTCCCAGGGCTTTAAAAATGCTAAAAAGATCATTAGCGTAACGTCCTGCTGAATAGAAAATCAGGTGGCACGCTGAAACGTTTACATCTATATAACCTTAAATTGTAACATACTTCATTTATAGTCATTAATGAAGCTGGAGGATGATCAGTTGAACCTGTCTTGAGATCGACATGACAGCTGTCTTACATTTTTGTCATATCATACAAAATGTTGTCATTTGTATTGATATAGCTTTAATTTAAAAAAGCATTTAACAAAACAATTACAAATTAACAATACAAATGATAATAATAACATGATAACAATATTCCGACAAAATGTATTTGCCGAAACATACTTCATTTTCTCAAAACAATAAAAGTGATTTATTCTCTACCTTGTGTATTAATTGTAACATATCATTGTCCATGCAGTGATATCATGACTAATCGCTGGTGCTGTGTTTAATGATTGACAGCCCAATGACTGCTTAAAAAAAGCAAATTGAAACAGTACAGTCAGATTGGGCACCAAGTGCTGGAGAGAAAATCAACACAAATGCAAGCCACAATGCCGTGGAAGAATGCATACTAGCTGAGGAAATGAAATCACATATATCCTCTATGTTTTATAATCATTAGACCAGGGGTGTCCAAACATTTCCTTTTTTCGAGGGCCGCATACTGAAAAGTCAAAGGATGCGGAGACCACTTTGATATTTGTATAGATATTTTTTTATATTTTGAAAAAAGGTTAAACACAGCGCACAGTATTACAAACAAAGCTTTGTGTTATTTAACAATGTCAATATTCACCTTTTCCTCTTGACATAGGTCCTACCATGTGCTGCGCCCATTGAAAAACCAGCCACAGGTCGCCAATGACCCCAGACCGCACTTTGGACACCCCTTGTCTAAAAGAAAATAAATGAAAAACACGGTCTACTAAAAACTGTTAGTACATTGGTTTGTAAGTGTTAAGCATCCATGCACCGCGTGCTTATTAATGTATGAGTTACTGAATGCATGCATTTTATGTAAAACATTGGACGTGTTGCTTTTGTTCCTCAAAGCATGCAACTTGTCAGTGCTGTGCCATGTGAGTGTCACTGCCACTTCTACGACTACTACAGTGCACTGTACAGCAACAACTACTGTAGGGTAGGGAAGTTACGCACACGCACACAAAACACAACGGCACACGCGTTGGCGTGTGTTTACGAAACTAAATATGCCTTCATTTGTGCATTTGTGCCAGTTTCAAGGATTGTGTGCAACCGGAGTCAGCGTTTGCTTCACCAAATTATTTTGCAAGGGTTGTAATTTTGTCCGCAGGTTCAGCCTCAAGGAAGCATATCCACGCATAGTTGACAGGAAATCCTGCGTGTCTTCAGTTCCGCCATTTCTGGTTAACCTGAACCTGTTACTCTGTGATTGCTTTCCTTGTGGAGACTCTGCCTGTTCAAGACAGGGTCTCCACTAGTGTTTTAACTAAGAAGTACAAAACAGTTAAGCACATGTGCGTGGGCCATAGTCAATTATAGTTTTAGACTTTGATACGAGCCGGTTAAAAATGGATAGGGGGGACCACATTTGGCCCGCGGACTATAGTTTGGACACCCCTGCATTAGACAAACGGTAATGGATTTAGTTGCTAAGCCTGTACCAATACGAAGATGTTTCCTTGATGCCAGCTCGGCCTGTCACGATACCATATTTTGCTGGTCGATAATTGGGCTACAAATTAACATTGATAATCAATATTATCAGCAATATTTTTTGAGACCATTTTTTCACTTCCTTAATTGTGTGTACCAAATTTTCAGTCTAAAAGTTTCTCATGGAAGGCCTTCTTGACACACACACTGACATAGCACAATCAGAGTTGTGCAACACTTAAATATGACTCGTGCAAAAATACTGAGGGACACACAATAGATGCATTGTTCTCACTCACACAGGCTTAACTCTCACTTTTACACAAACTTGACTTTCACTTTGTAGAGGGGCGCTGGAACTGCTACAAAGACTGTGTACTTTAATTGAAAACCTTTTAAATTGTGTGATCATTGACTCTTATCCGATAATAACGTGGGCCATAGAACCATAAAGAAAAATTAAGGAAAAGAAATAGCCTTTACAATGTTTGAGTGTTTTCGGCTGTGAGACAAATTTCGGGTCAATGTGACTTACGGGATTTAATAACGACGCCATGGTCTGTATTCATCAGAAAAATAATGGCACAGGCAACACAGAAGAGGTGCACATTTTGAGGAATGTTCACCCTTTTATGTGCAATAGTTCAGGAGGTGAAGAGTAATCACCTGCCTTTTGACCCACCTGTTAACTCTGCAACCACCTAAGGTTAAAGTTTAGTTAATCCAGACAGAAAGATGAACCGTTGGTTTCATGTTTTCCTTATGACCAATGACCAGAACTCCATTTGAGGTTGTACCTTTCAAATCTCCATAAAAAGGACTAGACAAGACAGGGAATTTGTCTTTTCTCCCTTTCAAATTTTAAAAAATTGACAAATTTGCCACTGTATATTAAACAGACAAATGTGCTAAACAGACAGCGAGACAATCAGTTAGACAGACAAGCTCACTGGAAGCTACAGCAAGGTGGACAAGATGAATAGCTGGAGAGAATCCGTGGGCATTTCCAAATCGGGCTGTGTTTGAGGACGCCTATATCCATGAGTGACAGTCAAGTGGAGGTGTCAGTGAAAAATGAGTTAATCCCAGTCAAATATAAAACTTGGCTATTACCTCAAGTAGCGACACTACTTGATTGTGCACATTTGTCATTCCATCTGACAACAGCTTAAATAACATGCCGTTTCCACCAACCATTTGACTGAAAACCACAAAAAAAACCTTTTGTCGGGAGCCATTTTTACATGTCAGTATGCGCACTGATTGGTCGAGGCAATAACAATCTGCTCTCAAGCCCCCCCTCTAAGGTTAACCACCTTATATAGTCACAAAGTTCCCCAAACTATGTTGCGCCCTGTGCAATTTTAGCAGCATCCTCCCCCCCAGAACTCTGTCACTTTGTGTTTGGAGGTTTGGCTGAGAAAATTTGTCTCCCACATGGACAGAGATGATATAGTTTGTCCTCCTAGGCCCAGCCAGCCAGCCAGCCAGCCAGCAGTATTTCTAATCACTTTTGAGAATAGATATGGGTAAAGGACATTGTCTGTTGCTTGGCGCGTGAGCCTTAAGGTCTCTTCTCCCGCACCGAGTCCAAGCATCCCTTAGCCTAGCCAGCTTGTGTGAGGCATGCTTTGTTTTGGCGCCTCGGGGAGCTCACCACTGCTGGAGCTCACCAAAGTTTATGAAGTCATCCCAAACTCGCTACGTGTCTGGATGTCTCCGAGTCTCTGCGATATCTCAGCACAGTCATCCACTGAGGGTCGCCCGAGGCTGCTTACCGTTTACTTTCACCCCCCTCCACCCCATCTCCATTCCAGCCTTTCTATCAATGTGCATCTTTCTGTCTTTACACTCTGCATGGCTCAAATTAAGTATCTCATAAAACTTCCACTTAAATTGTCCTTAAAGCATATGCAAATGTTTGCGGATTCTGCCATTTAACTCTGCATCAGCAATTCCCCTGCTTGCTAGTTAATATGCACTGGCTTTAAAAGCACACAATCTCACTATATTGAGCAAGTACAAATTCAACGTCAAATCCCATTACAACACAGGAAACAAACAAACGTCTGCGTCCTTATCGGCTTAATTTACTGCAATCCCCCTCCTTGCGTTATGTCACCTTCTATCGAGAGCGCACATTAAATTGTACCAGTTTGAGGCCTGCATTTTCCCTTGATTACTTTTCTGACCTGTTTTTTTGCTTTTTAAATCTCAATTTTAATCTGTTGACCGATCCATCACGCTTTAGTGTAGTAGGGCCTCGAATAAGCTGAATAAGTGTCATTGAAATGCACATTTAGCTGCTGCAATCCAGTCAGATTGTTTGGGAGTTGTTGACTTTTTGAGGTTAGTGTATAGGAAGCAAGGTGGCTTTCTGGGTCCAGATTGGCTCCAACTGCTGGCTCCCTATGCTGATTCCAGTGGTTGTGAACTCTGCATTAACAGACAAAAATGTCTATTAACATTTGATTCACATTATACTATACCTGGGCATACATTTCTGACTTCTTTTCTCATAAATTTACAACTTTATTCTCATAAATTTACGACTATCCTCGAAATGTCAGATTTTTTCCCCCCCAATGTGGCCCTAATACTCGGTCGGATTTTTGCACATGGATTCCTTCATTTAATCCAAGCACCCTTCATTTTTTCTGCAGCAATATGAAGAATTCCCTTCCGTGATAAATGTACAAATATACATTCATTGCCATGTAGGCCTACACACATATATATGCACATATATATATGCACACATACACATATGCGCAAATGTATGAGCAGACAGACACTGATGGAGTTGTCTATTTGTTTGTGGCTCTGCAACTACTTTGCATGGTGATTCAATTCCAAGGCTGTTAGAGCACACTGGGCTGTCCTTGGCTGTCACGTCTCATCATTGGCCATTCAGTGAGAGTTCAGATGAGCAGAGGGCAGTGTTTGAGCAATGCAACGGTGCCAGGGGGAGGTGGTGTGATGTGGGGGGCATTCTCTGCAGCTGAGTGACAGATGATGGCAGTGACTGACTCCACCTTATCAGGGCTTGGCCGTCGCAGGCTTCATAGGGGAGTCTGGGCCCGAGAGGGTAAATAAAAGGTGTGTTTGTAGCAGGCGTTCACACTCCGGCACACAAGGTGCAGGTAAATGCATACTTGGAAAAAATGTACACACATGCAAGAAACAACAGCAGCCTCCCACGTGAACATGCGCCCACTGTCAAACAATCACCGTGTTGTCTCCCTATTGATATTCCTCGCAGCTGTGGCCTTCATGCACTTCCAAGTCATCATGGGCTGCCTGCAGCAACCATGCATAATGGAAGTCTGTACCACTTCACTCCTCCCTCTCTTTCCTCTAACCCCGCAGAAAAGAATGTGAGTGTTTCTTAATGTGTGTGCAAGGAAACAGCTACTTTTAAAAAATTCAAAGTCAGTCAGAGAAGTGTACTGGGGCAACACAATAACCTCAACTAAGACAGCCTTGATGTAACTGAAGAAAAAGCTTTTTTGTTGTGCATGGCATTGGTATGGTGATTATATATTATATAAAAATAAATACTAATATTAGAACATTAAAAAATATATTTTTTATATAATATAATTTATATTATATTTTTTATATAATATAATTTCATATTAATATTAAAATGCATTTGTACAAGCAACGCCTTACCCCTGAAAGGTGCCTGGCACCTTCTGCAGCTGAGTACTTAAATGCGCTACAGTATATGATGTAGATTCACAGTAAACTCCTTTCACTTTTACAAAGCCCTTCACCCAATATAATCGTGCCTTTTATTTCTTTTTTGTCCAAATAGTCCTATTCAGCAGGTTTTCCTCCATGCTCCTCTGCTCCTTATCATTCTGCACATTATTTACGGCCTCATTAGCACCATGCATGGAGACACTCGTGTCTGCTTCTTTGCATTTAAGTAGTTTACATGGCAAATCCAGAAAGACAACACACCCTGAGCGGCTTTTTCCTCACTCCGGTTACCTGCTGAGCTTGTTAGCCTTGTAGACGTGTGACGAAGAGAGAGCAAGACACAGCAGATGCCACGCTGCCTGAGAAAGAATGGCATGAAAGCACTTTTTTTTTTCTACCAACTCCTTTCATTCAAAATCTGCTAGCATTGCATTTCTTCAAAGCGTGTAAAAGGGATCTTCAACAACCTTTGTATAACTTTGAGAGTATGTAAATGAACAATGTTTGACTTCCCCTCATCTTGTGTGCGCCCCCCACAATTCCCTGCTGACTTTTTCCGCATCTCTGACGTTGTTGTTTGAAGTACACACTGTAAATGTGTGTTTTGTTTTGGTACGCCTGCCACCGCGGACACTTGCATCAAGCTCCTGAAAGCAGAACAGCCTGCCCGCCATGCTGTCACCAAGCTAGCAGTGCAAAACAGGGATTTATGGTAAAACTAAGATTTATTTATGTATTTTGTAAGATGACACACGGTATAGGATGGGCAAAACAGTTCATTCCGTTTTGTTTTCAATTGGCTGACATTTAGTTGACATTTTTCCCAATGCTGCCATCATAAAACCTTTCTTAACTGTACAGTTAATGTTTTAAATAACATTTTAAAATTGTTCTTATACATTTTTGTCAGTATTGTAGCATCCATTAGGGCATAGGCAGCCGCAATGTACTATGAGAGTTAGGAAACAGTAACTGCCCGGACTCCTTCCACATATATACATAGCTGTAAATATTGTGCAGCGCCTGTCGTTCGCACAAAGGTAGTTAGACTGCCACCTGCTAACTAGTGAGAGGTGTGTTGCATGGTGTAACTCAGCTCATTTGGCCGGCAGAATCTTGTTATAAATTAAATTAAAAAAAGAATAATACTAACATAAAATAACTATTAATATTTGTCCATTGAACTGTATTATAAATGTATTTTCTGTATGATTACAATCATTTTAAACATTTTTTAAGTAAAAAATGCTGAATTTGCACATTTCCTGAACAAATACGGGGCACACGAGGCTCTCTCTTCTCAGCTTAGTGCACTCAGACGTGCGCACTGAGTTGCATCATGGCTCCTGCCAGTTTCTGTTCATCAGCATTTCGCCAGTAATGTAATGTTGCAGAAACATTGATTATACACCAGGACTTTCTAAAGCCTGTGTAATGTCTTTAATGAAAGTGTGACATCATTATTCTTGATAATCGGACAATGAATTACACATAAATGTCATACAGGAGGCACTTGCAGTACCGATGCATCCTGAAGGGGTGGGGGCAAGCATGAGCTTGAAAATGCCATCCTTCCATACAGAGGAAATGTTTTGGGGTATTTTTGACAGCAGCACAAGATGTTGAGCAGCAAGTTAAAAGCATTAAATATCTCTTTATGCTCCGCTGAATGAATGAATGATTTTGACTCCCAAGATGGAGGGTTATATACAGTATACGAGAATCAAGCTCACCAGAAGGTGATCAGACTTTTACAACAAAGTATCAGAACTTTTCCTGGAGAAGGATAGGGCACTTGTACTTCACATACAAAAAGTAAGTACAAATGTCAGTTAATAAATAAATAAATTGGACTAAGAAGTATTTGAAAACAGTTTTTTAACAGAAGTGAATTATTCTGTACTCCTCTCTGAGCTACCACCTTGTCGTAGGGGAGGAGTTTGCGTGTCCCAATGATCCTAGGGGCAAAGTTGTCTGGGGCTTTTATGCCCCTGCTAGGGTCACCCATGACAAACAGCTGTTAAGTGATAGACCAGTTAGTGGGTCAGCAGACCCTAATGAAGAGACAGAACATTGGACCTAGATTTCCCCTGCCCGGACCCGGGTCACCAGGGTCCCCCTCTGGAGCCAGGCCTGGAGGTGGGGCACGATTTTGAGCGTCTCATGGTCGGGCTTGCATCCATGGGGCTATGGCAGGCACAGCCCAAAGGCGCATCATGGGTCTTCCCATTAAACTCACCACTCATAGGAGGGGCCAAAGTGATTGGGTGCCGAGTGAGCTGGGTGGCAGCCGAAAGCGGGGACCTTGGCGGCCCGATCCTTGGCTGCAGAAGCTAGCTCTTAATCTGTGGAATGTCACTTCTCTGGTGGGGAAGGAGCCTGAGCTGGTGTGCCCTCGCTGGTCGTGTCGTCGGACTTGCGGCCGCATGTTTTGGACAGAGAGGCGGAACTGTCAATCGATCATCATCTGGTGGTGAGTTGGCTCCGATGGTGGGGGAGGACGCCGGTCAGACCTGCCAGGCCAAATGCATTGTGAGGATCTGCTGGGAGCGTCTGGCAGAGTCCGCTGTCAAAAGGAGTTCCAACTCCCACCTCTGGGACAGCTTTAGCTATGTTGCAAGGGAGGCAGTGGACATTGAGTCCATGTGCGCCATGTTCCACGCGTCCATTGTTGAGGCGTCTGATTGGAGATGTGGCCGTAAGGTGGTCAGTGCCTGACCCAGAACACGTTGGTGTAAAGGTGACTATAAGGGAGTTACTTCATGTCTAGAGGGCTCTATAATGTTAAACGTATTTACAAGGTTGTAAACAGGTTTTCTATACTCTAACTATGAAAATATTTGATTTAGAAATAAGAAATCCTACTTTGAGGAAATTCAATTATCACGGTCTGGTCTGAAACCAATTAACCGCGATAAACAAAGGATTACCGTACTGTCATCTGCTAACTAATTAAAGGTGTGTTGACTGGAATGACACCCCTGACACTCATCAGCTGCCAACTAGTTAAAGGTGTGTTCAAAAGACTGATTGCAACAGGCTGGATATTACACTTTTTTCAACCAAAAAAGATAAGAACACCACCACCAGCTACCAATGACTGGTCACTCATGGCTGCCTGGTATTCATGTCAATTTCCGCAGCGCGGTGATCAACAATTTGCAGTCATGCTGTCGTTACAATAGGCTATACAATCCATGGTATCTAACGTTAGTAGCTAAACTTAGCCTAATCACTACCATTAGCTAACGAAAAACATAAGTATTGTGTGTGTGTGTGTTAGGTCGGGTGTAGCTTATGTACTCAAAGCAGGAAGAGGGCAGGATGTAATGGCTGGTAGTACGTTCGAATGTTGGCGCCCTCTCGCCAGCTGGGGAAGTCGCTGCATACCGTCCACTTCTTCATCTTCTGAGAAGAGTTTAACAAAGGTACTTATACTGTTAGTGTTTGACAAAGCTATACTAGCTATACTGCCATGTGCCAACTAGTCAGAGGTGTGTGGACTGGTGTGACACTTTCATTCATCATCTGTTTTTTTGTTTTTTGTGCAAAGCAGAGGCATAGTTTTTCCAGAAAATTTAGTTTCAACTCCAAACTGTAGTACTTCAGGGGCATATGACTCTGGAGGTTCTACTTTCTTTGCCTATTTATGAGACAATCAGCCCAGTTTTATAGACCACCATCTTCAAGGCTGTAAACACTGGTAAGTGTTACCCAGAGGCACATTTAGATGCAAGATTCATGCCGCGCTATCATATATGGGAAAAATAATTTATTAATATGTGTTGGTGATGGTTTTGTGCCTACAGTACCTATGTGATATTCATATGCACATAAAGCATACATACATTCATTACAGGTGCGTGATTGTGTATTTTTTCAGTTGGTGTGTGTTAGTTTTACTTGATTAAAGCACAGCACAAGATTAAAATTTCACTCGGGCCGTGTTCTCTAACCGTTTTGACACAGGCTCCTAACCTGCCCCCAAATCAAGTCTTCATTTTCAGGTGGATTGGCCACATGGCATAATACACTTTGTCTCTCGAATTCACTTTCCACACCCCCTCTGCCTGTGTGGTTCTCAGGGACATACATGGCTGACTGGCTCCTGGGGGCGAGACAGATGGAGACTGCTGGCCAGCCTGACACATGTTGAAAGACTGTGATGAGTCAGTGACGAGAGGTGGGCGGAATGAAGGCCCAGAGCGCTCTTTCCATGTGTCTATGTTGATGGGAGCATGGGAGGATTGGAAGGTGCTACAGCATACGTGTTGTTAATTGAAACGGGGCTTTGACAGGACTCGCCGTTATCCAGCTCACGGTTGTCCATATTCTGAAACTGCTCAAAAAATGTAGTTTAGGCGACCAGTCTCATGCATTTTCCAAAGTTGTCTTCCTCCAAACTATGGCACACACTTCTATAGCCCAAAGCAATGAGTGCCAAGTATGCATTGGGGTCGAGCTGAATAATTTAGCCCTGGATCAGAGGACATTTTCATACTTCCATTGGCACATTTATCTCAGCAATCCTCCCATCTCCTCTTTTGCCCCCCAAATGTAACTTCCTTCTCAGACCCCCATAAATATCAGAATCCACAAATGACTTTTCTTGAGGAACATGGAAAGAAAAGCTAGAATTTGAGAGTTCTGTGTGATGGGGAGTTTTACGATGCTTTAGGTTATGTCCATATGAATACAGATTTTTTTTAAACGCATATTTTTCTATGCGTTTTGGCCTTTCATTCACACACAAACCGAGGTTGTTGTCCTGAGCTTTTGGAAAACCCCAACCA
This sequence comes from Dunckerocampus dactyliophorus, assembly GCF_027744805.1. NCBI lineage: Eukaryota > Metazoa > Chordata > Actinopteri > Syngnathiformes > Syngnathidae > Dunckerocampus > Dunckerocampus dactyliophorus. The sequence continues at coordinate 5,800,519 of NC_072821.1, read as the reverse complement.
GAAGATTTTCGAAAGCAAGCTCCAGCATACTGTATGTGTGTGGACAGTGAAGACAGAGCTTTTGGTTTGTTGCCGACAGATGATGTAACAGTTAAGTGCCGTCCTTTCCACACCAGATAAGTGTAATTGAATGTGTGCAATGGCAAATGTTCCATTGCTGTTTTTAAGCATACTGAAATGACTTTTTGTGTGTTTAAGAGCAAACATACGCCTACTTACGCTTTACATTGACAAACAAAGGCACCATTATGGGCTCCGGAGGACGCCCATAAAGGACTGTTTTGATCTGTAAAATTTAAACGGCTACGACGCTCACACCAACGACGGCGATTTGGGAGAAGACACGATCGGACCTCTAGCTGGTGGGACAACGTTGACAAGCATGTTGTTATTTTGGAAGAATGGCGTGAGAAGACACCGTGACTGCATCTGACTGAGCTGCTTCGCCCGCACATTGAAAGCTTCCCTGTTACATATGCTTGTTTTGTGCTGCATAACAACTGCTATATTTTAATAATGAACATATGTTTCATACATTTTCAGTTTTATATTCAACAAATTTTGTTGACAAATGTGAAATAAACGACTGAAAGGTAACGCCAGCAGTCCACATGTATCTTCTCCTGCAGAATTGCCATGTTTGTTACTGGGCCGTCTACGGAAATGACGTCATCGATGCTTCTGATTGCCATAACAGTTCATGGCTGCAGGGTCGCCATTACTTTGGCACTCACGTGAGAGCCTGTGAGTGTGTATTCGTGTGGATAGAAATATGTGGACAGAAATAGTTGTAAATGTGTGTCCTGATTATTGTGTCATTAATTTTATATTTTTCAGTGGTTTTAGGTGTAATTTCATGATCACGCCGATTATTCCCAATGTTGCCTTTTCCATGATGTTTCTGATGGAATGCCCTTTTGGTTTAAGAGTTATTATTGTGCTGACTGACGGCTTGGTCTTGTCAAGTTAAAAGACATTCTTGAAGCTTCAGCATTGTCATATTTAAAAAGAAAAGTGAATGGATGTGCTGTATATACCTGTACATGCATTTGAGCCTGTGTGGAGTAGAGAAAATTCAAAATTAATTAAAACTTCTACACCCGATTCTTGTTTTGAAAAAATAATTGAATATGTCTGCTGTTAGATGTCCTCCTTGGAAAAGAACACCTTAAATCAATAATGAAAAGCCCATAATTAATATGACCCTCATGCCCATGTTGAGTTGAGAGATCGCCAAAGGTCGGAGCTGGTTGTCCTTCCAGTGAAGGCACGTTGACACATGGCTCCTTTCCAACCGTTCTGGCTCTGGTTGTAACTTTTAGGACTTCTCTGTGTACAAACAACCCCCAGAGTTGCAAAGAAAAATAGTGACTGACCTCCAGTACAATTGATGCATCTTTTAGAACACCGCCCTGTCTTGTACTATAGCGTTTTCCTGCCCAGCAGTTTTAAATCCTTAGCGTTAGAGTTTTTGTGAGGTCTTATGTCCACTGTGCCTTGGGGTTCAGATTTCCATAATGTCATTAACACAGTAAATAATTCACAATTTAATTCATTTTCAGCGAGTGACAGCTTTTACTGTGGCTTTTAGAGAAGATTCCCATCCGGCAACCAGGGACAGATATTTGCATTAAAGACTGTATGACAGGCAGCATCTTAATGGCCTTTATGCAAATAGTCTATGAGGGTAATTAATGAAATATATGACCAGGAATAGACAGGAATGGCTTTCACTGCATCTGCATGTAGTTTAATATGTTTCTCCTGTCGGAGGAGCGCTGCTGCTGCTTTCTCACCATCTGAAAACTAGTTAGTGGTATGTTGACTGGATTTACAGTACACTCCCGCTATTGGTCACCTACAAAGGTACAAAGGTAGTTATACTCCCATCTGCTAAGTAGTTAAAGGTGTGTTGACTGGAGCAACACTCCTGTCACAGATATGTAGATGACACATGGGTCAAGAAACAGCACTCTCAGGATAAAATGTACATATTCCAGACAGAGAAGACTGATAGTTTGAAAGGGGAGTGAAGGAGGCCATCTGCGTCAAAGTTGAGAAACCATCACTGAACAGAGGGGGAGGTTGCATCTCTCCCCTACATACAATGCTGTCTTTTCATACCTTCTTAAAAGATTCAATCAGTTCGCCTCTAACAGATAAACACAGCGCAGCCACCTTGGTTCCAGGCGTGTCCATGACCACCGTTACATCTGAATGGAATGCTAGCGAGGGTGATACCACACAAACGACTATCCTCTGTTCACCGTTGTATCTTTTGATACCATAAAACAGCAAAACGGTTCCTGTCTTTTACAGGATAAATACCAACTCCTGAGACTATGGTTGTACTACCTAGTCATTGAGCATGAACTGATGAAGCCTGATGAAGCCTCAGCCTTCAGATGAGAGATGAAACATCTTCTAAGACAACCTGAACAGTCCAGTTGCAATCAATTCAATATCCTGAGATTCCTGTCACACACTTGTTGATGAAGTACAACAAAGGGGTTATACTGCAAACTGATAACTAGTTAACGGTGCGTTGATGGGAGTGACACTCCTGTCATTCATTTATTGATAGTGAAGCAAAGGTATTTTGTAATACAGCCATCTGAAAACTAGTTAGAGGTGCGTTGACTGTCGTCTATCGATAACGGTTACCAAAGGTAGTGACACTACTATCTGCTAACTAGTTAGTGGTGTGTTTGCAGAAGTAACACTCTTGTCATTTGTTTTCTGTTGCTAGTTTAACAAAAGTAGTTACTGTGTAATCCCAAATGCCAACAAGTAGACGAGTGTGGCCGACCCTGCTTTAGACGATGACAGAGCTTCTGTCCTGTGAGATACACAGAGGTAACTTCTGTCAAACTTTGGGTTTTTGGATTTTTCACATAGAGCAGATAGTCTTCTTTGTTTTCTACATGTGTTTCCCAGGTTAATATCCTTTTTTTCACACTGTAAACAAACAGGAAGAAATTTTGGTGTATGGACTATGGTCTATGCTACTGGACAATCTACTTGGCTACATTACACCAGCAAGTCCAAAATCGGACAAAATGTGGAAGGAAAACAAGGAGAAAGGACGGGCGTAGAAGGATGCAAGCACATCAGAGATGACCCATATTGGTGCAACTTGTTATGGATTCAGAAAGAGGCTGCTGCGCTTGTTAGTGCACGGCTGGGTGGCGTTGGGAGATGCAGTTATCTGTCGCGGCTAAAGCCCTCTGCAATTCTATTACGCTTGTTTATAGCGCTTGGCAAACGACACACTTAGAGATACTTTGGCTTTTTCAGAAAGGGTTGAAGGGGGAAGAACAGAGAGAACATCCTGAGCAAAGTGAGGAGATTGGAAGTTGCAGATTAAATTGAGGATGACTGTCAAACTACAAGTACATGCAGTGCAATGGTTCATAAACACTATGGGATTAAATGATACAACGGATTATGTTTTATAATCTTTCTATGAATTCAAACACTCACACAGTTCGAGAGGATTTGCAAAACAAAACTCAATATTTCCGACAGCGTCTCAGAAGCTTTCCCCATTTTAAGAGATGCAAAGTGTCGCTGCTAATGTAAATTTCGAGCTGGTTACTACTCGCTATGCTTTTTGTTCATCTGAGTGGGGATAATGGATGCACCTGTAAATTACAACTGTGTATGGGTGTGAGCCTACGTGCTACATTAAAATGTAATTGCTTGGGGTGTTTTCAAATTACAGCATGCTTTTCAACTGCACGATGCACCAATGATGTCAAGTGGTTTTCTTTATTTTTTCACATAAGCACTGCTGTTGATCGCAAATTACGGTGATGGCAATGTTCATGATTGACATGCATAACAAGTTACATGAAGGAAAATCACATGTATGCACTTGAACAACTCAACATGTCCGAAAAGGAGTAGGAAGAAACAGAGTATATTGAATCCTACCCCTTCTCCCTGTCCCAACAATTTCTGACAGTTAGCTGAAATGGTGCATTTTTCTCATAGGGGGAGAAAAGAATAAAAATAAAAGTAAGTGTAATAGATAGCTCATGCAGTGATGAAAGAAAAGTAAAAACATTAAAGTAAAGTAAATAAATGAAATAACTAAAATATAAATAAATGGAAAATAAAATATAAAATAAATAAAGAGATTACATATAAAATAAATGAAATAGAAAAATAAATACAGTAGTTAAAAATCCCTCTGCATTTTGCACTTTGAATTTCGCGGCTTCACTCTATCATGGGTTTTCAAAAATATATTAATTAATAAATCACGCTGTTTTGTGGTTTAATTTCATATACTAATATATACATATTTTTTAAACATGCATATTTAAGTGCATTTTATGAATTTTTTTACCTAAATTAAGTATTTTCAAGCATAAAAATGGCTAAATGAACAAATACAAATATAAGGCATTCAGAAGACACATTCAAAGACGTTGTGATGATATGTAGTATTTTTCACTGGTCACTAGGTGTCAGTAATGTTACTATAATGTTCGGTGAGACGCACAACCACCAGACTTGATCGCCTGAACAATCGGCTTTTATTGCAGCTTTGAATTACCTATCAATTTGTAAATTTAAAAAATCCTATTTGACAGTATGTGACTTGAAAGCATGCTAAATGAAACGAGACAAAAGCACAATTGTATTTTATGTACAACCACTGAATAATTTATACATACATACGGCCTTCTATTGAATGCATTTGGTATCCCTTACAGCTTTTAATGTCTCTGCTATCCCCTTCCTTTCTGAACAAAATCTCCGACATAATGTACATACAGTACGACCTATATTTCAACATGCCGCCATCGTCTGCATTTCTCTGCGGCTCATTGCCGAAACATAATCAAGGCTAATGAGTCAATAAATTCAACAAAATAAATCTGCCAACAAGATTTGGACTAAAACATAGATTTTCAGTCCTTCAAAAAAACAAATTAACAACACCAGCCAGTGGATTAATGGAAAAATATTGATGCATTCACACTTCAAATTCCTTTTATTATTTTTAATCTGCATCCTCACAGATGGAGATGCTGATGCGCAGTCAAGTGTGACTCTATAATGACATCATAGCAAAAGAAGTAGAACACGTTTGAAAAAAAAAAGCAGCATGGCTTGATGCTGATACGCTGTGATGGACGTGTGGGAGTAGTAACTACCAGTCTAGTGCACCAAAGTGTGCACTGAGTGTTTGCCATATTTGACGTGACACACTTTTAATGAGCCACCACGACTTCCCATGTATGAAAAAGTACAGATGGAGCAATTCACTGGGGGGATGAGTTGTGGCGATATATCACGTAAGCGTGTGAGGGAGGGAGGCCACAGCCTTCAAACAGGATTTTGGCTTGTGGCCGTTTCATCAACATACATTTCCTGTCATATAGATATGATACCACAAATGTTTTTATGTTTATAAAAATAAATGGGACTAGTCAGTATTTGTAAACCAGTGAATAATTCTCGTCTTTTCTTATACAGTCTGCAGGTTTGAATTATCTCACAACAGACACAATAATCCCTCATAAAAATTCCTAATAACAACACGGGTTACTGTTGCGGTCGTTACCCACGCAAAGCTAAAACTCAACTCTGAACCCCCGACGTCACCTGTGGTCTGCCTGTCACTCAATTCATCAAGGGAACACATTTATCGCAACACACATGATCATGACTCTTATTTATGTCTTAAATGGCTTATTTATTCTTATTATGTCTACTATATTGGGTAATGCGAGTGTAAATGTGGCTATAGGGGTGTTAGTTCATGTCTAGAGGGCTGTAATAATGTTAAAACCCATATTTAGAAGGTTGTCAACAGGTTTTGTATGGTCTTAACTGGGAAAATATTGCATTTACAGTCGCCCTTCGCGACATCGCGGTTCGAACGTCGCTCCCTCGCTCTATTGCGGTTTTTGTCTTGTGGTTGACTACGACCTATTATTAGGGGGAAAAATGTATATTTAAGTAAATTGTACATACTCTTTTGCCCAAATTGAGCAATAATTTTCAAGCATAAAAATGTCTAAGTGCACTAAAATACAAAGACAGAAAGCCATTAAGACCACAACTTGTGAACGTAGTATTCTACATTGCTCACTAGGTGTCATTGTTGTTCATTTGGTGAACCACCACCAAAGCACCAGACTTGAACAACCAGCATTTATTGCAGGTTTAAATTATCTCACTAGCAGGCATAACCAACAACAAGCTAAAATTCAACCCAACTCTGAACACCCAACGTCAAACCCAATGTAAACTGTCTTGAACGCTTATTTTCTCTGATGATATCGACTATATTGGGTAATACGAATGTAACGGCAACTATATGGGTGTTATTTCATGTCTGGATGGCTCTAGTAATGTTGAAAACTGTATTTAGATAATTGTAAACAGGTTTTCTATGCAATAACTACAAAAATATTTCAATTATAAAGAAGGAATCTTACTTAGTGGAAGTTCACTGTACTATATTAATGTACCAAAAACCCGATTGATTTCAAATGGTATCCAACACAAGGAAGAAATATCAAGAGTCAAACCTTTGCGTGTTCCTCCAGCCGCAATTCTTCGGACCTTTTAGGGGCTTTTCATCGTTATCCAAGCTCAAACATTTTAAAAGGGTATCTGACCCAAGGTGCCTCAGGTAGTTGGGGTTAAAGGTCACCATAATCATTACTTTCCCTCACCGCCAACGAGTGATTGCTTTGCGTAATGACAGGGTCTTTCGTTCACCTCATCAAAAATACATTGTGTTGCCTATGCTTCAAAGTTATCTCCAACAGGTCAATAAGAAAATGCCCTCAAGGAGACTCTCAATGACCTCTTGCAGCAATTAGAATTTGGGAAACCCTCATTAGTGCCCTTTTGTGATATGCAATGACATTCTCCTAGCGTAGAGATACTGTAATTTGTCAGACACTTTTGGAGGGCCTCAACCCCTGACTTCTTTCCTTCATTAAGTGTAAACTTTGGTTTAACTTTTTCAAATCTTGAAAAAGCCCTAAAAATCCTGACAGCCTGCATGGCTTTTATGACCTTCCGTGCAGTTTTTGATGGATTTTGGTGGTTTTCGTAGTTAAATAAAGATGCGGTACTACCATGTGCTAGAATACTTGAAACATGACATTGTTTGCCTGTGAAATGGCTGATAGTTCCATTATTTATGAATTCATCAGCCTTATATTGTTGCTATTCAATAACACGTGTATGTAACACTGCTCATGGACAACTTTAGCAGCAGAAAGACTATGCTAGTTTTAAATATGTTTCATGATCTTAAAATTAGCATTGTAGCTCCTTTTTGGTTGTTTGCTAAAGGGTGTCTGTGTAGCGTCTGCATCTCTTGAGGTCACTAGTGTGTGAGAGTGACAAGAAGAAAAGATGGCTTTCTTGAGGATAGGGATAAGGTCAAGCTTTTGAGATGAGACCTCCAAATCCGAGGCCATGGTTGTCAGTTAGAAAAGGGTGGATTGCACCCTACGGTTTGGGGGTGAGGTCTTGCCCCAGGTGGAAGAGTTCAAGTATCTCGGGGTCTTGTTCACGAGTGAGGGAAGGTTGGAACGTGAGGTCGACAGGCAGATTGGCGCAGCGTCTGCAGTAATGCGGTCGCTGTACCGGACCGTCGTGGTGGAGAGAGAGTTGAGCCTGAAGGCATAGCTCTCAATTTACCGGTCGATCTATGTTCCCACCCTCACCTATGTTCATGAGCTTTGGGTTGTGACCGAAAAACCAAGATCGCGGATACAAGCGGCTGAAATGAGTTTTCTCCGTAGGGTGGCCGGACTGACCCAAAGAGATAGAGTGAGGAGCTCAGTCATCTGGCTGGGCTCAGAGTAGAGCTGCTACTTCTCCACGTCGAGAGGGGTCAGTTGAGATGACTCAGGCATCTAGTTCGGATGCCTCCTGGACGGCTCCCTGGTCAGGTGCTCGGGGCATGCCCAGCCGGGAGAAGGCCCCGAGGCAAACCTAAGCTTATGTCTCACAGCTGGCCTGGGAACGCCTTGGAAGAGGTGGCCGGAGACCGGGAAGTCTGGACTTCTTAACTGAGGCTGGTTCCCCCGCGACCCTGATAAGTGGAAGAAAATGGATGGATGGATGGATGGATGGATGGATGGATGGGATAAAGTTTGCATGTATAAAGACTGCCTGTCTTTTTGAGACCTTTTCTTGACAAAAAAATACCACCTCGTATTCATGTCTTATAGGCAGCTGCCTCTCTCCAGATCACTGGTGTATGTGAGTGACTGGGAGAAAAGCTTTGACTTGCTTGCGGAGAAGACGAGTGGCTGGTTTGTAAGCATAAATCTGTAGAACGGAATATAAGGCAATCCATCAGAAAAAACACAAGTCTCATGTTTGGGTCATCCATCCATTTTTGATGTCGCTTATCCTAATTAGGGTCGCGGGTATGCTCTAGCCTATCCCAGCTGACTTTGGGCGAGAGGCGGGGTAAACCCTGGACTGCTTGCCAGCCAATCGCAGGGCACATACTGTATAGACAAACATTCACGCTCACATTCATACCTATGGACAATTTAGAGTCGCCAGTTAACCTAACATGCGTGTTTTTAGAATGTGGGAGGAAACCGAAGTACCCGGAGAAACCCCACGCACGCACGGGGAGAACATGCAAACTCCAAAAAGAGATGCCAACGGAGATTCTAATCCAGATCTTCCCGATCTCCTGACTGTGTGGCCATCATGCTAACCACTAGGCCACCGTGCGGCATGTTTGGATCAATAGGGTACATTTTGTGATTATAATGGTTCATCTTTTTCAGATTTTTTGTCTCGGGAAATGGTTTGTTGTTGCACTTTAAAATGTTTTGTGTCAATTATTCCATTTGATTTGACTAATGTGAGTTATAATTCTGCACTAACATACATATGTATTTCCACTAGGATACACATTAATTTAGAGGCCTCTCCAACACAAGTCCTCCATGCATATCACCTGATTCAACTAGCCTTGGGTGTCTGGGCATGTGAAGTCTGCCCTTCATCGTCTCTGGCCCTATAGACAGGCACGTGCACAGATAGACCCCTAGTGGTGCTCGAGCACCTGTCCTTTTGCCCTCCATGAGCAGAGTGCCCCTTCTGCTGAGCTCAATTGTTGAAGAATGAAGATGAAATTTAGCTAATGCAGCGAATTCTGGCATATTTACTGTGATGCATTTGCTCATATATTGATGTGTACTGTCCTAATCAAATCAATAACAACAACAATAAAAATTACATTTTCTGTCATCAGTTGCCCCCAAATACGTTTTTTCTGGCATATATTTCAGTTCTTCCCCGACCGGCTCGGCTGTGCTCACAAGCTCCACCCCTCCTCAAGCACTGCTGAATGCTGACCGGCCGCAGCCTGTCGTCTCCGCTGACTCGCAGTATCAGACAGACAGGTAATAGCTGTGTTTGTGCAATCCCCTGACGTTGTTTGGTGCTAAATTAACCACAACATTAGCCCCTCGTCCAGCTGTTAACTGACGTTTGTCACCTTTAACGAAGGCAGAGGATGCAGGGCAGGCAGAGATTTTAAAGACCGCTGTACATTTTGAGAAGTTCGCTCGTTTTGTTTCATTTAAATTTGTAGTTACCGAGATGAAAGGTATGTCTTAAGTTGAACTTCTTGACAGTGAGGTATATTGTGGTATATTATTTGTGTGATTTATTCATAAAAAAAGTATTTTTTTACTGGCTTGAGTACCTGCCCCACAAAATGTCTGTGCACATGCCTGCCTATACATCTCAATATCCTGAATATAAGACATCTCGTTCATCTTATGTTTGGGTCGGTGAGCTACATCGCAGTTATTGTGATTAAAACACACCATTTGAATTTAACAATTGCTTTAGGCTTTACATGCACATGCTCCCTTCTTAAAATAGGATAATAAATTACAGGGCCCCACATTGATCCGCAATCAGACAGCTAGACCGTTGAATGATTTCATCTGGAAAAAAAACAAATATGACACGAGGCCCACTCTTCATGATGAGACCACAGAACCTCCCAGGCTGCAAAACATGACCATAATTCCAGTGCTGGTGAGGAAAGTAAATGAGAAATCAATCAAACACTTAAGCCTCATTTCATTGTGCAAGCGCGCTGATCCATCACCGGGTGTTACGGTCATAGGCGGCTTCGACTTGAGTGCACGCTTAAAAAAAAACGCAAACACACGTGGGATGCGGACTGAAATATTAAAAGGTCAGTCGAGAGACAAAGAGGGAAGACGGGTGCCGTTAACAAGCCGGGCCTGTGAGCTGTCTGTCCCTTTCTGTTTGTCCATGTGAAACAACAGCGTCTATGTCTGGCATGCAACATGCACACACCAGCTGTGCCGTTGCCTCATAAATCACTCACATCAGTTGAGCCAACATTGGTAAGAGCATGGATTATAATGGCAAACATTAAATGAGTGGAAGTTACATTGTTTTTAATTAGGGCTGTCAAACATAGCTAATTTATTTCATTAATTACGTTAAATTTGTTAGCGTAATTAACGCTTAGCATCATGGCAAGCGACACCTCTCTGTTATGACGACTGACAGAGGCACAGTGTCGTGTCCTGACAGAGTCACACAGAGTCTAACCCTCTTAGATAACTTGATTTTGACCCGAACACATCAACAGCAGTGCAATTCCAACACTATGTATGTATCTCCAACTCACAAACACTATCTATGTATCTCCAACTCACAAACAATATCTATGTATCTCCAACTCACAAACACTATGTATGTATCTCCAACTCACAAACACTATCTATGTATCTCCAACTCACAAACAATATGTATGTATCTCCAACTCACAAACACTATCTATGTATCTCCAACTCACAAACAATATGTACGTATCTCCAACTCACAAACAATATGTATGTATCTCCAACTCACAAACACTATGTATGTATCTCCAACTCACAAACAATATGTATGTATCTCCAACTCACAAACAATATGTACGTATCTCCAACTCACAAACACTATGTATGTATCTCCAACTCACAAACAATATGTACGTATCTCCAACTCACAAACACTATGTATGTATCTCCAACTCACAAACACTATGTATGTATCTCCAACTCACAAACAATATGTATGTATCTCCAACTCACAAACAATATGTACGTATCTCCAACTCACAAACACTATGTATGTATCTCCAACTCACAAACAATATGTACGTATCTCCAACTCACAAACAATATGTACGTATCTCCAACTCACAAACACTATGTATGTATCTCCAACTCACAAACAATATGTATGTATCTCCAACTCACAAACAATATGTACGTATCTCCAACTCACAAACACTATGTATGTATCTCCAACTCACAAACAATATGTACGTATCTCCAACTCACAAACAATATGTACGTATCTCCAACTCACAAACACTATGTATGTATCTCCAACTCACAAACACTATGTATGTATCTCCAACTCACAAACAATATGTATGTATCTCCAACTCACAAACAATATGTACGTATCTCCAACTCACAAACAATATGTACGTATCTCCAACTCACAAACACTATGTATGTATCTCCAACTCACAAACAATATGTACGTATCTCCAACTCACAAACACTATGTATGTATCTCCAACTCACAAACAATATGTACGTATCTCCAACTCACAAACAATATGTATGTATCTCCAACTCACAAACACTATGTATGTATCTCCAACTCACAAACAATATGTATGTATCTCCAACTCACAAACAATATGTACGTATCTCCAACTCACAAACACTATGTATGTATCTCCAACTCACAAACAATATGTACGTATCTCCAACTCACAAACAATATGTACGTATCTCCAACTCACAAACACTATGTATGTATCTCCAACTCACAAACAATATGTATGTATCTCCAACTCACAAACAATATGTACGTATCTCCAACTCACAAACACTATGTATGTATCTCCAACTCACAAACAATATGTACGTATCTCCAACTCACAAACAATATGTACGTATCTCCAACTCACAAACACTATGTATGTATCTCCAACTCACAAACAATATGTATGTATCTCCAACTCACAAACAATATGTACGTATCTCCAACTCACAAACAATATGTACGTATCTCCAACTCACAAACACTATGTATGTATCTCCAACTCACAAACAATATGTACGTATCTCCAACTCACAAACACTATGTATGTATCTCCAACTCACAAACAATATGTACGTATCTCCAACTCACAAACAATATGTACGTATCTCCAACTCACAAACAATATGTATGTATCTCCAACTCACAAACATGTCTCTGCTCCCTCTGACCTGGGAACATTTCCTCACCGTCATTAGACTCTGAACATCACAAAAACGTCCTTATTATGCGTCCTTAGTGCGCCTGGAACTTTTTACGAGTCACCACTACTTAACTTACTACCGCTGTTTACTAGTCTCAACCTAGCTAATCGCTGCGAAATCACTGCCGCCAGACCACCAGAGGTAAGTAACTTTTTTGCTTTTGTAACTTGATTACTTTGAAATTCTGGAATCTGGAAATCTGGAATGTTGCACATTGTTACAACATCATTGTGTTATTACATTATTATCAGTATTGTTATGACATTTTGAGTATGGGATTGATCAAAGAATATGATGTTCATTCTGCAAGTCTTTTATACAATACAATACAATACAATATAACAATATATAACCATATGTACATTTGACATATTATTCTGTTGAGTCCATTTTTGCCAGTGCCTTGCAGCATGCTTGGGGATATGATGTGTTCTTTTACACATGAGAAAATACTGTAAGAATGCCACTTCCATATTACTGGCATCTTTATTTTATAAAGTAAGATTAATGTCTTCATCAACAAACATTAACCCTAGAATCATATCGAATCATATTGTTTGTACACTGCATCGAATCGTGGGGAATCGTTCTGTTTTTGTTTAATTTTTTAAAACATTGCTGCTTTGTTTTGTCTTTTGTCCTCTTTATTGTATGTTAATGTGCCTTCTGCTCTGTTTGTTTTTAGTTGTACATTGTTTTTATCTTCCACTGTGAAGCGCTACACAAATAAAATGGATTATATTTGGTTTTGGTTTTTTTTTAAATATATCGTTTTTCAATCGTATCATAACTTGTGTATCTACATTGGAATCAAATCGTCTATCCCAAAGATATTTACATCCGTAGCACCCATGCCAGCTAGCTAATCCTTTCAATGCACGTTTTACCTATATGAGCCCTATTATGCAAATGTGTCTTTTTAATGATACCATAACAATGTGTCCTGTTCATAACCACCAAATGTCAGAAATAGCTATGATCTATATAATATGAAAAACTACGCTGCTTAGTTATCACTGTCGCTTTCATAGGAGCAGATCCTTGAACATGCTCAAGGATGCTGTATCGACCTGGCAGTTATACGTAGTGTTAAAGAGTTCTGTGACTGTCTGTGAGGTCGTGAACATGACAGGCTGAGTCCTGACTGTGTGTGTGTGCGGGCCGGGAGGACAGTTGAGTTTGCTGATGTTGTTTTGGCGTGTTTGCGGCCAACAATAGCCCGTATTTTTGGCAGTAAAAAGTTGATTGACCACCTCCTCATCATCCTTACAAGGTCCAGGTATGACGTTACAATACGATGTTTGTCCTTAATGATGGTCACTACAGTCGAGTGCAGAAGAGCCAATATTGGCGGGCGTTTCTCCTCTTTCTGACCTTTTTATGATGTTCCACCACTTCCACCACACCGCTTCTATGGTGATGGCTTTACTTTTCATCGGCGCACTGCCACCAGAAGAGCCTGCTTTACATTTGGGAGACATAATGAAGTGCAAAATGTTAACTAGTTCACCGTCTTGTGTTTATAGACTAAAATTAAGTTTTATGGGAGCGTGTTCATAACTACAAAACATCGTAACACAGACCACCTTTAATATGGGACTTTTAAAGGCAAGGACCAGGACATAGAATTAATTGCTGAGGCTTGTAAATCCAGTGTTGATTGTGTGACTCAGTCTCTGGCTGACGTGGGTGAATCTGCTGACAAACACACACTTTTGTTAACGAATGGTGCCTTGTGTCTTTTCGCAGTCTTTTGAGCAATCAAGGTAATCGAGAATATTGAGTACAAACACAATGGGGAAAGATTGATGAATTGCTGGAGGAAGTGTTTTTTGCCATATTCCCCAAAAAAGTAGACAAGTTTTGCACTTTTTTTGTCTTTTCGCTACACCTGCAACAGACGTTTTTGTCGCCTGTATTTCAGGAGCAATCGGTATTTTATTTGTCCCTCAATGTGCATTCAATGCTACAGTTTTAATCAACTATTACCACAAATACACACATGCACAATAGGGAGCCTTCGGATGACGTGACCTTATATGGGAGAGAAGCCAGAGTCAAGCATTTTATGGGTTTTGCAGCGCTTTGCCTAAAGGCACATTGGCAGTGCGAAGGGAGCAGGCTGGCAACTGACTGGAAGCATGTCCCAAGTTGTGCAATTTTCTTCCTTAGTCAGAATGAACTGGGAGATTATTACAGTCAAGTCCTGAATGGAAAAGCAGTCTCCTTCTTGATTTTGGTTCTACATGAATGACCAGGTCTTGACCTTGACCTGACCACCCGTCTGCGTTTGCTGATGTTGTTTTAGCAGGATTCGGCCGACAGTAGCCTCTTCTGTTTTTGCAATAAAGAAATTGTTGATCGACCACCCGCTCGTCATCTTTCCAACATCCGAGTAGACGTTGCAATACAATGTTTATCCTTCATGATGGTAGCGACAGTCAAGCGATTGAGATAAGTGCTGTAGCTAGTTCTCGAGCGGGTTTCGTGTTTATGGACCAAAGTTAAGTTTCAAATTAAATTATGGGAGAGTGCTTGCAACCACGAAATGTCATAACCGTATTATTTGGATTTTTGCTTTGCTTCCTTCTCATGCCACATGCACAAGACGTCACATCCATTCACATTTTATTACTAAAAAAACAAGCTAAACAAGTATATTGACCTTGTAAATCTCCTGTGAAGGACAGCATGCTGATACTTTACCAATGTACAGCGTTCCCTCGTTTAGTGTCCCCAAAATAGCCCGCAATAATTGAAATCCACGAAGTAGCCAACTTAATTTTGTTACAATTTTTATATACTGTATGTTTTAAGGCTGTAAAACCCCTCTCCATACACTTTATGCACTTTTCTCAGACAGGCATTAACATTTTCTCACATTTCTCTGGTGTTTAAACACACTCAAAGTTCAAATTTGGTTTGAATTTTAATGATCAACCTATTAGGTTGGACACAAGAAATTATTAAGTGACGTATTTCACTCTAATGATCGTGCCTCTTCGGCTGTAGTGTTTTTGTATCTTTGTTAAAAACAAGAAGCGAAACTTCCGCCTTCCTTCAGCATGTCCAGAAGTTCAACTTTTTGTGTGATGGCTGGCTTCTTCTGCCTTTTGGGTGCAGAACGTTTCGTCGACTCGTAGGTTTTGTTGGGGAGAAAACTTGCAACCACACGCGGTTAGCATCTTCTGTCTATTTACAATATTGCTGGTTAGCAAGCAGCTCACGCAGTTAGCTAATTTGCTAGCCATGGCCACAATAATAGACAGCACGAAGGAGATTGGCTGTAGACCATCGCAGAAGACAATGGGGGGTGCAGACAGAACAGAGAGAATAGAGACACCGCCGCCTCATACTGAAGCACAGAACTACGACACTCAACTTCCAACAACGCATGGCCTGTAACAGCGTTCATACGCTGGAAAACAATTGCACAAAAAAAATCTGCAAAACAGCAAGTACGTGAAAGGTGAACTGTGATAGAGCGAGGGAACACTCTAGTTGGATTGTAGGAAAATAAATCAAATCATCGATGAATCTTTACACCTCGACACATCAAAGAATCAATTGATTAATCGTAGAGAACCTGGCCAGGTGTGGAAGTGATTGTTGATTAATCGCGTCTCCAAGCAACTAAAGCAAAATGGAGTGCAATACTTGTTTGTCACCAGCAGAGGCGCTGTTGATGCGTCTCAATAAGTCTGCTGTTGAAGAAGAAGAAGATTTTATGACTCTCAGCCATGAAAAGATGAGCTTCTTAAGCCTTTGCTTGAAGAAAATGGAATGGAAAGAGTTGTTCAGATCATGGAAATAGAAATTCTGACATCCCATAAAAGGAAATCTAAAAAATAGAAATAATCTTCTATTGCTGAAGTTCATATTCCACATCTTCAATCAAGGGATCTTTGTCCATTTCCATCCTTATTTATGAAATTCAGAATTCAACACAAATCAGAGGTCGACCACCATCCGAGAGCGGATCATGTTGGACCTAAGAGCGCGCGCTGTACAGCAGTCCTCAGAAACAACAAAAAACAAACAGAATTGCCCACTCACACATTATTTGACACTGTTGACAGAGATCTTGGCTTCGCTCTCTTCCCGCTTGTGTAATCCCATGCTGCATGTAGGAAGAAGAACATCTGTATTGATTGCTGGCAGTTTTTTTCTCTCTCTGTGTCTCCATTATAATACACAAATAAATCCTCTGGACATTCTCTAACAGTGACTGCCAACCCAGTGACTTTAGTGATGGCAGTAAAAAAGAGCAATCATAAAAGAAAGACTCTTGATCCATTCTTTATTTAATAAGCAGAGTGGCTTATTTGTAGGTAGACTCTGCAAGCCAAATAAAACCCCTCCTGTTATTTAGCCTTATATCAATATGCTCCCCCACCTGTAAGTCCAATCTTGTTTTTTTACGTGTCCAGTCTGCATGGTATTTGCTCTAATGTGCGTCAGTATTTTTAAGCAGTTTGTTTTAAAGCCCAACTAAAATGACATTCAATAAAAAGGCTCCATAAACAGTGTGGCACAGGCAGGAATATTAAGTGCAAGCAATATTATTCTGGACCCACTCCAGATTCCTTGTAAAAAAAAACACAAGTCAGTATGACCTTAACATAAAAAAATATATATTTTACGGGATGAAATCATCAATTTCGTCTCCCCATGAAGGCGTCACTGACATGGAGCTATCTGTGCCGTGCACCTGGGTCTTTCCACGGGGTGGTCATTTAGTAGTGAACGTCCTCCATTAGGGATAGCTCTGTTAAATACACCTTGGATTTACCAAGCAAAATGGGAAAAAGGGTGTTTTTCAATGTCGAGTGAAAAGAAAATGACGGTGTAAAAGTGTGCCACAAAGAAGGTAGTCTCCTCATTTTTGCGGACATGCTGTTTCTTCTTGAGAGTTACACAAGCATCCTGTCAGCAATGCTACCCCGAGCATGTGTGAAAGTGACAAAAAGATGGGACATTTTGTCTTCAACTCATAAAAAAACATAGATCACACATTTACTGTATATGTATTTAACTAACATAACCTTGAATAAGAGTCATTAATGTTTTATTTAAAAAAAATTCATAGGCATAGCTTGATTATTTATTAATCAAAGGACATTTAATTTACTGGGAAAATATTCCTCCAATTAGCCTTACAGCATCAGCATAACATCTGCGATTCTAGGACACCAGACCAACTAATCTGCATGGAAAATCCATGCAACCTGAATCCCACTTTACAATTATGCAAAGGAATGCACTGAGCCTCTGGCTGTTCTGCCACGTTATCTAACAAAACAAAACAAAAAAAAACCTCTGGTGCGCATGGCTCGAGAAGTTATAATTTGAAATTTACTTCAGAAAACAATTTTAACAATGAAACCTCCGAAACGAACATGTGAAAAGTTGTACAATTGAGATGGATATGGCTCAAAAGGTGATATCAAAGCATCATCAAGCGTGCCATACATGAGTTGTCAGCAAATCTCGTGACAGGTTTTTCTTTTCTAAAATGTGCACATTTAAGCAAATGATCAGTATTTTTTGCTTAAACTAACCATTTTCAAGCATAAAAATGGTTAAATGAACTAAAATACAAATTTAAGGCATTCAGAAGACGCATTCAAAGACGTTGTGATGATCTGTACTAGCACAGGTGGGAGAAAGTCAGTGTTTTGCAAGTGCCAAGTAAAGATGTGAAAGTCCAAGTCAAGTCTGGACAGGTTGAGACAAGTCCCAAGTCATAGGCTTGAAATTTGTGAGTCCTGAAGTCACAAGCATTTACCAAATAAAATGCCATTTTAACAATTTACCAAATCTATTTAATTTGACAAATTCAATGAATGCATTTCGATTTGTATTTATTTTGTTAATAAAATAAGACAAGTGTGACAAGACTGAGTCACAGAAAAGGAGTGCTGACATAGCATTCAGGATGTAGTTGGGGCAAACCAGTACAACAACAAATGAGCTTCTGAAGACGTTCAAGATATTTGCATTTTACCTAATTAACTTAAAGACATGTAAGCCACGCCCTCGTTTGTTCGTAAACCTGAGTGGACGTTAATGGATGCGTTCAAAGTGACAGAATCTGTGGGAAAATGTGTCGTCTGGCTGGAAATGATACAACAATGGTCACGTGAGTTGACCACTTTGAATGGGGATCAGTCATCAAAATTGTGACTCGAGTCCAAGTCACGTGACTCGAGTACACACCTCTCATATGTAGTATTCTACATTGGTCACTAGGAGTCAGGAATGTTAATATCATGTTTGGTGGGGACACACAAGCACCAGGCTTGATCGCCGGAACATCAGGCTTTTATTGCAGGTTTGAATTATTTCACAGCAGACACAATAATCCCTACTACGAGCTCCAACTGCAGCCGTAACCCACACCAAGCCAAAACTCAACTCTGAACCCCAGACGTCACTTCCTGACTGCCCGCCACTCAGCTGCCCGAGCGTCCAAAGACATTTAAAACAACACACAAAGGGACATGTCTTATTGACGTCTTAAATGGCTCATTTTCTGTTATTATGTTTACTATATTGACTCATATGAATGTAAAGGTGACTATAGGGGTGTTATTTCATGTCTAGAGGGCTCTAATAATGTTAAAAAAACATATTTAGAAGGTCATAAACAGGTTTTCTATGATCCAACTATGGAAATATTTAATTAATAAATAAGGACTCTTACTTCGTGGAAATTGACTTGGTCGGGTCTGGAACCAATTAAGCATAATCAATGAGGGATTATTGTACCTATAAAACATCACTCCCTGTCCGTCAGTCATCTTCAACAAATGAACAGTTTTACTTTTATTGTATTTTTATGCAGTTTTATGATGTGTACAGTCTGACATAGGGAAGGGTCCGGCTGCTGAGTATAACATGAGCAATACAATTCATTAAATATTGCAAGTAGTCCCTTTGTGTCTCTCAGTTGCCGTAAAAAAGTGAATAGTTTTACTGTCGTTTTATTTAGTTGTTTTTTTTACACTGCAACATGAGAAACGGCAGGTTTTACTTCATTCTAGTTGTATATACAGGGGTGCCTTGGTTAATGTCATTAATCCGTTCCAGAAGATCTGACTCAAACCAAAACGGACTCTAACCAAAGCAAATTTTCTCATAGAAAATAACATAAATCCAGTGAATCCGTTCCAGACACCCAAAAATGATAACACAAAACACATTTTATAGGCAATAATTATAGTTTTACATGCAGAACATAATGCAAAAATAATTGCAAATGACAAACAAGTGGACAACTGAACATTTAACATCACTTTTACCTTGTTTGGTTGGGAAAAAAAATCATTCTTGTGAGTTCATTGTCAATACTCATTATTCAACTATGTTCTGCCTATTTATATTCATTTTTATTTATTTATTATTATACTAATTATTATATATGACGATTGTGTAAAATCCTTGACAATACTATTACCATACTGTTACATTACCTTATCATTTTCCTATGTATTAACTTGTAAAGACCACAAATGAAATACAGAAAGTGAATAAATGTATTGCAATTGACGTGAAACGGATGGGGGGGTAGGATTAAATAAGCTTTGCTTCTTCCTACTCCTTTTGGACAAATGAAAATGTGAATTGTACCATGTGATGTATTTTATTGTAACTTATATGCATGTTAAATAAATGAAACCATTACCATTACTAAAAGAAAATATTCTGCTGCTGCTACAATTTGCAAAAATGTAGAAAATAAATCAAACACTGAGTGTCACCGTCAATGCACCGCGGGTTGATAGACTGTTACACTGGCACCAGAGATGTGTATGCATGTATGTGTGTGTGCACTGCAGCCGATGAGGGAGCCACCTCTGAGCCATATCTCTGAAATGTAAAAATCGGGACCTCTGGAAAATTCTGAGGTCTTGTCTCCCTTGTCTCGGTACGGTCCATCGCCTTTCTCTTTTGTGCAGTTGATGTATTTTGTTACGTCGTGTATCTCTCTCTAACGCTCTTGCACTAAAATGGCCCACAATGCATTGCGCGGTCACATGCAAGTATCACGAGATTTTGTCTTCGGAACGTGATCCAAGATGGCCCTGTAAACAAACCGGACAGTATTTTGGATGCTACACAAGCGGGCGAACGGATGCCAAGGCAAAATTTTAGCAAAAAAATGTGGATGTTAACCGAAAAACAGGCTAACCAGGACAGATGTTAACCAAGGTACTACTGTAGTTGTTTTATCCAGACGTCTCCCCGATGAGGTAATCAACCACACACAAAACCCAATATGGAACACCCCAAAAGTCATGTAATCGGGAGTTTTTTAAGAAAATACGAATAATATATAATAACTTCATATTGGTTCCTCAAAGAAACTTGGAAGTCAACCATGGTTTCCCAACAGATTGCGTTTGACTTTGGAAAGCATGCAGAATGCCAACTTCCTAATCAGTAGGCCAAAGAGTAAAAAGTGTTCCTTCCTTTTACCGGCTCCCAGGTGAGGTCATGAAACACCAACCTTGCCTTCCATATTAACGATGCAACATCCAGGTATTTTGTGGGCACCCTGCCCCCCCTTGAGACACCGCGCCTGGCGGTGCAGGAAGGCTTCATCCCGATTTAAGCGAGAGAGATAACACGCTCGATAAAACTTTGACGACAGGTAGCGAGCGAGGGAGGGACGCCGGCAAAAGAAAAGACAAGAAGTGGCGGAGGGACGGCTGTGCCTTTAAAGCGGCAGGCTCCTCCTCCGCTGAGTGGAACAGAAGAGCCGAGTGGTGCTGGCAGGAGTCTGAGCCACATGATAAACTCTGGCATCAGCTCGCCTTCATCCGGCAGTCAGGGAGGACACAGCGAGGGTGCAAGGGGGGGCAGAGAGACAGTAGAAAAGAGCAAGAGCGACAGAAGGCGGTGAGAGAGAGAGGAGGGGGTTGTTGAGGGGGTCAGAGCGATGAGACGAGGCAGATAGACGAGGAAGAGAAAGAGAGAGGAGAACCTGTCATCTGCACACTGCTTCCTTTTTTCCGCAGCTCAGCCCCGTCTGTCGGCTGCCTGGCGGGGATGACGGGTGGCTCGTTTTCAAGGCGCACGGTTATCTGAGCGATGCTCGCGGCGGCGTTGACAGAATCGGAGGCGGCATCTTCGGCCACTTTCCTCAGTGGAGCAGCCTCCTCTACTGTTCCCCTTCTGATGAGCCTCAGAGTGAAAGACCCCCGCTGATAGAGGCTTCTCTCTGTCAAGACAGTAAGTAGGGGAGGGAGAGAACTCTTGAGTGTGTGTGTGTGTGTGTGTGCATCAAAAAGAGAGAAAGTGTGTGAGTCAGAGGGCGGCAAGAAGACGTTAGAAGCTTGTATGGCAATGATGTGCATGGAGCTGTGAGCTCAGCAACTGCAAAGTGATGCACAGAAAAGGTGAGTCCATATGTTTGTGCAAGTGTTTTCTGACACCAGCTTCCATTCCCAACAGTGCTAAGAAAGGAAAGCAGGTCAAGGATGAGAACTATAAGAGAATAAGTCATTGCTTTCTGTCCAGGTGCCATGTGCGATTGGCCAGCACGCCCCTTGGCAGTGGCATCGCCCCGGATTTGGCGAGAAGCGCTTCCTCTCGCTCGTTCTCCTGCGCTCCTCCGGGAATCTTTTTCAGGATTTATCTCATCCTGCTGGATGGCAGCGAGCTCTCTGCCTCTCTGAGAGAAGAGTCCGCAGAGAAAAGCCACGGATAAGACGTAAAATAATTATCCAATCACGGCACAGGGAGGCAGACTGGGTTCCCTTAGCAACAACCGAGGGAGAAGTCGTTTTCTCTTTCTGCTTGTTTTTTTTTTTTGTGGGGGCACACCCCTGTGGACTGCTGGGGGTCAAGGGTTGCGTGACTAGTGCCGACCAAATTTCAGGAAGAGTTTCTGCTTTTCAACTGTAACTGTGTCTGATCTATGCTATGATTTCTACCACGAGTCACGTTTCGTGGGCTTAGAAATCAATTCATCCTGATCCCACGCCACCTGGAATAAATCCTTCTTTGGGGTGGGGGGATTGGATTCTCTAGGAAAAAACCTCCACCTGCCTGCCTATGAGAGAAAGACACCATTATTAAGTTTTCACCGGTAAAGAAAATGGATCTTTGATTTTGATCTCGGATGTCTTCGTTTTTTTTTGGAATACTCGTTTTTTCATACCCAACATAAAGATATAGAAGACAAGAATTGGGGGTGCTGGATAACAGTTTTCTACGGTAGAATGACACAATATTACAATGTTCTACAAGTGGAAGAGGGCTCAAGCCGAAGCCCAAGTATAGAAAGATGTTTTAAATAGCCTCTCCTTTAAAACAATTCTAGTTGTACACGCTGACACATGAGATGAGTTGGCTCAGCGCGATTATGTAAGATTTTCATTCCAGCCTCGGCACATGTTTTTTTTTTTGTGCCTCTTTCTTTTTTTCCCATGGATTTACTGTGTTTGATTTCCCTCGTGCTCGCTTTCCCACCGTTTTCGAACGGACGTCTTGGATGTCAGCGAGTGACCCTGAGGCGAGGAAAGGCGTTTTGGTCGTCTGGGTGCTTTTAAGATGTTGAGGTCTCCCTGCGTGGCCGGGGCCCCTGTTCGGATCAGTAGCACTGAGGCTCTTCGTAGCCAAAGACATGGACCCCGACTCGGCTCCCCCACGCCCTCAGCCTGTTGGCCACTGGCCCCACGTCACCTTGTGAAGGATGTCCCTCAGCAGAGCTCCGGCCCGGGACACCTCTGAGACCCCCAGCCCGAGAGAACGCATCCGCAGCCACATGAAGATGGTGATTGACCAGCTGGAAGGAATCCTCAGAGAGCTAAAGGATGTGGCCAAGGAACTCCGGGAGGTGAGTTTAAAAAAATGTCACGTGAAGGAACATCACAGGTTTACACAAGTCAGCATGTCTGAAAAGGAGTCGGACGAAGCAGAGCGTTTTTAATCCTGCACCTTGTCCATGTACCATGTTTGTTCACTTCCCGTGGTTAAATGTGACCATTTTCTAATCGGAGGGGAGAAAAGAATATAGCATGTGTACCCGTAGAAAGCTTATGCAGCGACGGAAGAAAAGACAAAAACGCAAGAAAGGAAAAAAATAATAAAAAAATAGAAACAAATTATAAATACATTAATAAATACATTGAAGAAATGACAAAAAAGCAACATTCACACACACACACACACACACACACACACAACAAGCTTGGGGTTCCAAGTGGGTGTGCTACCAAGGAAGAGTTCATTTAATTAAGCGTAACATTCTCCTCACAGTGTGGAGATTCTGATTAAGATTTGAACGCGGGAGCTGACTTTTTTTTTTTTCTCCTTGTGCAGCAGGAGGATATTGTTGATTAGTACCGCAGTGAGGGTGTCTTCTCTTCCCATCAAACAAGAGGCAATTACAAGTACTCCTCATGTGTTCCGTTGGAGGGCTTGAGGGCGGTAAACTCCAAGTAAAGCCTGACTGTTAAAAAAAAAAAAAAACAGGCTTAGATAAGATCCAACACTTTAGCAACACTGCAACAGTTATATAACCGTTTTGTTCAGGATCAACGAGATTCCTGTAGTTTTGCACCTGCGTTGCAGAGATTTGTGTGTTTCAATGTCAAGGATGTTTGAAAGGGACTCAGCAAAGAAAGATTATGTGTTATCGCTATTATGCGCTGATAAAAAATGTGACTCAAACTAATGGGCGTGAGGTGGAAGAAAAATGTGTCTCGGACTGATAATCAGGAGCACATCTGTCCGAGAGAGTACACAATGGCTCTCGTCATCTCTTTGGGATCTTCTCCCTAAGCTATGAGCTTGTCTTTGCACAGCTCCTGCGAAAGAAAGAGATAACAGCAGGCAGAGAGACAGAGACAAATGGAAGCTCAGCTATACCCGTCCCATGTCCTTCCAATTATTAGCCTCCCACCTGTTTCCAGGGAAGCAGAGGGAGGGAGGGTTTTTTCACACTTGAGATACGGTACTCTGGTCTGGGCCAATAAGAAACAAAGATACTTAGAGGTATTTTTATCATTAGACCAAAGGCTGAAACCCAAATTGCAAATGAAATAGCCATCTGCTGGGTTGAATACCAGGGTTATTTTTGGTATTTTTCTATATTTACTACCTTAGATTTCAGAAAAACCTTCTAAAATCCTCTGAAAGAGCGCTGTTGTCACACACAGAGAGAGCGAGCAGAGCAGAGAGACTGCACTACATCGTATTTTCCTCACACGTTTGTCATTTCTGTCATTTTATCACTGGTCTATATCTTTGGTCCGTGCAGCGTTCACACTTGTAAAGTGAACCGCACCCGAATTCACTTGCAAGTGGACCGAGACCGACCTGTCAAGTGCTCTCGGTCCACTTGTTTGAGGCGCAACAAGTTTGAGATGATCATGTTCACAATGATCAAATGAATCGTACTAACAGGGCTAACGCGCTACAGTTAGTCATCACCGGACCAAGCATGACAAGGATGAACGCGCCCTTGCACATGCTGGTTCATGTTGGACATTACATGCAACATGAGGTTTTAAATGTCCCTTTCTCACTCTTACCTCTGTCCATCCACGCTTATCCATTTTGCAAGGACACAAACGGCAAAGCTCCTTTAAAAGTGGGACGGAGCGGCCGTGATTGACGATTATGGGACTACAGAAAGTGGAGTAATGCATCGCGGAGATATTTATGAACAAACACGTGCCATGTGCCAGTGCCAACGCCTAATACCATTCTCGTCCCAGGGTCCATTAAGGGAGCTTTGCACTCCAACGTAACTTTAAAGGAATATCAGAAATCTGCAACTGGGAGGGGGTTCGTATCAGATACTGTGATGCCCGTATCAGTATCTCGCAATTAACTGACCGTGCGATTGTCAGCTCGAGTGAGAGGAAACACAGAGTCACATTTGGGTGCCAGGATGCTTAGTGTTGCATAAAATCTCCCATTGTTGGCCCACGTGAAAGGAACAACATAATAGATAACAACTGTCATATAAATAAATGATGAATCACCAAGTGAATGTGGTGGAATAAATAACTCAGCAAGAGGAGCTGTAATGACTGATGATCAACCACAAGGTCTTTTGGGAGCTGGAGGAAACTTTGGCTCTTTCAGGAGTCAAAAGACGGCATTCCAGATCACATGTCCACTCGGAAAGAGATTTTCCCGTATCCAGTTTTATAACGGTGACCATATTTTCATTACCGGAAACCAGGACAGTCGGCCCGGCAATACGATAGTCAAATGATACTCGAAGTTTACTCAAAGATGTCTTTAGAATTTCAGTACACTGAAAGTATGCCTCTTCTGTATGGATAAACAATTGTTGTATTACAAAACACTCTCTATAAGCAAAGGCAGAAATTCCAAAGGCAGAACATTGAAAAACGTTCAGTAACTGCTTTAAAAAAATGATTCCAAGAACAGAACAACACAGGTGTTTGTTACTTTTGTGGGATAATGTGCCCTCTAAAGTCACAAGAACTTTTTATTTAATTTAATAAAATTCATTTATTTGATTAGTACGGTACATATTAATCAACATATGAGCAAAAGAATCACAGTAAATATGCCAGAATTAGCTGCAATAGCTACATTTCATCTGTTGTCCAGGCAGGCAGCATAAAACACACAAACACCACGCATAAAACACCATAAAAAGATCAAACAAATTTACAATATATTTACAAATAACATTACACCTGTATCATTTACAAGACCAATTATAAAAATATAATAATATAAATAGTTATCAGCTTGGGAGGGACATTACCCCTGAGCACAGGACTGGTTTGCCTTTAACCACTGCGTTAGCGTTCTCTGGAAGGCTGGGTAATTGTCACAGTTTCTAACATGAGCTGGTCGTGCGTTCCATGACTGCGTGACGCTGATAGCAACAACCATTTGGCAGAATGTAGTCCTACGTTGCTGTATGTTACGGTCACCGCTGGTTTATGAGCTTTCAAGCAACAGTGAATTAACTCTGGATATGTTTTGCTTTTTCTTTGGCTTTTTGGCAACACACCCAGAAACCTCTCAGGTATCAAATGCAGCACAGTGCTAAAATTTTGGTAAATTTTATGACCCAATGAAAAACAATGGAAACCAGGACATTTTTATCACTTTATTAAAAAAAAAAAAAAAAAACAGCTAGGGCAGGATGTGAAAACACGACATGTCCTGGGAAAACAGGATGTTTAGTCACCCATTTACACAATTTCGGTCATGGTAATGGTTTAGATTATTTTTAACACTTACGCAATTCATCATATCCAAAAAGGAATAGGTGGAAGCAGAGCTTATTTAATGCTACTCCGAGCGGTAACTGATAGTTGCTCACTTCCTTTGTTTATGTAACATCCTGGTTCAGCCATCCCTGCGGTCCGTCCTGGGCTCGAAGTAAAATCTGCGACATGACAGTCGAGAGCGCTCGCCGTCAAGGTAAAAGCCCGGACTGTCAACTCAATGTCCAGCACGACTCTTCAGGTTCAGGGAGTGAGGTTTACCGACGTACATTGGCACAGCCACACTGGCTGTCACCCATTACATTTAACGTGCAATTTTAGAGGCCGAAAGAAAACGCATAGACAAATGCAGAAAAAATCCAACCCCGTTAATATTCTCAGAACTCAGCAATCTGCCTGCATAACATTAATCAGTCATTTCATATTCCAGCCTTCAATCAGACCATTTAGCCAGAGCTGTAACGGCAATGAGAATATGAGGTTTCGATGTTATTTTTGTAGCTATAACAGACTTTCTCATCTTCTCTTCGGAATGTTCATTATACTTTGAAACTTTAGCAACTTTCATCCCCCTAACATAAGCCAAGGTAAATCGCTTTATCTCGTAAGTCTTGTAAGGCCTCACAGAAAACTGCTTCTCTAGAAAGGCTCAGGGCAAAGACCTCCGCCAAGGCGGAAAGCTGGGGGTCTGCATATCAGAGTAGTCCTGGCAAAAGAACTGTTTAAATGTTTCATGTATAAAAGTAAAAGTGTAAAAGAACAAGAACATGACGGTCCTGCCAAGTCTCAAGGCGTGTTCTGAAATAAGCAAAAGCTATAGAAAGCTAAGTCTACACGGGGCCGTGCCAACTTTTGGATGGGGGAAAATTTCTATATCGAGAAACTACTAAAAATGTATGAATCCTCACCAAAATAATCATGAATTCTTCTTTGCTACCAACCTCAACAACAAAGCTACGTGAAGCTGATGTGTGCGCGCGATCCACCCCAAAATGCTCGACCATTTGCGTCTCCGGGTGGAAGGGTTGATGGTTCCAAACGATGGCGAATGACAACTTACTCTATCTACATGTTTATTTTGATATGCACCAAAATATGCACCAAAAGTTGAGGCATTTTCTTACCCTCAACTAAGGTCATGAGCTTTGGGTAGTGACCGAAAGAACAAGATTGCTGGTACACAGCGGCCAAATTCAGTTTTCTCCATAGAGTGGCTGGACTCGTAGAGAGAGGGCGAGAAGCTCTGTTATCCGTGAGGATGAGGTGGCTGGGGCATCTGGTCAGGATGCCTTCCTAACGCCTCCCTGGGGAAGTGTTCAGGGCACGTCCGACTGGCAGGAGGCCTCGAGGAAGACCCAGGACAGGAGAGACTATGCCTCTCAACTGGCCTGGGAGGAGCTGGATGAACCAGCCGGGGAGAGGGAAGTCTGGGCTTTTCTGCTTAGGCTGCTGCCCCCGCAAGCCGACCCCGGATAAGCAGAAGAGGAGGGATAGATTGATGGATGGGTGCACCAAAATTGAATGGGATCTTGCTTTGCTCATGTGTCACATGTGTGTGTAGTTTTTGTGTAAAGCATCTACATAACTGACAAACCAATATTGTAAAAACAACACATCTTGCAATTGTGCTAATATTTCAGAATGCCAAACATTAATCTCCCAACGCAAAGCGCCAAAGGAAAGTAGAATGGGATCGAGTGATGTTCAATAGATTAGAACTCGGGTCGGGCCGTAGTCCGAATGAGAAAAAGAGAAGAAGCACTTTGAATTTCATCATTGTCCCTTTTAGCCAGACCTTGACCTCACCCCATTCGTCTATCCCGGGGGGGATTTTCTGTCCTTGTAATTGCGAAGGAAAGTCTGAAAGGAGGTCAGGAGAAAGGGGTCTTGTTTTCTTGTTTTTTGCCAGAATTCATCTGCCTCATTAATGCAACAACCTGTGCCAAACGCACGGCCTAATTTCTGCCAAAGTTCAACCGCAGAGTTTAATGCTCTGCAAGCGGCGCTCCGTGGTGAACCTACCGGAAATATCTGCTATGAAAAATTAATCATTTGTGTGCCCCAGTGGCCTGATGATGGGAAGTGTGCCACATATTCACAACATCCTTGGCTTCACTATTGCAATAATTGTTTAACCATACACAGTACTGTCATTTTGAGGATAATGCATTTGTGTATGATGCATGGTCACATGACCTACTGTACATTATGTTTCTTATATTGTGCTACATCAGGGCATTATGAGTGTTGCTAGAGTGCTGAATTCGTTCATAAAGCCACAGTAGCATCCAAGCCAATAACATAATAGCCTCTTGTTGAACTGAGTAGAATGCTGCCCTGGCACAAAGACCACTGACTGACTGGCAGGACAATGTCAACTGTATAGATATAATCTATTTTGTCCTATTTAATTAGATGGCTGTTGAAAACTACAATACATCTTTTGATGTATTATCAAACTCTTGGCAACGAACTTGGTTACAGACTCTAAAGCTTGCTGAGTGAAGTAATGTAAAATAAGCCACCTCTTGTTGATTAAACGAGACTTGAAGCAGTTAAGGCGAAATGGAGTGCACTACTTGGCTGCAACCACCAGAGGCACTATTGATTCAGCCTCGCCGAGTTTTCTGTCTGAAGAACTACATGACGTCAGCTACGGCACCACTCCTCCATGCAGCATTCAGAACATTTTCGAGATAAGACATTCTCGTAGAAAAAC
This sequence comes from Dunckerocampus dactyliophorus, assembly GCF_027744805.1. Classification (NCBI taxonomy): domain Eukaryota; kingdom Metazoa; phylum Chordata; class Actinopteri; order Syngnathiformes; family Syngnathidae; genus Dunckerocampus; species Dunckerocampus dactyliophorus. The sequence goes on along the minus strand of NC_072821.1, from coordinate 5,771,198 downwards.
AACTATTAACTGACTGACCACTGTTTTTGCCTGCAGTTGTGGAGTCGTACATCAAGTAAGATGTAGGCCTCATGTTGACTGATTTTAGGGATTTATTGGTTATTGATCTTTTAGAAAAAAATAATATGGTACTGTGTATTCTACACAAAATGATTGATTTAGTAATGGTCAAAATGCGGGATACAAATTAAAGATGTTCAAAACTGAAACATGAAAGTCAATACAATGTTCTTCAGGTAGATTAGACTCAAAATCAAAATTTACATGGATTATTATGGGTCGTGATCGCGCAAAATCTGAATTGATTTTACATGATAGTCAGCACAACAAGGGGATGTCAGAGTAGTGGGCACAGGGGGGTGTCGGTGGGGGTCACAGGTGATATTGGTTTATTGATTTGTTTTGCATCATCGATGTCGCGGCCGTTCAACACAGCGATTTTGAAGTTGGAACCTCTGAGGGTTGAACACAGTCCAATCTGTTTGTTTGTATTTAGAAGCAGAATTTACAATTACAGTGTTCCCTCGTCACATCACGGTTGTGTGATGCAATTTTGTGCAATTTTGCATGGTTTTTTTTACAGCTAATAAACGAGGGAACACTGTATTTAGAAGCGGTCCGTTCCAACAGTTGCCATCGTTAAAGCTCGATGGACTGTATGAGCAATGTTTTAAGTAACACTCTGAGGCGTTTATGTCATGCGAACATTTTGAATGCTACACACAAAAATGGTGGAATTTTGTCAACACATGCGCCCTTATTGTGTAACCTCTATTACTGTTCTGACAATTACACCACATGGTGGAGCTGTTTGACCCCATGAAGTTTTTCACAGAGTTAAATGTGTTCTACAAAACATCCGGTGCTAACTTTCAGGTATTCTGCTGAATCGCCGCAAAATTTCGTACAGACCTCCATGGAACTGACAAGCTCATGTCTGTAAGATTTGAGCAAGATTGTTTGAAAAACATGGCCGACATCAAGCAAAACGTGTTTGCAACTTAGCAACTAATTATTCAATGACCATTTATCTAATGATTATACAACTCTGAGGATATCTGTATTCCATGTATGCTGGAATGTCATCCAAAGCATTTGACCACAACCCAAAGGGGTTAATATCGTATGTATATGCAACATATTATTAACTCAGACATTTTGTTATTGCGCTGTCTGGCTGCGCTACACGGCAAGTAAATCTCATGTCCTGGAAATGTGAAACGCACTGTGAAAGTTTTCCAGCAAGGTTGTCATTAAAAGTCTATCAGGGTGACATACAGCCCGTCATACTTGTGAATCGCATGACAGTCTTTGTGACAAGTCCAATGAGAAGGACATAAAGGAAGGACATTGGATGGTAATACCCCGATAAACCGCTCCATTTGTAATAATCACAGTGGCAGGGGAGGCGACTCCAGAGGAAATCGCTCATTTAGTTGCCGCATCAACCTTGGACAGAGGATAAACAAGAAACATTGAACGTTAAGCACCCTCTGACATTTCAAATGTTGCTAAAACTAACTTTCACAGAATAGATGGCGTCCAAAGGGAAGACAATACTCTTTTATCAGACACTAGCAGGCTGGCAAATTGAAAGAATGTAATAAAGCACTGAGGGGAAAGTCAAGATATGCAAGATGAAGCACTATAAAAAAAATTAAAAAAATCTGGGGAAGGAAACAGGGATGATGAACTGTTATTATGGCCATTATGCAGAAGCATACTAGGAGCGGACGATGGAGCACATCTGTGTTCAGCGTAAGACAAATGAACAGAGGAAAGGCAATCAGGACTCCTCAAATACAATAAAGCTCCAGAATGAGACAGGTCAAAAGACGATAAAAGAAAGAGCAATTATCAATGGCAGAATACAGCACATTTGAGGACATTGCCCTCTTGACAGTGGGCCTCAGGATATATGGGCGGGTAGTTTTCTGAATAGTCGTCATTACCAAGACCCTGCTGCTTTATTAATGAGAATGGCCGCCATGCAGCTTTAGGATTATTTCATTAATCTTTGGATGTGTGTCATGAATCAAACAACAGACATAATTTTTCATCTGTGGGCAGCCACACCTTAACAACCACCCCTCGTATTATAGTACAGTGGAACTTAAAACGTCAAACGGGACTGACTTGTTTGGTTTTCAAAAGACTTTTCTCTGTAGGAAATAATGAGATTTGAACCATCATAAAACTATCACGTTTTAAGTAACATTTTAACATTAAACTTTGTTTTGGCCCTGCACGGTTGGAAAAGGTGGAACTTCAAAAATAAGAACAATATATTTGGTTACAGCTGGACTTTTTTTATCAATGAGGAAAATCGAGCAAGAGCCCAGAATGAAAGTACACAGAGTCTATATAGTAGATGCCACATCCCTCTAGAAAGTGAAAGTCGAGTTTGTGTAAAAGTGAAATGTAAGCTTGTGTGAGTGAGAACAATGGAAGAGGCAGATACACAATAGACGTGTCTAAATCTGCCAGTATTGTTCAGATGTGCAACTCTGTTTGTGCTATGTGAGTGTGTATGTCCAGAAGGCCTTTTATGAGAAGCTATTGGAAGGAAAATACACTGAACTGAAGGTGTAATAATAATATCTAGCAGTATAATCAATGCAATTACTCCTCGTACCAATTTAAACCATAATCGCCCTTTTGCTTAATAGAAATAAACCAAAAGTCTATATATACCAGAGCCCAAAGTACGCTTGCTCATGCACAAACACATGCAGACGCTCAACAATACTTACAAGTACAAGAATACTGCATATTCAATTATGCCTTATATTTGTATTTTAGTTCATTTGTCAATTTATCAACTTTTATGCTTGAAAATGTTTATGCTTAATTTAAAAAATACGTACAGTTTGCTTAAATATGATAGTTTTTAACTAATAGGCTGTATTCAAACACGAAACATATTTTATTAATTAACATACACTACCGGAGGAAAAACCTACATTTTTAGGTGTTAAGATGGTCTGTTTGTGTGCCTTCCATTGTTTATTCCCTTTGTTCTTGCCATTTTTAATTTTAATCTCTTTCTCCAGTACAAGGCTGTTCAACTGATGTTCACGAGGGTTTAGTACCACGGTGTATTCGGAACACTGTTTTTATGCAGATAGAGGAGGTAGTAAGTACTCCAGAACTTGGAACACCTGTAGGAATTAGCCGCACCAACTGCCAAGGCTTGATCAACCTCCATTTCTGCAGAACAGCTTTGAATTGTTGACCCATTTTGTGGTCCCTGAAACAGGTCTTTTTTTAAATACACATTATTTTTCAGTTTTGGGTAACCTTACCTTATTTTTTAACCCCTGGAACTTCACCACTTACCTTTGCACTATTTCAAGCTATTCATTGGACTTAAATGACTGGAATTTCAATAAATACCTAGAAAAATTGTGGTGTTCTAAACCTTTTGACCGGTAGTGTGTTTTTGAAAAACTGTGAGATTGATTGATGATTCCGCAAAACTCAAACTGCCATTTGGCAACGGACGACTATAAAGCCAATATCCAATTCTTCTTGACTGTTTGCCGATAACAATTAGCACATAACCGGTTGTTTGGCAAGAGAGTAGGTGTGGTCGGAGTAGAACGCTGCCAAATCCAACCATTTGGAGAAGGAATCTTTGCCCTGTATACAACCTTGAGATTTACGCTTTACTGAAAGAGAAACATACTGTCGTGTCCCTGAAATGAGCAGGATAGAATCCCTTTTATGATAACACCTTTCAGTGTAGAAATGAACAGAGCCACACAGTCAGGAAGTTAGGCAATATAGTGTTGTATTATGAAGTGATGTCTAATGCAAACCTGCTGAAGCCCAAATAAGCACCCAAGTTTTGAGGCATATTTTCAAATTACAAATTGAACGGTCTGTTCTATTTTTTGTACATGTTTTATTAATTACAATTAAATAGTACACAAACCAGTTGGCACATGTTAGCGTTAATCGGGATATTTACATTAAAAAAAAGGGACTGCTGTGCGAATGATGGTGGTCTTTCATGTTTCAGGGGGTATGCTAAACCGCTGCATTGTTTGAAGCCTGGTGTAAATGCCATCCAAACAGCTGGCCCAGGATCAGTCGCCTCGTCACCCAGCCAGCTTGCACCTCCTGCTTGAGAACGACACCAGCTACGACACATTTCCACGTTTAGGTGCTCCCCACTGAAGCTAACGGCGCTCGGCGCTCAACCAAATTTGTTCCGAACCCAGAAATAGCCCCGGGAAGACCAATATCAAAGAGCCACTTTCTTTCTCTTCTTCTCCCCCCACACTCTGCTGATGTGGCTGCTGAGCGGGGCAGAGAGCAGAAAAGTGACTCACCATGAGGGGCTTTCTTGTGGCTACATTCAACATTATTAATCAGGACAGTAACAAAAATGCCCCGTCATGTAGTAGGTCATCTTGAGAAGACGTTTGGGCATGCTTATACAACTTTGCAAAGTTGGAGACGTATGTAAATTGGATGATTTATTTCAGTTCTGTAAAAATATGACAAAACATAAAAAGGCTGTTATTTTCAAAATGTGGAATATTTTTTTTAACTTCAAGAATTTTGAGCGCATGAGGAAAGAGGACAGGAAAATGTACAGGTAGTCCTCAGGTTACGTATGAGTTCCGTTCCTTGACTATGACTTTTTAAGTCGAGTTTTGGCGTAAGTCAGATCTTTTACCCAAATAAACTCCTGTGTCACTCACACTGTACACAGAACACATGAAAGTCATATAAAACAAAGTAAGAAAAAGATTGAAATGAAACGGTGATAAAAATGAACTGAGCACCGCGCTGCTTATGCTGTTATCACTGTCCATTTCATAGGAACAGATACTTTCACATGTTCAACAATACCATCTTTATCCTTCAGGATGGTCGCAGCGTTTCGGCAGTTTTCTAGAATGTTAATTAAGCCACTGACCATCTTTCGATATCTAATTTCAATTTCACTTTCACATTTACACGCTGCCATGAGACGAGTCTGCCTCTCTAGCTTGGGAGTCATAATGGAGATTACAATTAAATGGTCCTGTCAGTGTCGCAACGCAATTACGTGTTACTCCGCCTATTACGCTAGCATGCGCACGTAACTAATTCTCTTTTTCTTTTTGTGCATTATTAATAATTAATGGCAGTGCGTATGTAACCACAAATTGTCAAAAATCGGAATGCCGTAAACCAGGGACCACCTGTAGCTCTGTTTGATCACATGGGCATTTTTTAACAAGTATATTGCACAACACAGCAGCAACAGAACCAATGTTGTAATATCGGTAAGGAGCAAATTGCTTAGCCAGCATTAATACCGCTGGTGAGTTCATTGTAAACAACACTACGGCAAATGTAACAGGCGTGTGTTTCACACCAACAACTGGCATTTTAAAGCGCACGCAGAGGACGAATCTGTTGGGTGGTGACGTCAAATGCACAACATAACTAACTGCTGGAAAAACTATACGATACCTTCTGCCATGCTGGCACATGGTACAGACCAAACTGAGTGTGCATTAGCGTGTGGCCAAAGGACTAGAAAGTCATGCATGTGAACAAATGTGCGTGAGAAACTATAAAGGCACTTCTTACAGCGTAAACCTCGGCTAAAGCCGTGCAATCCTGAACATCTTATGTCTGACATGTTATGGGCAATACTGTTCCACTCTAGTCCTGTAGATGGTGGTAATGCACATGACTATCGACCTCAGTGCAAGTAGACTTAAACGATAAAAGTGAAAATAAACTTCTTTGCTGTTACTTTATCCGAAATGTTAATGAATTCTGCCCTTCTATAAAGTTCCATGGAAATCAGTTATGTAAATTTTTGCATGATCCTGCCACCTAACAAACCAACCGACCAGGGAACGGCTATACATAACCTCGTGCCTTGTGCAAATTGCACCTTTTGGCCAAATTAAAACTGTTGAAATGTGTAGTCAAGTCTACAAGGAAGGTTAAATAGCCAAGGTGCCCACACCTATTACAAGAATAATAGAAACGATAACTCCACTAGCATGAACTGAAGGGTAAACGCAAATCAATTTACAGTCTACTTACATTGCAGCGCTCACATGCACTGACTATAAGTGAGTGAAAGAAAGAGTGAGATTGCTGCCGCTGAAATTGTTTTCTCCTTGCAGCACGGTCCCAAGCTTTATTCCCCAGTGACACCTATCTACCTACCTGAGTTTATGGAACATACCGTGACTTGTGTACTGTTCCATTTTTCCCTCTCCGTCAAACTCGAGAGAATATAGGTCAGAGATCATTAACTGAGTGCATATTAATGCTTAGACGCCATATGCACTCAGTGTCAAACAATATGGCGGTTTAAGGCAGCCATATTGAATCGTAGACTGCACTCGTTAATACAGTGGAACCTCCAAAGTTGATTCTGCGATAATGGTGGACTTCCACGTTGCTCTAATTCCCATTTCCCAAAGGAAATAATATGTAAAGTGAATTTATTTGTTCCACAAAACTTTTTCTATCGTTAACCGCACAGGAAATTATGAAGCATAAGGAGACGTTAACCACTGTAAGATAATAGTAAAATAAAGCAAAACATGATAGACACATAATGGAGAGTAATTGTAAAAAATGTGATGTTTGTTGGCTAGCTTCTCTGGTAATTTTTACGCTAGTCATTAGCCACTGCTTTCCATGGGATGTCCTCGAGGGGCAGAATTAATTAACGTTTGTGATAAAGGAGCAGATTTTGTTGTTTAAGTCTGCTTGCATTGGGACCAAGAGGGTTTGTAATGTGCATTACTGCCAGCTACACTTGACGAGAGTGGAACAGTATCACCCACTGCAATAAAACTCAAATAAAACAAAACTACTCACCTTTTGAAGATGTCTTACAGACACATAACGGTGAATAATGGAAATTGTGTTATGCTAGTTGTTAGCTGTTATGCTATTTATGCTAGCATCAACATGGTAAAATGCATTGTATCAATTGAGGTGTGATGTACACTATTTCTGATATTGTCCTGAGCAGCCAGATTCTTTCCCTATGTCGTGGTAAGTCCATTTCGGGTTCAGTGGTTATCATCACACTTTCTGGTAAATTTCTGTTGTGGTGTACACAAAGAAATACACAAGGCATGCTGTTTTGTGTGACTTTTGAATGATATTTATCCAGAAAATGTTGTGGCCTGTGCTTTTGGACATCCCTCTTAAGTAGTGTTTTTGTGTAGTTGTATTGACACCGAAATAGCAGCAAAAATAACTCTTTGGTCGTGAGGGAGAGAGAGCGAGAGAGAGAGAAAGAAGAATTCATTTTAATTAAATGGCAAACAGTACGTGTGATTCGGGGCAGCAATGCAGACGCAGAGATGGCAGGGTATTTTGTATGCAGCGAAGAAAAAACATGAGGCTTAAGGTGCCTTGTTCTTGTTTTTTCTTTTTTTTTCGGGAAAAAAGAGAACTCCGCTGGAGGCGCGACACCAACTTTAATTTAGGAATTTAATTTCCCGCACACAAATGGGGTCAGGCGAGAAGGAACAAATTGACAAGACACAGCAGGCAGGTACTTGTCATTTCTTCCAAATGACTTTTAATGAGAAGCAAACCCTTTGGCCCAGTTTTATGTTGTGGCTGAAGAGTACTTTTCATCTGCATGTGGTCGTGTTAAGCGTTGAGCGCAGGCTGCCCCCACTGAGCACTCGCAGCCTTGTACGCTCCCCTGATCCGATGTGCCAAAACACAACGGCATGGGACAAAATCATTAAACGATTTTAGTGAATTAGAGGGTAGAAAACCACAGTCATGGGAAGTATTAACAATTCTCATCAAATGCATAAGGGTAACATTTTGCTCGCAAGACCGCTTCGGTCTTCAAGAGGTGATGTCATGAGAAGGGTCTTCAGCCCTAACACAGGTTTGTATAGCCGTGAAAACTCTCTTTGACCGCCTAGTCATTTATTAACAAGTGCAGTATTTTGCAAATTGAAATATACATTGCAAATATTGTCATAGCGGTAAGGCGCAAACTGCTCAGTCAGCATCAATACCGCTGCTGAGTTCATTGTAAGCAACGGTACGGCAAGCGTAACGCGCATGACTTTCACACCAACAGCTGAGTAGACAACTACAACTTTAAAGCGCATGCAGAGGTATATAAAGCCACTGGATGCTGACCGCTCATGAAACTCCAAAGGCAGATACGGTCATGTTGTGGAAGTTCATAAAAAAAATACATCAAGAGGTTGCCTCTTAACCCTTTAGGAGCCAGAGTTGTTTTCAATTTCGACAGGCATACTGTCAATTAGGAAAATCACCAGTATGACCCCAAGTTTGTGATGGGAGTAAATGTACTCATCTATTTTGCATATTATTATGTCACCATGCTCAGAATTTGTCAGATCCCTGTCTCCACGATACCCGCTCATCAAAATGTCTGATCCACTTGTGATACTCTTCCTCATCTCTCAAGCAAACCCAGCCATCATCATTGTCATTTACAGCGGGATCTTGAACACCACTGCTGCCTCCACCGCTCATCTATCTATCTATCTATCTATCTATCTATCTATCTATCTATGGGTCATTGTATTCTCAGGTGATATCGCTCTACTGGCAGTGTATTATTTACCGAGGAGTCTTCCGTGGATAGTGCCGCGTATGCCGATATTTCTGCGTTTTCTTTTACGTGCCGCCCCACCCCCCACCACTCCTGCCATCCCGAACACGGTTTTGCAAAGCATTGGCTCACCGCACGCACAAGGGGCTTCAAAGTCTATAAACTCAATTTAACTTTGCATAGAAACGCCCACAAATGTTGCTCAGATTGCAGGTACAGATGTCTGCAATCTCCTGGTGTAAATTATTAACTACATGAGGCACCATATTTGCAGCAATGGCTTGTTAAATTCAGCGACGTAGCTTGTCAAAATTTTTCGACTTTGGCACTTACAGGGCAAGGTTTAGGCCACAACTGTTTCCATCGATGTATTTTGACCTGGCGCTAATTAGTAGAGACCGGTGTTTATTTGCTTTTGTGGAGCACATACAGGAATGTTGGTAGTTTGTTGGTAGACACACTAATTAGGGCATTAACAGTAATTGTGTTTTGCCACAAGTGAGGCAAAATAAAGTGCCTACTTGTCTGCAACCAGTTGAGGTGCTGTTGATTCCGTTTCAACTCCTCTTCAGTCCCAAAAAAGCACAATTTGACATCACCCTACTGTACGACCAATAGCATTGTGTTACAATATTGTCATAGTAATCCGTAAAGGTTGAATCGAGTCAACTGAACTGTTCTTGTTTGTTGAAGTCATTTCACTTTTTGTCCAAAAGGCTTCTTCAGTTCTAAAATTTAGAAATGTCCCTGTTTGTGTCCCTGGTGGGTGTGTCCCCTAGGGGTGGTCACAATAGCGTTGTTGTTATTGTGACCTGGCATGGCTGGTGAACCACCTTCTTGCAAAGCAATAGGTCGTTCACCTGTTAGATGGGAAAACAACCCGTTAGCGGCCCCTCTTCACGTTGAATGCGATGATCTTTGGGGAGAGATGTCAGGACATTGTTGTAAACAGACGATAGGTGATGGCGCCCTCCTCCTCTGTTTAGGGAGGACCTTTCTTGTTTGACATACTGTAGATGGCTTCTTTCATAGCAGTGGTCCTCCCTGTTCAAAATTTGGACATCATTGTCCTCAAAGGAATGCCCCTTCATTTTGAGATGCAAATGAGCTGCTAACTCTGGGCCCGAAGATTCTGCTGTCCTATGTTGTGCCATGCATTCCTATAAGGGTTGTTAGTCTCTCCAATGTAGCGGTCATCGCACTCCTCACTACACTGCACTGCATAAACAGCATTGCTGCTCGGGATTTTGTCCTTGGGGTGAACCAGCTTTTCTCTGAGGGTGTTTGCGGGTTTGAAATGCATCGGTAGGTTGTGTTTGGAGAAAAGCCTTCTGAGTTTCTCTGACAAACCAGCCACGTACGGGACCATCACATCTCATCTCCTGTTTGTATTCTCAGGCTCGAGTGTTTTGGCCCTTGTTCTCCCAGTGGATTTGATAAAGGCACAGTTAGGATAACAACAGCTGGAAAGAACTTTTCTGATATGTGTGTGTGTGTGTGTGTGCTCCTTCTGTCCTCCGTTGTCAGTGGTGGGTATGTTCTCTGCTCTGTCCTCAAGGGTCCTGATAACCCCTAGCTTGTGTTCTAGTGGGCGATGGGGGACAAAGAGCAGGTACTGGTCTCTGTGGGTAGGTTTTCTATAGACCTCAATATTGAGGCTTCCCTCCTTCCCTTCCCCAGAGACATAAATGGGGAAACTCCACACGTCAAATTTTAGAACTGAAGAAGCCTTTTGGACAAAAGGTGAAACATCCTCAACAAGCAAGAATCCTTTAAGGACCAGTACATTACCTGTACAGTGTAGTTTACTGCAGCAGTTTGACCTTGATTATGTGTCTTGTTAGTATTTCATATGTTGTAACAGAATGTTCTGTGTTTTCTATTTGCACATAATCTGGTGGAAAGCTTTATAACATTTTGGGAGCAGATCAATTTAACCTAAGATGTTTTTTTATCTCATTAACCTTAGCCAGCATCTATGCTCACTGTCCGCCTTGTAGTTTGAAATTGATTCCGGCTTCGACGCAGCTCATTTTTTCTAGTGCAAATCCATCATGGTGACATGATCGCCTAACAGATAAGATAATACAACTATAACTCACTGCTGCTACAGTACAAACAGGGGAATATACAGTATAATATATGCTCTATATGTCTACTCTTTCTATCTATTTTGCCTTTAACGTGTTTTTCAAAGCTTCCCTTGTTTTTTAACCTTGATAATCACTCTTGAAAGAAGTGTGAGGGTGATAAACAAAAGGTTAAGAGAGCTTTGGCGGTAGCTAACCTTGAGAACTGTGAAGAAAGTATAACTGTGATGCATTCCCCTGAGCCTGTTCCATACCTCTGCTGTGTGGAGCTTCTTTTTTTTAGGATGCAGCCCCAGCATATTGACCAACCCATCATGCTTGTAAGACCCACTGGGCCTCCCTCTAGGAACCGTGCACTCAGCATAGACTATAATGAGGCCTCTGGTTTTGACCTCTGCTGAGATAAACACTTACAAAAAATAGAACTCATCTTGCTTATTGAGCAAGTTATAAATAGGAATTTCAACATGATGTTTTTTGCAATTGAAACTCCATTCTCTTGAGCAGAGGACTGGACGGAACATCTTAGGATCAGTTGCTGCAATTGTGCTTGTTACTTTTGGCTTATCTCAGTGCAATTGCTAATGCACGAGCACCCAGTCTGGACTCACAGTCTGGATCCAAAGTCAAATTCCTTTGACTAGCATCAGCCCTGAATAGTTGGAAGAGGTGTACCTGTACGATTGCTAATGCACGAGCACCTTACCTGGACCACCACCTGACACAACAGAAATAGAACTAAAATACCACAAAATCAAGCCCCAGGGTGCGTTTCGTCATGCACAAGTCCACGTGGGCACACGGCATAAAACACAGTTAATGATTGTGCCACCTTGCACAACAGAAATAAAAAGAAAGACTCAGAATAATCTAGAAACTAAAAGCCCAAGGTACATTCGCTCATGCATGTGAGCATACAATGTAGGCGTGTCATATGACTAATGCACTCGTTTCAACTGCCAATGAATGGTAGCACCGCCTTACACAACAAGAATTAACAGAAAGACTCAAAATAAGCCACAGAGTCAAAGCCCAAGGTACCGTACGTTCGCTCATCACAATGACATGTCATGTAATTAATTATTAATCAACGGTCTTTTCTCCCTTAACCATAGTCAGTAGAAATGAAAAATAATCCAGTCTTACCCGTGTTTTATTATGAAGTCATGGCACATGCAAACATACAGGAGCCCAAATGAGTGCAGCTCAGTACATATTGACCAACCCATCATGCTTGTAAAACCCACTGGGCCTCCCTCTAGCACAGACTATAACGAGGCCTCTAGTTTTGACCTCTTCTGAGGTAAACACTCTCGGGAGGGTTATAGAGAGGAATTTCAACATGATACCCTACATATTCTGTGATTGGAATACCTTTGGCTGGACTTGAGGAGGATGCAAAAGAAAGAGTAAAGAAAGCGCTCGTGACGGACTGGCTGGAACAGCTTAAGATCAATTGTGTTGCAATTGTTGCTTGTTCGTGGGCGTGTTGTTTTGGCCTATCTCCGCGCTGTGAATAAAACCAGTAGGCAGTAGTTAATGGTGTGAAAAATGGCACCCGTCGAAGTGCACAAGGAGCCTCCGAGAATAGCTACATCATTTTCATTGTGTCAAAGCATACTGTACGCGGTGGGACAGCCCACTCTCCATTAGGCTGTCAGACGCTTTAAAGCAGGTGTGGATACTCGCCACTCGCTCCAATTACAAATACAAATGTGATCTGATTTGTGCCGTTTCCGAAGCAAACGGCAGCGCTCAGGGTCACCACCAACTCTCGAGTGGGCCAGCTTAATCTCGCTACAATCTTTGGAAGTGTCTCACACTGAGGGATCATCTGGGGGCTTTTTTTTTTTGGTCCTTTCTTTTATTTTTAGCTGTAGTCTGTGATGCATCATAAATCAACCCATTTATGGAAAAAGAAGGCTGGACGCATTTAACGTGCAGAAATAGAGAATGTGCGCTAAATCTGCATCCCATGGTATTTAAAAAATGTTTAAAAGAGATTTCAGTATTGTGTGCAGGGCATTTCCAACATACAGTCATGTGAAAAAATACAAATAGCCAATGATGTACAGTATCATAAATACATCCTAAATCCTAGATGTTTTGCTTGATGGCAGCCATGTTTTTCAACCAATTTTGCTAAAATTTTGCAGACATGTACTTGTCAGTCCTCTTAACGTGTTTACCAAATTTGGTGGTGATTGGTCGTCAACCTTTAGCATCAAAAGAGACTTTTTTCCTCCTCTTCCAGTAAAGAATAATGGTCTGGAGCTGCAGAACATAACACAGCTTATAAACTGTTAAAAGTTGTAATCCTTTTTAAATTTTACTTATGTTAAAACAACAGAATTCAACTAACAACAGTGCGGAGTGCATGTGTTGGCTTACTTGGAAATAATTTAAACACTGAACTATGTAGGCTTTTACCGTATTTGTGTAAAATTAAAAGAAAACGTAGCCAACTTTAACATAATAAAAAAAAAGTTCACATTTCTGCATATCAGTGGTGTCTGCTCAATATTGTTTACATCACTTGACTCCTTATCAGGGTTGGACTTTGCATAAGGCAAACAGGCAATTGCCTAGGGCCCCTAGATTTCCAGGGGGCCAAGAAACGTCTCATAAAAACTAATTATTGATTATTTAGTTTGATTTAAAGTGCATACTACTGTTTTAGTCTTAATTCACATGCTTAAAACTACATCAAAATGTGTAATCTATCGATCGTTTCGACTGCTCACCCCTCTCTTCTCATGCAACGGACTATTCCATGTTACTGCGCATGTGCAGATTGATTCAGGAAAACTCGGGGGAAAACGCAGCAGAGTTACCCCAGTGGAGTGGAGAAAAGAAGAAGGCGAGAGGAAAACAAAACGTTTTTGTTAAAACTGCCAAAGGTGTCAACCTTTTTCACAGTGACAGCAAATGTAGACACACAACGACAGCAGCAGCACTGTTGTCAGCGTCAGTGGAGGAGAATGCAGTAGTTCTAGAGATGAAGCTGAGAGTGGCGTTTTTCATTACAAAGATGTGAGTATTGTGAGCAAATTCTATTAACTCATTATATCCCAGCCATTTTTCAACCCCTCCAGGACCGTTCATTTTAGACGATTTTCAAGGCACACAGAATGTTGTATTCTACGACTATATAAACACACAAAACAGTTTGCTTCTACCTTTTTCCGTTCTTTAGTAATCAGCAGTAGAACATAGGTACGTTTCAGGAAAATATCAGTTCCCGACTAGAAAAGGGAGAAAACCAGCTTTTTGTGAAAAGATACATCTCAAGCATAACTTTCACTTTGACACAAATATTTTTTGCTTTTGTGACAGCTCAAATATCTAAACTACTATACCAACATAACACGACAAAGGGTTTGTTTTAACACCATGAACTATTTACAAATGTTACATTTGGAACTGAACTATGTGTGTGCACACGTGTGCGCGCATGTGCATGCGTTAACATTCCCCTACAATGCATAACTTTCTGCATGCCACACTCCTCCACGCTCTCACACTTGCTCCTTTCTGTCATGTGTGATTATTCCGTCTACAGGTACATGAACCCTGCCGAGCTCGTATCAAATGCACCTCTGCCGCCATTGTTATGGCTTAAAATTGCTCTGAAAGTGAAATGCATTAGTGGAGAGTTGCTTCATCATCTCTTTTTGGCACTCGTAAAAAAACAACATAAAAGAGCTGCTGCTATTATCGGTATTGGTAATGCAGTGCTGGACAATATCGGTACATCAGATATCGATAAGAAAGCCAATATCGAGCATCTCTCGTCCTAATACATACAAAATAATATATACTAAATGTAAAATAATACATTTTATTTTGACTATTTTTTAAAATTAAAATGTTATTTGTGGGAAAAATCCAATACGTACGGTAATATTGTTTTTAATACGATAACAAAATGCATTTGTGAAAAATGAAAGCCTTGACAAATACCTTACCCCTGATAGGCACTAGTACTCTCTGCACTTGAGCAAATAGATGGCTAAATGAGGAAGTACAAACTGCTATCCAGTAACTATGTTGCATCCTAGTTGCATTACATTCATGTTTTACCAAGAAATGATGCATGCTGAGGTTTGTCCTCATCCCTGCTTGCATCCCGAGTATACGCTGTGGAGCATGCTAATGTTTAAGAGACAGATAAACAAGAAAATGTCGGTAATTGTCTTTTTCAACTCAGTGAACATTTGCATGTTTCATTATGAAGAATGAATATGGCCTCATGTTTTGATGATTGGAGCAGATCTTATTACAGCAAGCTTAAATATGCAATGATTCCTTAAAGAAGTTGTCAGCAGTATAGATTAGTGTTCCCTCTGGAAATAAGTACAACCCTCCCTCCCGCCGCAAGTATAGTTTAGTTGCAAAACAATGCTGAGGACAAAAAAAAAAAAAAAAAAAGACAGATTGCCATGGAAAACTCATTTTTTAAGGGACAATCAATTCTGGCACATCTGCGCAGGTTGGGCCGTCTTTATTAAGTCTCGGTTTATTGATTGTGTTGGAGATCAGGCAGAAAAAGTGGCAATTAAAAGCCAGAGTCATTGAAATAGGAGTGATGCAAGGCTGCTTTATGAAGACTGCGGAAAGTAGTAATCAGGACCTGGGTTATTTTGAACGATAATAGGGTTGCGACAAGGCTGAAAAGACGATATCAGTAACTAAGACTAACAAGGTCTGAAAGCAACATATAAGGCAATGACGAGTGAAAATGTTATATAATGTGAAAATAAGGCACATTAAATGGGTGAGTACAACTAAATGATGAGGAAATATCAGAGCAGCTGCAGCGTTATTTAAGACCGCCATACAGTATCAATTTGCAACAGATGCCCGGGAAAAGAATTCAGTTCTTAATTCAAACAACAAAATTGAATCGGCTCATCAAACGCGCTTGTGCTGAACATCCACGCTTTCAGCTGGCGGAATAATCGCGGCTCTTTCTCAGGCAAGCGTTAGTATTTCCAAAGGCATGGTAATGAATTTAATACTTAAGTGGGATCATATGTGTCATCCAATGTAAAGATAGCGTTCTTCCTTACCTCTGTCGCCAAAGTGCTGTCTCTTGTGTGTAACCTATGAGGAATTTGCCTTGACATAACTTCTGCTTTGAATAAAATGTACTTGTTTTGATTCATAATTTGAATGGGTAGAGTTTTTGGAGGGCAAAATAAAACTGGTAAGCATTCGATTTTTAAGGGATTTAAGCCTGCAAAATTCATCAAAATACTGCGAGACGCATCATTTGTATACCCTGGCCAATGTCGGAGGACAGTCATCCGGATGTCGAATTTGCAATTATTGCATTATTGTTTCTTAAAGTGTGTTTTTTTATAAGCAAGTCAATGAATTTGAATCCTAAAGTGACATATGCGTTGCAAAGGTGTAAATGTTATGGGCCACCATAGAGGGAGGTTTCCCTTGTGTCTGTTGCCACAGTGCTTGCCAATGGGGGGGTTCAGTTTAACGTATCAGAAAGTGCCTTGAGATCATTTCTGTTGTGAATAAATGTACTTGTTTTGATTCATAATTGAAGGTTAAAGCTTGTAGAGGGCAAATCGAAGGACAGTCATCCGGGTGTCAAATTTGCAATTATCCCATTCTTGTGACTGGGGAAGATCACGCTTGTGTGTCAGGAGTAATGGGCTAATGCCGGACTAATGCACCTTGTTATGATTTGCGAGACCTCAAGAAATGCCAAAACGTTGGATTCTCCTCCTGATATTTGTCTCTAATCCACCTAATTAATACCAATAAGGCAGAGATTTATTTCACATTTAAATGTCATTCATTACCTTTCTCCACGAGGAGCCTTCAAGGCTGAATATCTGAACAGGGTGTTTGCGTTGGTTTGGTGCTAATCATCATTGTCGTTTATTAGTGGATGAATATTATATTTACCCTCACAAATTATGTAAGTCTGGGTGTTGTTCAGTGTAGGCATGCCAGAGGACTTCAAAGTCAGCAACAGCAATGGTGGAAGACGGCACTTTAATCATCAGGGCTCATGTATTTTAGCTGTATCGTTTCTGCTTCCAGCGACCGGGTAGACATGCCCCGTCACAGTGTGGCTTTTTCTGCTTAGGAAAACAACAAAACAGGTGATGGTTGTTGATAATTGTAATTGTCAAGAAATGTAAAGCAAAAACACCAACTGATTGTAATGGAATTGAAATGAAAACGGTAATTAATGAGATCGCAGAACCACTGACGTACAGTACATCGGTAATTTAGCATTTCAAACAGATACATTTCCATGCAAAATAAAAATGCCGAAGTAGTACCAATCTTCAACTCTTGAGACCGCTACCAATTCACAAACTACCGACCAGTTTCTTTATTGCCACCAATTAACAAATTCACTGAAAAGCTATTCAACAAACACGTTGGAAATTTAGAAATACAGATGAATTGCTCGTGAACAACTAGTTTGGATACGAAGCTAACATTTCAACTTCCATGGCAATAACCGAATTAACCGAAGAAATGACCAATTCTGTAGAGCGCAGAAAGTGCACTTATGGAGTGTATTTATGGATTTAACAAAAGCGTTCAATAGAATTAATCACAATATCTTAATGAACAAACTACGGTAAAACAGTGTGGGTTAGTTTTGAACTGGGTAAAAAGCTACTTAGCAAACAAGAAGCAACATGTGAAGCGAGGAGAATACCCATCTGCAAGCTTAAACATACCATGCCGTGCACCCCGGGGGTCAGTACTGGGACAGCTAAAATTATGCATAAAGCAAACAACAACCATTTACTCAGAAACCTAATACAGTTCTTCTCAACAAGAGAGGAGAAATGTGACCTTAGGGAAAAATTCAACTTAAAACATTTATACGCGCAAACAACAATAAGACCCTTCAGTATATCAGTGTGTGCAATCAAATTATGGAACGGATTGAGCAAAGAACTCAAAACAATGCACTAAAATGAGCCTTTTCAAGAAACAGTAGAAGCAGTTGATGTTTACAAAGTAGAAGGAAGAAGAATCCTGAACCTCTGTGTACATACAATGCTACTCCACTCTTACACTCTTACATTTCTTGGGACTATAGAAGTATTGCATTGTCTGCACTCGCTCATCAACCAGCTATATTGCTGTCAACTACTCATTTTTTCATCAATTATTATATATTCACTATTTATTTGAATGTTATGTACATTATTTATACTGATTTATGAACCTTAACTCCTACTAAATACAGGAAGTGAACAAATGTATTGGCAGTTGATGTGAAACGGGAAGGGGGTAGGATTCAAGAAGCTTTTTTTGGACATGTAACAATGCAATGCAACACGTAACATGTAACATGCTCAAAATAAATGAAGCCAACCAACAGGTGGCTATTAGAGTATATCATTCATATGGGTATTGGAAAGCTAACTGCTGCCTTAGAACTGTGTTGCTCACCAAAACAGCAACACCTACCGAGGCACGTAATCAGTATAAAAAGGAATTTATGATGTGGAGACTCTTTCATTTTAGTGTTCCGGTAGACAAGGCAGTTCCATTTTTCTGTCAGTTATATTGTAAATACTCTAATTATAGCCGGATGTTTATTTACTTAAACCGCAAAGATAACGGCACGTTAACTGGAAGAGGCTGTTTTCAAAATTTGAAAAACAGTTGTCCTTCACTATTTAGCACTTCAAATTTTGCGGCTTCACGCTATCACAGTTTTTTGGAAATATATTAATAAATCATGCTGTTTGTGGCTGAATACAGCTTATTATCAACAAAAAATATGCATATTTAAGCTAACTGTACATATTTTTTTCCTAAATTAAGAAGAATGGCGCCTTCAAGTATCTTGGGGTAGTATTACACAGGTATTATGCTTGTGTGTCAGGAGCAATGGGCTAGTGCTGGACTAATGTACCTTGGTATGATTTGCGACACCTCAAGAAATGCCAAAACATTGCATTCTCCTCCAGAATCCACCTAATTAATACCAATCAGGCAGAGATTCAGTTCACATTTAAATGTCGTGTTCAAATACGTGTACATTTGCGACTTAGTAGGTTATGATATTTACGTTAACATGTCGAAAATGTACTTAAATGATGTTATTTCCGCTTACACATGAGTTTGATAGCTGCAGTGCCAGGTGAAATAGAGTACACACTCAATCCACACGCTATGGGGATGCAAAACTCCACGAGGGCACACGTGTCATCACGCCGGAGCCACTTGATGCTCACGAGCCAGCTAAATTGGCAGCTTTATGTTGCCCGACCTTTGGCAACACAGCTCATGCCCGTGGCTTCAGCACATCGAAGCCCAATTCCGACTGCGAGGAATAACACAGGACATGACAAAGTATTTCCACATAGTAGCCGTGCTGGACCTCCACTTTCTCTCATACCACATGAACATTGTGACGGACAATTGTAGCGGTTTTGAAACTGTGACTTTTTCATAGCGTGGTATAACTTGGAATCGGAAAGCAGCCCATGCCTACTTGGTGGTCAGTTGTACAGAGGCGTCGTCTCGATGTTTGCACGTTCCCTCGTCAGCACTCAACGGCACCACCGGTTACTAAGCTGTCATCACAATGTACACACTGTTTGCAGTAACAGACCGCACGTGGCTCAAAACGGCGTTCTCCCAGCATGGCAATTTACGCTCTTTACTCCTCCTGCAAATGAATTCACGGAGGGGTTTGAGGGAAGAGCATCATCTCCTCAGCAGCTGCAGCCACAAGGCGATCGTGTACAGTAAATAACAAAACACAAGACACCCAGTAGTTAGTGGCGGATTCAATGCATCATTGATGTCATTAATAGCATCGCGTTGATTGACCAAAACTCCAAAACTGGCCAAAACCTGTGAGGTTGTTTTAGGACTGCTTGTTCTTATAGATGTTGTTGGTCAAAGGGATCATGAGTTTATTCGATAAAGCTCGCAGTCAATTGATTCTGGTCATGGCCGCATGCAGTTGACTCACCACATGGATTGTTGCACAGATCCATCTGGGGAAAAGCCAATGAAAAGCTTTAAAACAGGGCACTAGCTGATTGGATGCGTCATTCATGAGATACCAATCAGATGCACCTATAGAGTAAAACTTCATCGCGCCGAGTCCTTGGCGAGCATCCACGGTCTCTTGTTGAAGCCAGTCAGGGAAAGAGTGAAAATATCAGACAACCTTCTTTACTCTAATTTCGATGAAAAAAAAAAAAAAATGTCGACTCAATGCTGTGCAATAAAACTGTTGCTATGGCAACGTGTCTTTGGTACAGTACAGTACAGCTGTAGTCACTGCGGCTTACCTGAAACTAAACCACTCGTCCACATGTGTGCACATTTACAACACAAGTGTTTACACTGAAAGTAAATACTGGTGGCTTTTATTTACTCAAGTGCAGAGAGTGCCAGGCGTTTACTAGGAGTAAGATGTGGTGGGGGAGGGGGGGAGGCATCTATTCATACAAAGGCATGTATTAATAAATATTGATGCTGAAATCCATCCATCATCTATGCTGCTTACCCTCACAAGGGTCATGGGTATGCTGGAGCCTATCCCAGCTGATTGTGGGCAACAGGCGGGGTGCTGGTCGCCAGTCAATCGCAGGGCACATATAGACAAACAACCATCCACACTCACATTCATACCTATGGACAATTTAGAGTCGCCATTTAACCTAACATGCATGTTTTTGCGGAGGGAAGCCGGAGTACCCGGAGAAAAGCCACGCATGCACGCACGGAGAGAACATGCAAACTCCACACAGAGATGCCCAACACGGAATCGAACCCAGATCTCCTGACTGTGTGGCCAATGCTAACCACCAGTTTATAAAATAACATTTAAAAATACATAAATATTTATAAATATGTACGACTACAATGAAAGAAAATACCCCTCCGGTATGTTGCGCTCTCTTGTTGCCAGATTTGTACTTTTTCCAGTTCCTAACTTATTTTGCGTCATTGTTCAGAACTAAATGTAAAAAAAATCCTGTGGTAAAGTATCTACTGCTATGCATGGTAGTATTGGTCATAGCAAATCTAATTGCAGCATTCCCTCGTTTATCGTGGTTAAATGGCTTCAGAATGGACTGTGATAAAATGAATTTCCCCAAAGTATGATTCCTTCTTTATGAATGGAATATTGTCGTATTGACAGAAAACCTGTTTATGACCTTCTAAGGACGTTTTTAACATTATTAGAGCTTTCTAGACATGAAATAACACCCCTATAGTCACCTTTACACTCCTATTACCCAATATAGTAAAGATAATAACAGAAAATAAGCCATTTCACACATAAGTAAGACTTGCGCTCGTGTGGTTTGCTGTAAATATGTTCTCTTGCTAGGGGAGCTAGATGGGGGGTGGACAGGAA
Organism: Dunckerocampus dactyliophorus; assembly: GCF_027744805.1. Taxonomy (NCBI): domain Eukaryota; kingdom Metazoa; phylum Chordata; class Actinopteri; order Syngnathiformes; family Syngnathidae; genus Dunckerocampus; species Dunckerocampus dactyliophorus. The sequence continues at coordinate 5,750,131 of NC_072821.1, read as the reverse complement.
GTAACATTAGGGGCTCAGAGTTGAGTTTTAGCTTGGCGCGGTTTATGACTGCAACAGTAGCCCATGTTAAGGATTATTGTGCCTGTTGTGAGATAATTCAAATCTGCACTTCAAGCCTGTTGTTTTTCGGCGATCAAGTCTGGTGCTTGTGTGTCTCGCTGAACATTACAGTACCATTACTGACACTTAGTGACGAGTGCAGAATACTACATATCATCACAGTATCTTTTGAATGTGTCTTCTGGATGCCTTATATGTGTACTTTAGTTCATTTTGCCATTTTTATGCTTAGAAATGCTTAACTTGGGCAAAAAATACCTAACATTTGCTTAAATTAATAACAGGGCGTATTTAACTATGAAATAGCATGATTTATTATTATAGTTGTGAAAAACGGTGAGCTAGTGAAGCCAAGTTTCCGCGGTTAAAAACTATTGGACTTGTTCTCCTTTTACATTGCATGGCAGTTGTGTGTGTGTGTGTGTGTGTGTGTGTGTGTGTGTGTGTGTGTGTGTGTGTGTCCATTGCACAGGCATCAAGAAGACAACTTTCAAACCTTGGTGGACAAGATTTATTCTATTCTATTCTATTCTAATCTATTCTATTCTATTCTATTCTATTCTATTCTATTCTATTCTATTCTATTCTATTCGTAGCAGCAGTCATTGGAAATACGTCACTTAATGCAGAGCTGCGGCAGGATGAGAGGATATCGCAGCAAAGATGATCATTATTATTAAGACTCGCAGCTAAAAGCAGATGAGGACAGTCGGTGTCAACAAAATGTTTGGGTGATTTTTTTTTCACCAGTTTTCACCCGTGCAGATGCCACTTTATGGAGAAGGATGAGACTCAAGACGTTTATGCAAAATAGATGATACAGCAAGGTCTACAAGGGTGAAAAATGCAATTAGACTTTTTTTTTGGTCTTCTCCACGATATTAACTGAGGATGGGACGCAAGGTTGATGTGGGTTGCAACAATCTACACGCTGTGCTGCAGGTTCTGATTAGTGCGGGGAAAAATCCCGACGATAATTATGCAAAGAGCAGATTGAAAAAAAATAATTTACTTATGAGCATTAGCACATTCGCGAAGTTAATCACCCTTCATCTTGGCCAACATTGTGCCAATCATTCTGACCTTGATGGATCTTTCGCTCTCTTTTTGTTTTTCAGAATGGTTGTTGTCACATGACTCCAATTTATCTGCTGTGTAACAGCATCTGTGGGCAAAACATATCCACTGATTAATGGCCACTTGCTGAGCATTGAGCATCCAATCTTAAGTGAATGCGTGTGGGAGTGCTGTGGCGAGTTGTCAGACGCCTGTATGACTATTAAAAATTGATTTGATTGAGAGCATCCGATTGCTCACAGCTGAGGAATAACCGCTGACCGCTTAGCTCGTTTTATGTGCCTCTATTTCACCACCGCGTGTGCAACATTAAGGTAGACGATAACTGGGAGGAATACGCTTTATTAAAGCCAAAGGGATCACAGCCAAACAATTGAAGGCTCTGCAGCTCCATCTCTGCATGTTTTTTAATTGAAGAGCATACAGTATTATTGCATTTGGACCGTGTTGGTTCACTTGGCTGGATTCAGCACAGTTGCTGCTGTTGTCCACTGAGGCATACAAAGCATTTGAGGATTTTATGTTTAAAAAAAAATAAAATAAAAAGGAGAAGCCCCATTTTTTGATAAACTTTCTAAGAATATTCATGTAAAAACTACATTTTAAAAAGCCATATTAAATACCCATAATTTTCCACTTAACACTTCAATTGTGGAATAGTTTACTTAGCCCTCATCTCATTTTAGCCGCAATTTAAAAATTCTTATTGACAACATTCTTGCAACGCGATCTTTTCCAAGTGAAAAATCCATCAATATTTTATTAGGAGTTCCTTTGCTTTAATATCAAACCTATTTTTCTGCATTTTCTCCATCTACCGCAGTGCTTCTCAAATACTGGGGCGGGCCCCCCTGGGGGGAGCGCGGTGAACTGTCAGAAGGGGCGTGAGAGGCGGGGATTTTTTTTTTAACAAAAGCTTATTATTATTTAAACAAAAAAAAGGATCGGGTCGGCTCGGAAGCCAGAAAACGTGGCTCGGGACATCCCTAGTACTCAACATGCAATTTGACACTTGAAGACGCTTGTGTGCTTCACAGCTGTCATTTTGTTGCATTTTCCTGGTTTCAGTTTGGAGTAGTGTGTCCAGTAGAGATAAATAAATAGATGCTATCAGTTCCTCAATAGTGTTTCAAATCGTGAAAACATTTCTGTCCCCTAGGGGGGGCATGACAGAAAATAATTGAGGACCACTGGTCTACTGTCACACGATAGGAATTACAAATGTTCCGAACATGTACCTGGAGCACGCTGCTGATCCGTGCTGATCCCAAGCCCGGATAAATGGGTGTGTTTTCTCAAGCAGCTATCCCTCACGCTTTTGAAAAACGTCGCTTTTTTTGTATCCCACTGCTATGATAAATTACCCGTCTGCCGCATCCACTGCCGCACAAACAGGAGGCCTGCGGTGTTTCAGCCCTCCACTGACATGTATCTTAAAAGATTCATTTTAAAAGTTGATTTTTAAAAAGTCATTACATCAACCCACTGTTTTTCCATATTTATATTTCAATTGTGCAACGTTTAACTTGAAGCATAGCCCTACTTTCGCCACAATATAAATACCTTTTTTTTTAATTCCTTCTCGTCAAACAGATTTTTTACATCCTCTGTTCTAGAGCCTCGGTTCCCAAAGTGGGGTATGCAATTCTTCACAGGGGGACATGAATGAAAATTAAAAACAGCGTGACTACATTGGTGTCTGAGAGCCTAACACTGAGAGTAGGATACGTTTTATGTTGTGCTTACAGACGCTGATTTGGTTTTTTTTAAGTGTGCAGGAGTTCATGACTTTGTCAGAAGGGGTACGGGACTGTGAAAGGTTTTGGAACCACTGTTCTAGAGTGTTAAGGTGTCCTCAGACTGTATTTTCTCACCACGAGAACTAAAACTAATGTGTACCTGGAGAGTAGCAGATAGAAAACATCGTTTTTCTTCATTTTTCTCCAGCTGCGATACCTCACACGTCTGGAAGAACGCTGGTTTGTTGTATCAACCAGCGTTGTTTATTGATACAAATTAGACGGAAAGTCGTCCATCCACCACCACAGACACAGGTGGACATTTAATTTGGATTACATTCAGATTTTTAACAGAACTTGAGATGTCAACATGGGCCAAATATAGTATCTATTGCTTTAATTTTGCTGAGGTTAAGTCATTTTTTGTCATGTCATTCTAAAACTATTTCATTTGAGTGTTTATCCTTTCATGGAGGCTGGCTGTGTTGTTTATGGTCGTGTTATGCCTGGTGGAATACATTGTGGTCATCTACAAGCATGCCTTTCTGGTTCCCTCTGAGGTCGATGCAACTAAACTGACTTGTCACTGAGAACGCAGGTTTGGTTGAAAACAAAAAATGTGATCAATTGAAACCACAGTCTGAGCTGAGTCAATTCTGAGTTTGGGAGGTCAGTGAATAACGTGATGATCAATAAAACGTGATGATCAATAAAAAAGTGTGGCCCAATGGCTGAGCTACGTTCTGTATTAAAGCCCAACAACATTAATCATTGATGCCAGGATGCAGTTTGACTTTATTACCAACTCTGTGTCCATCTGTGACTTGCCCAAAAGGCTGAACTACACGATGTGACAATTTATCTGCTGTTTACACTGTGTCCTTGTTTGGCTTCGTAGCCTTTGACATGGATTAGAAGGAAGAAGGGAAACAGCTTTTTTATTTTTATTTTTAGCTGCAACGTTGACCTCCGGAGTGCTTATCAAAGTTATCACAATCACAACTCCTTGAATCAGCTCTTCTTCTTGGGTGCTGGCAAAAGAGGGCAGCGTTGATGGAATGGTCTGCACACTGTCATGACTTTGAGAGGCAAACGAGGGCGAGGCTTCACCGGTCATTCGCTGTTGGATTTGTGCCGGGCCTTGCGCTTTTGTCAGCATAAAAACAAGTAGGATAAGGGGTGTTTCCAGGGCGTTGCATGTGCATTATTGTGTGGGTTTAATGCAAAGCAACGCTACTCAGAATGACTTTTGTGAGGCACTGAATACATTCTGGATTGCATCTGATGAAAATGACAGTGACGTAATGACGACTGTATTTGTCTGTGGAGAGCAAACTCTGCTACTCCTGAACCACTGCACACGAAAGAGGGAATATTTGTCAAAACGTGCACCCCTACTGTGTTGCCCGTGCTATTATTTTCCTGACGAATACACATGTTGGCGCTGTTATTAAACCACCAAAGTTTGACCCCATAAGTCGGATTGGCTTGAGATTTCTCACGAACCTCAGGGTGCTCACCAAACACTCACTTTAGTCTGGTTGACACTTTTGGGGAAAAGACAAATTTGAGCAAGATTAGTTGAAAAACATCCAGCAAAATGTCTTTGCAGGGACACGGGCGGGACTTAGCAACATAAGTCATTGACCATTTGTCTAATGATGATAAAAGTTTGAGGATATCTGTATTATATGTATGCTAACATGTCTTCCAAAGCTTTTTCACCACTCATAGGGCTGCCAAAAATACGCGGTGTCCCGTGGCGGGTGCTCCAGGAGTACAGGGTTCAAGGCATGCTTCTTCACCGGTTTGGATCATAATACTTATGAATAGAATTTCTAGGTTCAACCAAGGCGTTGAGGGTGTCCAGTTTCGAGGCCTTCTCTGCTACTTGCACATGATATGGTCCTGATGGTCTCTTCAGCCTTCAGGGTTTACTGGGGTGGTTCTCAGCTGAGTGTGAAGCTTCTGGAATGAGATTCAGCACCACCAAATCTGAGGCAATGGTTCTCACCCGGAAAAGGGTGAATTGCACCCGTCGGGTTGGGAGTGAGGTCTTGCCACAGGTAAAGGAGTTCAAGTCTTTTGGGGTCTTGTTCACAAGTGAGGGAAGGCTGGAGCGTGAGACTGACAGGCGGCTCGATGCAGCATCTGCAGGAACACGGTCGCTGTTCCGGACTGTCGTGGTGAAAAGAGAGCTGAGCCGGAAGGCATAGCTCTCAATTTACTGGTCGATCTATGTTCCTACCCTCACCAATGGTCATGAGCTTTGGGTGGTGACCGAAAGAACGCGAATACAAGCGGCCGCAATGAGTTTTGTCCGTAGGGTGGCTGGACTAGTGATGCTGCTTCTTTAATTCCTTTAAGGGATTAAGTCTCACTGCCGGCCTGGGAATACCTCGATGTCTGGTGGAACTGGAAGAGGTGGCCGGAGACCGGGAAGTCTGGTCTTCCCTACTGAGACTTCTGCCACCACGACCCAGAACTTGATAAGCAGATGAAAATGGATGGATGGACGGATGGATGGAGAAAAATTTAGAGTTAACAATTTGCCATTGTAATTAAGACCATGATAAGGTGAGAACACGAGGAAAAATACTCAAAAACACCTTGGTGGATGAATTTTGGGAGAAAAAAGTTGTTCTTTCCCCACAAAAAACGTACCGAAAGGCTACCAAAACTGTAGCCCAAATACCGAGGTGCGGACTGTGGACATTTTTATCATTCTCTCTTTCACGTTTACTTTGTTTGCATCAGATGTTAAACGATTACAACATTTCCATGAAGGATTATTGCAACTCATGTTACCATGGTGATCAATATTACCACAAGCCCGTACTGGCATCTGATTTCTTCTTACATTTGTTGTTAGTTTTATTGTACACAAAACTCTCAGACACACGTGAACAGCACATGCACGATAACTCTCTGAAATTGTCTCACGGTTTGTTGACAAACCACATTATCAGTTCTCGTATCTAAATGGACAGATCGATGCGCTATGCCACAAAGAAATGTGACACATCTTGTTAAACATGTCATTTCTGACTTGTTTTGACTCACTTTGTGTGGAAAATACAGTGGTACTAAAGGGCCAAAAAGGCTCAACACTGGACTTGTGCAAGAGATCCATAACGCATAGTGCTACTGCAGGTCCACCGCTTTGTGGGCACAAATATTTGACTCCAAAAAATTGGTATAGTATCTGTATGTGTTCCCCCTACTCTCAACTTGAACGTTGAACGAGTGTTCTTCCTATCGTGGACAAATAGACTTCAGAATCAGAGGAATGATTTTTAAGAACGTGACAGTTTGGTGACAAAGTAGTGCATGAAACATATCTTTTTGAGAGTCCTGGAGAATCCAACAGACAGAATATACATACCGCGCCAATGTCAAACACACGTTGCTGTCTTAAGACCACTGTGTTGTTTTGGATGATTTTAGACCGCTTTCACGTTTCTTGTGTCATTTGCTGACCAGTAACAGTTGCAATGTCACTTGGTTTTGATGCATTTCGGAATTTTTACAGAGTGAAACAAATCCGAAGTAGGCCGAAAAAATTCACCCAACTGGTGTGTCACTATAATATTTTCTTTACCGTGTACTTTTGTGCCTAAACTAAACCCTACTTTAACCCCCCAGTGGCCAAGGCGTATAATCGAATTATTTTACAACACTGATTCGAACAGGGAGTGCTAAATATTCACTGTAGCAGTATTCATCGTATCATAGGACTTTTACGGTCATTTGGCATGTAATACGTGCTCCTCCACTGGGGGACACAGGGAGAAATTAAATAAAAGAGAGAGACGGAGAGTAGACATATCTCTCGGCCTGCAGACAAGCGTTGTTTTTCAGGGCTAGGTCCCGAGTGCAGAGTGCCGGAGGGAGGTACGCTTCTCTTCGGGGTGACTGAGCCACCGGGTCAGCAGTTCATCCCATAATTCTATAGCTGCGAGTCGGACGCAGATGCACGACAGTCCAGAACTGGGTCTAGCTATTTACCACCTGTCACTTTGGCATCTGTGTTGGAAGCTGACAAGAGCTGAGCACGCTTGCTAGACCGTAAATTCGAGGGTTCACATCTGAGCGCAGAGTTGCCCTCATCCATCTGCGTGCACTTTTTCACAACTAGCATGTTTTTGAATTTCACAATCCTTGTCCTTTGCCCCGATGAAGGGTTAACTTCATTTGTCTTGTGTCAGTATTGCTTGGCAGAGTCATCTGCATCTTAAAACAAACTAAACTGAAGAACCATTGAATGGGCTGTCTTCACTGTCTATATAGGATGTTGTATTGCTGTTTTCCGAGAAGCAAAAGAATACAAAACTGGCGTTCTGGAGATTTCCTTTTATCCAGTGTGTGTGTGTGTGTGTGTGTGTGTATGTGTGTGTTTTGTGTTTTTGTTTTTTACTTTTGAAGGGTATGTAAAACAAGCTGTAGTATACAAACTATTTTCTGTAAAGCATTTTATTTTAATACTTTTTTATTATTATTAATTCTGATATTTTAAATTATAGATTTTTTATATTTCCAAATATTTTTTTCAATTTTTTTTGTAAATAAAAGTGAAATACAGTTTAAGAAAATTGTAAAAAAAAAATTGTTATCTAGTGCAGAAAACAATGATAGTTATTCAGAAAATAAAAGTTGTTTTTTTTTTTACATTACATTACATTATTTTATAAATGATTTTATGTCATTGGAGAACTGGCAGCACAAAAAATGGTGGATGGCACTGCAGTGCTGCCTCTGTCCACCAGAGGGAGGCTGACTTCATTGGAGCGCCCCAATGAATGCGTTGCCCAGAAGCAATGCATTATGGGAAAACTTTAAAACAGTTGTTCTCATTTCAAACTTGTATTGGGGCGTGTTTGTATATTTCTGAGGTATACCTTTTGAGTGTTAAGTTGCGGTGTGATGTACTACTTACTAAGCAAGAACACAAAACGTGTTCTTGCTTAGTAAGATGACACAGTGAGTCAACAGTAGTTATACTGTTATATATAATGACCTCCTGGCCGCACAGCGTCCTACTGGTTAGCATGTAGGCCACACAGTCAGGAGTTTCAATCTGGGTTTGATTCTCTGTTGGGCATCTCTGTGTGGAGTTTGCATGTGCTCCCCGTGCGTGCGTGGGTTTTCTCCGGGTACTCCGGTTTCCTCCCACATTCCAAAAACATGCATGTTAGGTTAACTAAATTGTCCATAGGTATGAATGTGAGCATGAATGATTGTTTGTCTATATGTGCCCTGCGACTGACTGGCAAGGTGTACCCCGCCTCTCGCCCGAAGTCAGCTGGGATAGGCTGAAGATGGATGGATGGATAATTACGTCCTGCGTTTTCCAGTGGGTCGACAAGCCGGTTGTGAGTGCACTGATAGCTTGTGATTGCTAGTTGCACTGTGACGTGTATGAGGGTGACAGCTATACTCCTTATGCACATTATTCAAATTTTGCCACACACTAACATCCCCATAAGCCTCTGAATACATTTCTGGACAAGTGTTACATAAATAAAAACGTCACTTTCCTTTCCTATGAAAAAAGTCTCTCAGATCAGGACACTCTGGTCTCTCTGTTTGCCTGGAAGCAAGTCCCACAGTGATTTGTATGCACAGCTAAGTTTCCATTATATTGGCCAATTTTGATCCCTTCCCCCCAAAAAAGGGATCTCATCCTCACTGAGCTTCAGGTCTTAGCCATCTTTGTTTAGAAACTGACACAACGTGGTGAATAGAAGTTTAATAGCATTGATAAACTTTGTATCGGGCTACTCTTTTCAGAAATGGTGTGCTCATCAGGGGATTTGGGATGAATCACCTCAGTGGGTGAGAGACGTATCATTTACTCAACTTCTAAACTCTTTCTTTATTTGGTACTCAACTTTGACATAAGCAGCAGATAGTTTGAGCTAGGAGGAGGTTTTCAAAGTCCCTGCAACAAACTAATAATCCTTTTCCACTGTAAGGTACCCGACTCAGGTTACCATGGCTGTACTTGCTATGGATGCTTTTCCAGTGGCAAAAACATCGATTACCAGCTACTATTTGTCATAAGGTTCCAAGGGCCTGCTGGATGCTCACTGGTCAAGCAGGGTTGTCATGAGAAATACTACGTATCCTCCACTGCCCTCAGTCGCCAAGACAAGAAGTGAATACAGGAGCCCGTCATTCTCATCTGTTGACGTTGTATTTACCATCGCTCACATTTTTTGTGGCAAGGTTGCCTCAGTATCTTGTGGGACTATTTTGAAGTGGGCCGCCCTAAACCAACGTGGCGCTGACGGAGTGGAAAAGCAACATCTCTGGCGGTTTGTCAGCCTCAAACTCAAATGACATTGCTACTTACAACTACACAAACACTTCACATGAATGCAAAAAGCAATACAAAGCTTGATGTTTTGCGGCCCTTTCCTCCAGAGTTACGTTATGAGTCTTTAGAGACGACAGCAGCGCGCCAGGGCGGTCATTTGGGTGCAGGATTTTCCCATGTGGACGGGCCCCTTTTGTCTAATTACTGTTGTCAGGACCCTGATAAAGTAATGACTAATATTCTCAAAGGGAGAAAGTTTAGGTTTTTGAAGATTCAGCGCCCGCAGTGATTCAGTCTGTAAGGACGTTGGGGTTGAAAGTTCAGATCCAACAGAGAAATACCGTAAATGTGTAAATTGAGACTGGTTGTGCGGGGATTCTAGACCGTTTTGCTTGTGCCTAAACCTACTAATTAGTGATGGTCGAGTATTGACCGAGTCATTCAAAACTCGCAAGCTTTTTACTGAACTGAGACTCGCGGGTATTCGTCTCCGTTAACTCATTCACTGACCTTGCTGCTGCTCGGGAAATAAAAAGGAAACTGTTACTGTAACTCAGTGCTTCTCAGATAGTGGGGCGGGACCCCTGGGGGAGCACGGTGAACTGTCGGGGGTGCTTGAGAGTCAGGGAAGACGTTCAATATTAGTGCAGACCTGCTACCATGTATGAATTTGTCGTACTCAGCATGCAATTTGACTCTTGAATACGCCTGTGTGCTTCACTGCTCTCCATTTTGTTGCATTTTGCTGGATAAATAAATAAATAAATAAATATCAGTTTCTGTATAGTATTTCATATTGGGGCGGGGGGCGCAAAAACAAGAGGAACACTATTCTCCCCGAACCGATACGGCCCAGTAGTGTGCAGCTGTAACGGAAAAGTCCCCAAAATTCCAAACTCGTCCTGTGACGTAAGACACTAAATATGTTATATTTATGTTCAGAACGCAGCGTTCTTTTACTTTGGAAGATGGTGATGGGTTGGATATCTTATGGAGGACAGTAAACACTCATGGGTCGATGTGCCACTGGGAAGGGGGACCAATCATTCAGTGTATCAATGGGAATTGTTGTACTCTGCCATTGCATTAACTGTGTGAAGCTTTTCTGTCTCACCTTGCGCAAGCTTAAATCCAAAAAGGCAACCTTTGATGTTATGTAACAATATAAAATTTACCGCAGTGAAGAAAGATAAGTGGTATAGAAATGGATGGATGGTTCGAATGATAAAGTGTTGCATCGTGTTTAAGGCGCAGGGTTGACTTGAATTCACCTTAAAAACTCAAATGTAGCATGATAGCTGCTTTAACCAAAACGTAATATTTTCACTCGGAAGCTTGAAGCCTTGTAATCTTGAAAGAACTTGTTGCTCGGATATTCATGTTGACAGTCCCTAACTCGCCTCCCTTCGTCACAGGTGGTCTGTTTGCTGCACCTCCGTTTGACTCCAGGGTAGGTTGACTTTGGGTTTTAGGAAGGAGTTCAATGAGGCGCTAGCTGCTGGTGGCCAGGACCGATGCGCAGTACAAACACTGCGTCACGCTGAGCGCGAGTCTCAGCACTGCTCAAGCTCACTTTAAAGCCTACACAGAGGCCAAGGTTATTTTTTATTGTGGGTTATTGTAATGACTTACAAAGTACAGCTGTTGTACATCATTTCCCAACTAATGTGCCCTCAAACTAACATGTGACAAAGTGTATTAATTGCCCTCATTAGTTCTCAAGTTTATAGGCTTAGTTAAAGGATCTATTGCCTTCTAGGGGTTTGTTCATGCAAGCTCCAGCAGGGTGACAGGTTACCGGGTTCCTTAATTACCGTTTGTCTTGTCTATTTAAACATTGTTTCATGTTTTGTACGTGAATATAGGGGGATCGCTTTGAAACCGCCATTTTTAAGGCTGTGTCAGATGTTTCAAAACTTGCTCGGTATCAGCCTGAGAGCTGCTTCACTCAAGTGCAGTAATGTCAACAAGAATTAAATCTCAGCGCCATTTATCTTCAATTATTCCAAATCCTTTTGATACATGAAGATTTATTCATTAGGTTTCTATTCAAAGTACGTCTTTCAGTCTTTGCGTCCTTGATGTCGGATTGACAATTAAAAAAGAGAACTGGCTCAAAGGCAGGAAGGGAAACTGAGGTAACATTTGTCGCTCCGCTCACCCAAACCCGCCTTCTTCGACTCTCCTCCTTTCAAGCCGCATTGTCAAAATAAGTGCGGTGGTGCTTCCGTGCCTCGGAAACTGCCGGAATAATTGTCGGACTTTGCGGGAGGTGGTGTGTGCTCACAGTATTAGGGGAAACTACAGAAAGAAACAATTTAGCGTAGCAGTTTAATTTAGAAATCTCATTTACTTGACGGAAAAGCACTCCAGCGAGCCGCTGCTGCCGACCGCGCCGCAGCAGGTCTAAACAGCTCTTGATAGCAGACTCCATTTTGGAGCAGGAGTGAAATGTTCTGATGATAAACTCACTGTGAACTTTTGTGACAGCCACTGGCTGTATTTTCTATCCATTTTATACTTTATTGGATTTCCCTCCTTCATCTACTATTGCTGTATTTAGTGGTGATGATGTGCAGCAAGAGAAGGAAAAAATTGGGTCTTTTTTTTTTTTTTTTAATCCACCGCACACGCTGCCAGTGTCACTGAAATGATTGATGTGAAGGTTGGCCAGCTTCATCAGATCAATGCAAAGATTTGGACACTCTCTGATTGAGTTGTGTTCGTGACATGATTTGACTAAAAGCTACTGTTTCCTTTGTTTGAAAAGCCTCGCTGTTCTTCTTTATGCTTTTCCACTGACAAAAGCAGGCACTATCAGGTACTATTTCTTTCTTATTTTCAGGAAATACTCCAGAGTCTCCATTTTACTGAAGCACTCCCTTTTCTTGCTGCCCTCAGTCTCCTCTTGGATAAAATGTGTCTCCTTAGGCTAGTTTATGGCACTGCATCAACCCTAAGGTTTCTTTTCAACCTCGGGTCGTGGAGACACGACTCGTTCAGAGGGCATAAAGGCCATTGTCACAAATGCCTTCCTCTCTGATTTCGGATCAACATGTGCCATTGCAATCCAAGTAACTGTGGTAAGACATCGATTAGTTCCAGCACCAATAACACTCTCCAGTCTCTCTTTAGTCGCCATTGGCCACTTGTGACAAAGGAAGCTAACTAGCTGAATAGGCAATAAGCATCATGGTCGCTCACCGAGTTGACTCACTGGAAAACATCGCCCATAACGTTTTGTCAAAAAAATATCATGGCAAGCGCTCATGCCTGATGCAGGACTTTGTGTCACGGTGGCATCAGAAGGGATGATGTATTGACTACTGACTTATTATTAGTGAAAACGTGAATATTTAAGCAAATATCACATACTGTTTGTGTAAATTAAGCATTTTAAAGCAGAAAAATGTCTAAATGAACTAAAATCCCAATATAAGGCATTCAAAAGATGCATTCAAAGACATTGATATGTAGTACTCTACACTGGTCACTAGGTGTCAGTAATGGTACTGCAATGATTGGTGAGACACACAAGCACCAGACTTCATCACCAGCAAAACAGCCGTTTATTGCATCTCATGCCAGGCACAATAATCCCTAATAAAAATCCTTGATTAAAAACACGGGCTACTGTTGTGGACGTAGCCCGCGCCAAGCTGAACCTCAACTCAGAACTCTCGATGTCCCCTCCGTCCCCTCCCCGTCCGCCCCCCACTCAGCTCCCCTAGGGAACCCATTTATAGCAACACACAAGCACGAGTCTTATTTATATCAAATGGCTCATTTACTTATATTGGCTATAGAGGTGTTATTTCATGTCCAGCGAGCTCTAATAATATAAAAATCTGGATTTTGACAGTCGTAAACAGGTTTTCTATGCTTTAACTGCAAAAATATTCAATTTACAAATAAGGACTTCTACTTCGCGGAAATCCACTTACCACAGTTGGGTCTGGAACCAATTAAACACGATGAACGAGGGATTGCTGTATGCAGCACAGAAGCGTACACTAAACTAAAGATACAAACATGACTTTGAGTCCTTTCTCCATGAGTAATTTCTAAATGCGTCCCTCATTCCAGGTTTGACAGAAGGGCAGCATATCTACTTCCAAACTACTACGACTGTAGCACTAGAGTCAGACCTGAGTCATCTTTTATAAAGTTTGACAGTGAAAAAGGAAGAAATTGAAGGAAACCGGACAGTACTCCTTTGTGGAAGCGTGGCGGTAGAAACAGCTATTAATTTCTAACTGTATCTGACTCTGAGCGAGCTAAGATCAAGGGGGTCAAATCACTTCATGATCTTTTTTTAGCACTTCTCCCCAGTTCCAATTTTCAACCAATCTTCTTCAGAATTCCCAGGGATTAATGTTTTATCTTGGGCCCAGATGGCTAAGTTAGCTAAGGTCAAAAGTCACATGGCCAGGCTCATGTTCCTTCACACGTTCAGGGATTATTATTCTCTCGCTATATCAAAGCAAGGATCATTTCACAGGATATCCAGCACAAGATGGGTTCGACGCTCATATCAGGGGTTGTGTTGTTTTTGACCAATCTTTAACCATTCTTTTTGTCAGCGAGGAATCTTGTTTTTCTCCCTGCTGTTGAGTGATCGCCGCTGCAGCTGTCTGCCCAAATCACATCATAAATCCAAATGGAACTACAATAATGGAACACACGTGTCAAACATGGAGCATTTAAGGATTTTATGTATCACGCTTTTAAATGTTTTTATCGCTGCCATCCTAGCGGCTCATTTTCTGTCAAACCCCTGACAAGTCAATACAGACTCACCTTCGCTATGATAATAGCGTGGTTTGATGTGTGTGGGTGACAAGCGCGGTGTGTTTTTACCGGAACCGACGGGAATAGCAGCAACATCTTCAATGCCATTGTGGAAAGTTGTGAGTAGTTATTTTTCATTTTAATCCAAAAAGAAGTACAACCAAGTTGTCAGATGTCAGAGTGTAAAAAATATCTTTGTACGGTATATTAATTTTTTAATAAACTGATCATCGACCATTCCATCCATCTTCTTCCACTTGTCCGAGGTCGGATCGCAGGGGCAGCAGCTACTTCGTCCAGCTCCTCCCGGCGGATCCTGAGGCGTTCCCAGGCCAGTCTCGCCAACGTTTCCTGGGTCTTCCCCCAGGCCTCCTACTGATCGGACGTGCATCCTGACCAGATGCCCGAGCCACCTTATCTGGCTCCTGTCAATGCGGAGGAGCAGTGGTTGTCATCCGAGTTTCTCCCGTATGACAGTTCTTTCCGATGCAGACTCTGCATCACTGTAGACGCCGCACCAATCGGCTTGTCAAAAAAAATAATCACCCTTATTTTAATAATTGATATGCATTTACATGAAATTTGATTTCCCCCGGCCCAGTTCGAGCCCACCCTGCATTATGCATTGTAATATCCTTAACTGTCATACAAGTGCCAACAAGGTGAATGAATAACTGTATAATAAACCTAAATAAAACTAAAACAAAAGAAAATTACTCTTCCTCTGTTGATGCCTGTCAGACATGTAGCGTTTAAGGAATGTGTGTATAACACATTTCAATGTCCTTCGCTGTCATACATGTACGGAAAATTGAGTGAATGGATGTACAATAAACCTAAATAAAACTAAAATGAAATAAAACTACTCCTTTGATCGATTAGTTCATTCCGACATTAGTGGTAACGAAATGTACAGCTGAAGATTTGGATCAAATCAAGTGAACATATCAAGGCTCTTGAGATCTGTTTGTTTCCATTTTTTATTCCTGCCCCTGATTAAAGCGCCTCTGCAAACGCCACACAAGTTGAAACGTATTACTGATGTTTGCATCCAAGAGCTGGATCCCGGCGATACAGTTCTAAGGCTGTGTTGGTTTTAAATGTGGGCCTAAAGCATCTTGCCAGCAGCACTGTGGCATGTCATTAGAAGCACGCGTCAGGCCCAGACACACGACTTTTTACTCAAGTGCCAAAATCACGGCCCCGAGGCAGAATAAAACACTACAAATCTCCGTCCCTCTGCAAGAAAAGAGCGGTTTGGGTCCAGTCAGCTCTGTTCCCGAGTTGGAAGGGCGAGCCCTTTTCCTTTTTTTCCCCTCCTGTTGGGTAAATTTAAACCAAAGTCCTCTGTGCTGTAAATAGAATACTAATCAGGCCAGTGCAAAGTCAGTCACAGCTTGCAAGAACCCTCCCCTTTCCTTCCGCATTACCACGTTCAAGCTTTCAGGACACAGCACCCAGAACTTCTTCCACCATTCTAAAGCTGCATTTGACACACCCAAGGCATTCTGTGACAGATTGAAGTCCGTTAATGCAATGCAGGTTTTCACCAAGCGTGACCGGTAAATTAATACAGCGTGCATGCCTTTTAACTTTAGGCTCTCTGCAAGCATTACTTGGAATTCATTGCCCTTCTTACCTACGTCGGACTTCCCTCCATTCTACATTTGGAGAGTGAATACATTTGAGGCCCCAATCCATCATTTGTTTGGCCATATACAGTAAATTATTGAGTGGAGGCAGTGTTCACATACATAATTAAAGATTTGTGCCTTTTAGATGGAAAATCTGCATTTTGTGCCTCTCAATCAATCACATTGCGGAACATTTTGAGGCGTTATATTTATAAAGATTGCTCATGTAGACCAAGCTTACTGAATGAGTAAACAGTGTTGCTAAATATTTCAGTCAAGTACTGACTGCCATAATCTTGTTTTTAGTTTTTTGCTAATATGTGAAACTACTAATAATGGCTGCTCAACATTATTAAAACAGTTGTACATGAAATATTCGAAGCAATATTTATGAGAGTTGCACACCAAAATAATCAATGTTTATTTGAAGACATGATGCTGCTTAGATAATGGATAGTCAAAAAATACCAAGCAAATTATAACAAATGGCATTTTCCGAGGAAAACAATGTTTCCCCATTAAAGATGAGTAGGAATGTAATGAATCCATTCCATGGTCAAACTGACACTATCATTAAAAACAGACAATGTTTTTCAGCATGTTTAACTGTGTAAAGCTAAGTTAAAGGCTGTATCATAAAACAAAAATAACATCCTTTAATAATGCATGTCAGACATTTGGCTTTAAAAAAAAGTGTCATGACGGGGCGGGCAGACTTTGTGCGCTGCATTTTAACATTTTAAAGTGTAGTACCAGTGCAAAACGTCAGTGCAAAACTCAAAGGCTGTACAATTGAATTCAGTAAAACTAAAATTAACCAAAAGTACTCATCCTTTGCTCATGCGTGTCTGACATGTATTGTTTAAGGAAGACAACATTTTGTCTCACACTCTGCTTAATTAGTCATACAAGTGCCAAGAACAGAGCGAACAACCGTATTCATTTCTGTACCACTTGTCCTCATTGGGGCCAACCATGAATAAAACTAAAATAAAAGTATTTTCATCCTTTGATGACGCATGTCAGATACAGTATGTAGCCTTTAAGAAAGTCAACTTTTTGCATCATGCTGTTTTTAACGGTCATACAGGTGTCGAATGAAGTTAAACACCGTACAGTTAAACTGAATAAAAGTAAAAGTATGCGTCCTTTGATGACTTGTGCCAAACATGTCACTTTTAATGACATCATGATTGTTAAGGTTTTTAACTATTGTACAAGTCCAAAAGAAGGGACATGATGTGTCACACTCTTTTCATGTTCTTAGCGGTCGTTGGCCATTATGCATAATGATTGTGTGCCAAAGTGCCAAAGGAAGTGTGTGAAGTCGTACAATAAACCGAAATGCAACTTTAAACAAAATATACCTACTCCTTTGATACTCTACTATTGTCAAGGCTATACTTTTCTTTGGCTTTTCTTCCGGGTTCTTTAGACCGCGTTGCTGTCGGAGAAGTCATCAATGATCACACAACTTAAAAGGTTTTCAAATTGTAATAAAAATAGGAGCAATACATTTGGTAACAGTGCTGGAGTCTATCATCAGTGAGGAAGCTTGAGGAAGAGCCCAGAAAGTTAGGTTTGTGTGAGTGAAAACAATGCATCCCATGTGTCTCCCAGTGGTTTTCCATCAGTCATATGTAGCTGATTGTGCTATGTGAGTGTGTATGTCAAGAAGGCCTGCTATGAGAAGCTATTAGACTGAATCTAAAGGTATAATAATAATATCTAACACTGCAGACGGAAGTGCCACCACTGGTAGTGGTGGCACCCGCCTCCAAAAATTCAAAGAAAAAGCAAAACACACTGTGGAGTTAATCCTTCAAATGCTGACGAGATTTGCCAGGGTCTGGTGTGACATTCAGGATGGAAACTCTGAAATGTATAGGTTCCAATGTATTCCTTTGTGTAGCTTCAACATGTTCGTCTGACTGAGCATAATGACGCTGAGTCATTCGTGCTCTTTTTCTGGCAAAAAACCCCAAAAACAAACGGCAAACGGCAAATGAAAGTGACGCTAACATAAGAAATAGTTGTAACCAGGACAGAGTGAGTGATTATATAGGACAATGTGATGCATGTATATTTAGTATGCTGTGTCATTCCTGGTCAGAGTGGATCATATTTGATTTAGCACCATAGTTGGGGTGTTGAGGCCTGTGCGCATCCTGTTATTTTATCTCTTCCGTTGTTGGAGTCCCCCCGCCCTCGAGTCAATAGAGACGCTTCACTCCGGGGTCTAAAGTCTGCCAAGTCGTCCCCACGTGTCAGCACTGTACTTGTTTTGGCCTTGGTGGACAGCGAGGAGGGGGCAAGGAAGGTTAGGATAAAAAGGCAAGATGCGAGGACAGGAGAGGGGGGGAGGAGAGAGTCAAGGTGCTTTATCATCTCCCCTGACAACTACACAGCCGGGGAAGCGGAGTGCATGTCCACTTACAATGTGCAACCTTATCCCAGCCGGCTGCCAGCCTAGCGGTCACCTCGCAGACGTCTGGCCAAGTCCATCTATTAACCCACAACAGCTGGCCACTTTCCAGTTCCATCGACTGGGCTTTTAATTGCGTTCTTCAGGAAAAGATGGGCAGAGGGGGATTTGTTGTACAATTACATTTACATTTTGATTATTATGTGCAATTATTTACAGCAAAACAACACAATATCAACAAAACATCACACAACCAAATATAAATTAAAATATGACCACACATTTTCACCAATTTAACAGAAAAAAATGACGGCCCTAAGAGCCTTTTCATTTGCAACCCGCTGACCCTTTTCTTGTATTCCTGTATTGCTTGTATTCCTGCATGCACTGTATATTATTACCAGGGCTGTTTTGACGCATGCACGTCCTCCTTGTGAGAAAACGCAGCGGTGGATGTGGAGCCACAAGCGAGAACAAATATTGACAGAAATGGACAAAGACAAGGGGATTTTGAGTGGTAAGTTTAGCTTCAAAGCCCTGGCAGATGGCTCTCGCAAAACAAGACCAAAGTTATTTGTATCTACAGTCGGTGTGAGTGTGAGTTGAGTTGGCACGGAGTACGTCGACTGCCAGAAAGAAGTGAGAAGCAGGTATTTCTTCTTGTCATTTATACAGTGTTGCCTTGGCATGCAAGTGTCCCGAATAACAACTGTTTTTCAGATGCAAGCTCTCTTTCGGCTGATTTTTTGCTTTGAACTGCAAACTAAAATTTGGGTTACGAGCTGCTAGTTACAGGTAGGCATAGCCGAGGACAGCTATTTGGTGGCTTGTGTCATTGTGACCATGGCTGAAGATGAGAGTGGATGTAAATAGCATCAGCAGCGCTAGCATTAGAAGCGTACTAGCTAGTCACTGGGAAAGATTTTCAACACATAAGCAAAACATACGTACATTATAGCGATCTAATTTATCTTATTTATTATGTATTGTGTAAAACTGGGACAGGAACAACATCAAATTAAATGAATACAGACCCACCATCCACCAGTACGAGCCTGGAGTTTGTTTTTCAGGGATATGTATTGCACAAATATGCACATTAGCACTCAACAGGGTCATCATCTTACCTTGATGCATTGCCACATAGTAACAGCATTTCAGACCAAATATGAAGTAAAAGAAAAAGGGGAAAATACAGTTGAGTATCATCTGTGCAGCGTGGAAGAAAGTTAGAAGGTGCGGTCAAGAACCGTCCAACAAAGTGGGACAAGTGGCCGCTCACATTAAACATGCAAACACCGTGGGATTTGTAACTCTATGATTATTATTTTATCATTTTTTATATAATTTTTTTGCACAAAATAATGGCCCATACTTTCAAAATTGATATCATTTTACATAAAATTTGTTTTTTACAAATTATTTTGTGTTTTTTTTTTTTTTTTATCATTGCACCTGAACGAGGACCCACGCCTTACACCATGCATATCATGTGCTCTTTTACACAGTTGAAAATACTGTAAAAATTCCACTTTTATAGAACTGGCTTCTTTATTTTATAACGTGAGATTAACGCCTACGTCAACAAATGTAACCATTGAATTGTATTGTTTGTACACTGTATCGGATTATATCAAATTATTCTGTTTTTAAAATACAGAATACCAGAAAGATATTTACACCCCTACTTATTATAGATAAAAACTTCTTTCTATGCGATTAATTGCATATTATGTGTTAACTATAGACAAAATGCAATTAATTTCGATTAAATATTTTAATCGATTGACAGCCCTAATTATTGCACATTCTGTATGCCTAGTAGAAGATAGTACCACCACATACAAGCATACATACATCAGTAATTGTTGAGAAGGGGTAGGATTACTCTACTTTTCAGGCATGTTGAATTGTGTAAACATGTGATGTTCCTCAATACAACACACACTCACGTAGCACAACTCGAGTTGTACAACACTTTCAGACCACCCATGGAAAAATACTGGCAGACACACAATAGTTGCAGATAACTCTTGCTCTTACACAAACGTAACTTTCACTTTATAGACGGGTGCGGCAACTGCTATATCGACTCGATCGTCCTCATTGATGATAGAGTCCAGCGCTGTAACCAAGTATATTGCTCTTATTTTTTAATACCTTTTAAAACTTCTTAGACAGCAATGCAGTCCCAAGAACCCGGAAGAAAGGCTAAGGAAAAGTGATAGCTTTTACAGTCGCTTGTAGAACATGTTTAAAGTCAACTAAATAAACCGTGACCATGACCATTACCCTGGATGACAACTTGAATAATTACAATTGCAATAAGGAGCAAGATTTTTTTTTCCTTTAATAATAACCTCGACACATTCCAACATATCACCCGACAGAATGCATCTACATAATACAACAAAACTAATTTCCTGAGAAGATGGAAATAGTCACACAGCCTTTTGTCCTGAATACGGCATAATCATCCAGGATTTATGTTGGGGGGGGGGGGGCTTGTATCAAATTAATTGTGCATGGAGTGAGAGGATATCTCATCCAAATGGATGCCATCGTGCCGCGGATGCACAAAGTCTGCGCGGCTAGGCTCGGAATTGAGTCTAGAGAGCGCAGATGTAGAGTGGCATTATACAGCAGCTCATTTCCAAGCTTGTCAAAGAGCCTCACGCACTGCATTTACATTCCAGCGCATGGGACTGCCGCCTTATGATTCTGAGCTCGGAGATTTGATGGTTCCTGTTGATGCAGCGGCCCTTAAGTGTGAAAATGTATGCAATTAGTGCATTTACATTTGTTGGGGGGGGGCAGCTTCAGTAAAAGTGTTTTGTGTGATCACCACTAGATAGGACCACATACAGGATCTGAAAAGTGAGTACGCCCGTCACATTTCATCTTCTCACTGGAAAATACTATAGAAGCAAACAGTGTAGTCTGTACAGCAGTACAGATTTACTATTCACTAAAAATGACTCAACACACAGCCTTTATGAGTGAGTCGCAAGATAGTAATTGTGTCTCGCTTACAGTCAAGCATGGTGGTGGTAGCGTCATAGTATTGCGGTGCATCAGTGCTGCCACAGTATCAAGTATAAAGAAGCAAAGATTGAATCGATACATCCAAACATGCATCCAAATATATTCCCCCCCCAAAAAAAGTTGAAAACGTTTGTTATCGTCTGGAATCTAAAGATTGGTACATGCAAACCAAAAGGTGTCACCAAATTAAGTCTCCCCAGCAGTGATGCGCAATACCACTGATTTCGTTTCAGATGCGATACCGAGTACCATTCAGGCTGGCATCGATGATTTACAATACAGCCAAGCTAAGATTCAACAACAGCAAAAACAGTTGACAGAGTCATATAAATATGTGAAAATGGTGGTATTTTAGTGGTATTTTAAACAATGAAGAAATTTGCAAATACACCATTAAAATACTGTAAATGATTAATTATTAACAACTACTATAAGAATGAAAACTCTACTCACAATTTACACATGGCTGCATTCAGGATTGGCTATAGTTCCAACAGACAAACGCTTCAGACAAACATTACCTCAAAGTATCGATATTATCATTGGAGTATTGATTTTAGAGCATGAATAGCTGGTATCGGAAGTATCGATCTACACATCACTACTTCCCAGAGCTTCCCGCTAGGGACAAAGTGTCTCGTAGCAAGCGAGTTAGCAAACAACATAGGAGGAATTCTGATTCTAATTTTTGGGATAATGGTGATCAATGAAGCAGAGTCACCAAACAACCATATCGTGCAACTCAGGAGGTTCTGGTTGACTTCTGAATTGCACAACTGCAGAGAGAAAGACCTGCAGAGAGAAGCCATTTGACCAGGTCACCATAAAAATGAAAAATGAGGACCGGTTGACAGCAAACCTGGTCTCAATCCTTTTTTTTTTTAATCCAGACATGGGAGGTGAACACTAACTGACAATAGCTAGAGGGTCGAGAGTGCTATATGGAGTAAATAGCAAAGCAAGAGGCGAGGAGAAATAAATATAACGTGTCACCTCGTGGTATAGGAGTGTGCCAAGTTGGATCCGTCAGAACTCAGATTACATTTAGAGCGCAGAGCGCCCCTTTTTCCAACACTGGTGTCCACCCGCTGCGACTCTTACATCATTAACCGCAATCACCATTGCGAACGGCACAATCCCATTCAAAACCAAGGTCACATAAGAGGGGATGATGTCAGAGATGTAGCAGCATTTATATTACAGAAGGGTTATTGTCATCTTATAAATAAAAATGCATAACTTCAAGGTTAGATGCGCCATAATGACTATTTCCCATCAAAGCAGCTCTGCTTCTTCCTACTGTTTTTTGGATATGTTGAATTGTACAAGTATAAAGTATGTCCTTTAATGTTAAACTCAATTTTCCTGCTTTTCCATTGGCAAAACCAGATACTATTTCTTGTACCTGATCAGTCTGGGTTTTAAGGAAGCTAAACAATTGTTACCTCGGTAGACCTGACAAACTTAAATGCAAATGTTCATTTACCCAGTTGTTGTGCCTCAGCTATGGACACTGTGGTATTATACTCCACGGTCTCTGCTCCCA
Organism: Dunckerocampus dactyliophorus; assembly: GCF_027744805.1. Taxonomy (NCBI): domain Eukaryota; kingdom Metazoa; phylum Chordata; class Actinopteri; order Syngnathiformes; family Syngnathidae; genus Dunckerocampus; species Dunckerocampus dactyliophorus. The sequence goes on along the minus strand of NC_072821.1, from coordinate 5,727,495 downwards.
GCCTCCTCTTGAGAAAAGCAGGCGGGATTTTAAGCAAGCTAGGATGATACTTCACAGGTGATGCAAACAACTGTTACCTGGGTAGAAATAACAAAAATTCATACTCTACGTTAGAGTTCTCCACACACCCCAAGTCTCCTCTCGGATAAAATGTTTTCCTTAGAAAAGTCAATACAAGAGATTAGAGCCGCAACTAACGATTATTTTCTTAGTCGATTAATCTGAAGCTTGTTCTTTCTGCTAATCGAGTAATCGGTTAGGCCCTAGGCAATATACCAGAAAAGAGGCAAAAATATTGATTACTGTTTTCCAAAGTCAAAACTGATGTGTGTGAATATCTTGTTTTGCCTCAAACACAAAGATAGTAGGTGTGCTTTCATGGATGACGAGGGAAATTCAAAAACACATTTCAGAGGCTGAAATCAGGACATTTACATAAAAAAAAAAGAAAACATGAATCGAATACCAAAATAGTTGTTGATTAATTGGATAATAGTTGATTCGTCGATTAATTGTTGCAGCTTTACAAGAGATCCTTGTTTTCCTCAGCTGCTGTCATGTGTTTAATTTGGCACAGTTTTGTTCCCGCTGTACTAATTTGAAGTAGAAAACGAGTACCCCAAAGCAAGGCAAGTGCCATTGGAATTAGTCTTTTTGGCTGATTAACTGAATGTGGTGTGTAAGGTATGTGTGTGTATGACACTTTGTTTATATTCGAGTGTGACAAGAGGAAAAAAGGCACAAGTGATTGATGCACGCGTGGGCTTCGTGAGTATCTGCTAGATGATATGAGATGGTGTGGGGAGGGAGTGCGTTTGTGGGTGATTACAGTGGGTGTGTGTTCCCGTCTGAGCGCATGTTGTTGTGTTGTTGTCCTCCCACGGCCGATTGATTAGATACCAAACGCTGCCGGCCAGGCCCCGCCGTGGGTTTTTCTGCTCACATCACTCGCGACTGTCGGCAGTGTAGCTCTTCTCAAATAAAGCAACATTAGCCCAGTCATGTTTGCCTCCAAAAAAACATGAGCCTGAAATGATGAAGTTGTGCTGCCTCCCTTACGCTGTTATATTTATATTACACGCACCACCCACCAGGCAGCCCATGCACAGTTTATAGCCTCTTTCTCATGGAGATCCTGCAAAAAAACAAGAGTCGTAGCAGTAGATCAGACATTTATTTGCTTGTGCCTTTCATGCAGAACCCAGTGAAGTGAAGGGGTAGCATTAAATAAGCTCTGCTTCTTCCCACTCCTTGTTGAATGTAAACATGCAATGTATTTCAATGGAATGTTTTAAGCATGTTTGAATTAAATGGAACCATTACCATAAGGTGGGATATTGATGTGCGCTTACACACAGCGACGCTGCATCCTCCAATCAGATGATTTGATGAGTGACAATTGCTCTTCCCAATAAGCCTCGACACTTTGGTTCAGATCTCTGGCCGTGTCTGACCCATGAGGTAAAAAGAACCAGAGTACAAATGGGTTGGTGTCACCCGGCGTGGCCCATCTGAGAGCCCTCATGGGTGGACACCATTCCCAAGGAGCCTGGGTGCTTTACGTTTTCACATTTATACCCCAAACCAAGGCAAGTAGAGCTAAGCGTAATTAGTATTAGGGTTTTTTTATGTTTTCGACCTGTTACATCGCACACATCACCAAACATATAAGGGTACACTGTTTACCTGCTAACCACAATATTACAGTTCCGCGCAAGTATTAATTCTGTTACAAACAAATGCACGCTATCTGTTTTCGTAAGTGTTGTGTACAAAGATAAAATGTTCTTCCTGGTTTACGAACTTACTTTCTAACCCTCTAAATTTTGTCTCCCACCGTATAAATATACTGTTCTATTACCCACCACTGTCCTCGTCCTCGCCGGCTCTTGAACTTCTATCAGGCGCTCTTCCTCCAGGCTGCAGCAGGACTGTTATCTCCCCATCCAGCCCTTCTGTCATCAATCACAGCTTAGCTTCCATGAAAGGTCTCAAAAAAAAAAAAAACAGTAGCCAACTGAGGACTGGCACTTATACGGGGCCTGCGCGCTGCATTTACGCATGAACACCGATCCCATGGATTATTAATGCCGCGGCTGCTCAAATGTTTCTTGGAAAAGTGCAGAATTTGCGCAGGAAGCTTTCATCAGAAGCTGTAAACATTAGTTGTTGCATCATGCAGACCAAGGAAATGATTTGTTGGCTGGCTGAACATATAAAATGCTAATTTCTACCAAGCAGAACAACTCAGTATGACATTAGTTTGCATTTCTACAGGGTAGGGGACCAGAAAATCATGGTTGGGCTGGTTATTTTACTTACTGCAGTAGTACATGTATGATATTGCAGTGGTAGGTTTGTGTATGACTTTTTAAGATACTGTAATTTACAGACTATAAAGCACATCGGTATATTAGCCGCATTCACTAAATTTAAATAGAGAAAAAGATTTGTACATATATAGGCCGGAAGTTATAACCTGTCATAAGTTGCAGATGACGTAACAGGGGATATTTAGTACACAGAAAGATGCGTCTGTGTAGGCTCTCAGTCGTACAGGAGTTGTCCATCGAGGAAAAGGCTTCTTGAGACGTCATCTGTACTTCTGTGTAGAAGGTGTCGGACGTTTCGCTCCTCATCCGAAGAGCTTCGTCAGCAAACTAATAAGTGCTGGTAGCTTAGGCCTTAAATACAGTAAGAGTGGGCGGAATTGGTGTGCCAACACCCTCCTCCTATTGGTTCGTTACACTAAGCCTGGGCGGAGCAGTGGTATAATCCTATCCTGTTATTCACACCTACGATAAAAGGGAAGTGTCGCTCCCTGAATTGGGTATGAACGACTCTGATACTGGCTTGTTAGCATCTATTGTTCTGGCTCGGCCCTGCCTTCACCTCATTTGCAAGACTAAGAGCTGTGGGTTTTGGTCTCAGTAACCTGCTGAACACAGGGTCCAAATTGAACCTCAAACCACCATTCCGATTCAATGATGGGTTCTGTTGTTTGACAAAAATAGCTTCCTTTACTCCTCTTTCAAACCATCTGTTTTCTTTGGCCAAAATCTTTACCTCGCTGTCCTGAAAAGAGTGATTGGTAGCTTTCAGGTGTAGATGTACTGCTGATTGAGGACCACTAGCATTGTCCCTGCGATGTTGATAAAGCCTTTTTTGGAGCATTTGCTTAGTTTCCCCAATGTAGTGCTCTTTGCATTCCTCATCTTTACAGTGGATGGAATAGACCACATTGCTCTGTTTCTGGTTTGGAGCCTTGTCTTTAGGATGCACTAATTTTTGTCTCAGGGTATTTACTGGTTTGAAATAGGTAGGAATTTTGTGTTGCCATAAGATCCTCTGGAGTTTTTCGGAGACCCCCGCTACATAAGGGACTACCACTCCTCTCCTTTTTGCTTCTGTGGGCTTTTGGGTTTCTTTCCCTACTCTCTTCTTTTGACATTTGTTAAAAGCCCACCGTGGGTACCCACAGGTTGAGAGCGCTCTCTGGACATGTTGTGTCTCCTTTTTCTACAGACAGCTACTTACAGAGGTCTTTAGAAAGGCCACACACACTGACCAATACCTGCTTTTTGAATCAAACCATCCACTACAACATAAACTAGGGGTTATTAGGACCCTCCAACATAGAGCGGAACAAATACCAACTAGTGCTGAGGGAAAGAAAAAGGAGACACAACATGTCCAGAGAGCGCTCTCAACCTGTGGGTACCCACGGTGGGCTTTTAACAAATGTCAAAAGAAGAGAGTAGGGAAAGAAACCCAAAAGCCCACAGAAGCAAAAAGGAGAGGAGTGGTAGTCCCTTATGTAGCGGGGGTCTCCGAAAAACTCCAGAGGATCTTATGGCAACACAAAATTCCTACCTATTTCAAACCAGTAAATACCCTGAGACAAAAATTAGTGCATCCTAAAGACAAGGCTCCAAACCAGAAACAGAGCAATGTGGTCTATTCCATCCACTGTAAAGATGAGGAATGCAAAGAGCACTACATTGGGGAAACTAAGCAAATGCTCCAAAAAAGGCTTTATCAACATCGCAGGGACAATGCTAGTGGTCCTCAATCAGCAGTACATCTACACCTGAAAGCTACCAATCACTCTTTTCAGGACAGCGAGGTTAAGATTTTGGCCAAAGAAAACAGATGGTTTGAAAGAGGAGTAAAGGAAGCTATTTTTGTCAAACAACAGAACCCATCATTGAATCGGAATGGTGGTTTGAGGTTTAATTTGGACCCTGTGTTCAGCAGGTTACTGAGACCAAAACCCACAGCTCTTAGTCTTGCAAATGAGGTGAAGGCAGGGCCGAGCCAGAACAATAGATGCTAACAAGCCAGTATCAGAGTCGTTCATACCCAATTCAGGGAGCGACACTTCCCTTTTATCGTAGGTGTGAATAACAGGATAGGATTATACCACTGCTCCGCCCAGGCTTAGTGTAACAAACCAATAGGAGGAGGGTGTTGGCACACCAATTCCGCCCACTCTTACTGTATTTAAGGCCTAAGCTACCAGCACTTATTAGTTTGCTGACGAAGCTCTTCGGATGAGGAGCGAAACGTCCGACACCTTCTACACAGAAGTACAGATGACGTCTCAAGAAGCCTTTTCCTCGATACACAGAAAGATGTTACACACAAAGATTTTTTAAATTTTTGATTAAATAAATTATGTTTTTCCAAACAACGCCAAACTATGCGTGTAATACGGCTAGATAAACAGTAGCCAAAGTCATTCATCGCCGTCCTCATCCTCCTCCTCGGAACTAAAACCACTAAAGTCGTCGTCTTGAACTGCCTCATAATTCCTTCGTCACACACTTTGTCAGTCTCTCTTCCTTTCGTTGTCGCTCTTAGCGTCTTTTGTCTCGAGGCAAATTAGCCCTTTAGCTTGAGTTATCTTCTTCATCACACGGTAGTCCAGCCTTTCCAAACCCGTTAGTGTAGCGTCCAAGTTGTTGGCCGTCTAAAGTCACTCTTTGACAAGACAAAAGCTCACAAACTTGTACTCTTGCAGTGAACGTGCTGGCTCCGAATACACACTACAAATACTGTTGCCCCCAATGTAGCGTCTGATGTGTAGGGCAGCTAAAGTCACTCATCAACCTATGCTAAATGAAACTGTTACAATAGTGACAGTTGTCAGTCCAAGCAGTCAAACAGAAGCTGTACTAATTATACACTTGATCCATCTTACTTGAGATTTGTCTGATCAAAACACGATCACTGCATAAGACTTCAAAACGTGATATTAGCGTCCACTTCATTACTTCCTGAAGCTGCACACTAAGTATCATGGGAAATGTAGTTTTAGCCATAAATTAGCCGCATTACAATACAAGTCGCAGGATTCAAAGGGTGAGAAAAAAGTAGTTGCTTATACACTGGAAATTACAGTACATCCTATGGACTGTCCTAATTTTTGCACATGACTCTAAATGGCATTTGAAGCACCCTCTATGGGTTGTGCTTAAAATGTTTTTTTTATAATCATTAGATAAATTGTTAGTGACTTAGGGGCAATTTGTTGCTAAGCCTCACCGGTGCCCCTGCAAAGACGTTTTCTTGATGGCGGCCATGTTTTTCAACCAAGAGCAAAGAAAAACAATAGCACCGAATGAACAAAATGAAGACTTTGGAGTGGCCTAGTCAAAGTCCTGACCTGAATCCTATTGAGATGCTGTGGCATGACTTTAAAAAGGTGCTTCATCCTGGAAAACCCTCCAATGTGGCTGAATTACAACAATTCTGCAAAGGTGAGTGAGCCGAAATTCCTCCACAGCGCTGTGAGAGACTCATTGCAAGTTATTGCAAACGCTTGATTGCAGTTGTTGCTGCTGGCGGTAGCCCAACCAGTTATTAGGTTTAGGGAGCGATCACTTTTTCACACAGGCCCATGTAGGTTGGGATTTTTTTCTCCCATAATAATAAAAAGTTTCATTTAAAAAGTGCATTTTGTGTTCAGTTGTGTTGTCATTGATTAATATTGAAATTTGTTTGATCATCTGAAACATTTAAGTGTGACAAACGTGCAAAAAATATAAGAAATCAGGAAGGGGGCAAACACTTTTTCACACCACTGTACATGATGGTCTATAATATACCCGTTAGCTAGGCACAGACAGGAAATGCTGCATGATAATAACACACCTGCCCACCACTTTGGCATGTTAATAGTATCTTTGGTTTTAGGCACTGTTATAGTGGCTTTCAATTTGTCAGACTAGGTCTAGAATAAATTGTTGATTACTCGCTTAAGTGGAAAGTATTTTCCTCCTCTCTGAGATCACTCGTTCTTGTCTTTTTTTGGAGCGAGGTAGCACCTCTCCACACACCAGCATGTTTCCCTGCCAACGCTGCTCCCTATAATCACAAGAAACACACAAATGAAGTGACACGTTCTGTACCATTAATCAAAAGGGGGACATGTATTTTCAGCATATTTCCTGAAATAAGCAAGCAATCAATACGTTTATGAGTTTTTGAGTAATAACTCAATATGTAATTATTAAGATGCTGATGCATGCACATTGACTAATTGTTTTCACGATAGGATGACTGGTGAAATCCATCCTAAAAAGAGGTTGGGGGGGGGCTTTTATAGCTTCTCAATGGAGAACTGTGCCAGCACATCTGGTTTCTTATGATTTCATTTCATCAAAGGCTGTTTTTTTTTTACCCAGAATAAAACCTTGGAATAAGCATAAAAGGGGCAGAATACATTTTACAGCATTCATCAGAAGTCTAAAGATTTGGTGTACCAGCTTCAAGACACAATCTTTATGATCAACACGGGACATGAGAATGCTGCGGTATTGAGATAACACGCTACACCGGGATAACACAAAAAGAGGACAACCACGAATATAAGACAACCCCTGCTTTTCCAGACCCGATTTGTGAAAAATATTTTTATGACTGCATTATAGACATATGCTGTACCTTTGTTGTTTGCATGCTAACGACCTTTGAGACACTTTTTTTTTACGGCTGCATCCCTCTCTCAAGTCACTAGTGTATGTAAGTGACAGGAAGAAAAGCTCTGACTCACTTGGGCGAGAAGTCATTTGACACCACCGGTTGGTTGGCATGTATGAATCTTTCGACTTATCTCGTTTTTCAAGGGGAAAAAAAATATTGTCTTTGTGCCACTGCGGTATTATAGCCATCGTCTTGACATAACAAAACAAATTGCTGCAAAACAACAAACAGAACATCACTCAGTTGGAAGAATTTGGAATTTCACCAGACTTCATGAAAAATGTTTCTAATAAGGCATAAAACCTTTTGAGTTTGAACCGCTGTTTTGCATGACATAGCACGAGACTTCCGAGTACTTCATTATGTATCAAAGCAAGTGTTAAAGTTTTAACTCTGCATGTGTGTTTTGCTTTTTTCCTTGACTTTTTGTGGCTTCTTTCTTTTGCAAAAGTTGTTGGAAAAGGTCAACAATAGGTAAAGAGAAGAACATCGTAACATTGGAAGTTACAGACTTCGTAATAAGAGTCCAGTGACATTGCACGCATCGTGACGTGTTATCAAAGTAAAGGTACAGTGTTTTACTTTTGTTTTACTGTGAAATTGATTTTACACTTGTGTGGTTGGTTTTCATATGCCCCATTTTTCATATGATTCAGTTTGGACGAGTTACTGCTAAAAATATGTCTTGGTTTTTATACACTGTCTCGGTTATCGTACAGCCCAACTGAGGTTCCACTGTACAAAGTCCATCCATCCATGTTCTATGCTGCTTGTCCTCACTAGTATCGTGGGGTATGCTGCAGCCTATCCCAGCTGACTTTGGGCGAGAGGCAGGGTACATCCTGGACTGGTCGCCAGCCAATCGCAGCACTGTACAATTTAACCATTTGAAATACTTTTTAAAAACAACTCAAAATTCAATAGTCATTACAGTTAACAAATGTTCATTACTCGTATTGTTTTTTTTTCCTCTTACAAAAGCCGAACAAATTGACCATCCTGGAATGGATTGTGGTTCTTCTGTATTTTTCAAAATGGATCAATTGCATTAAAACCATTAACAATAGCAGACATTTCCTTTAGTATTCATTAATTTAACTGATAGTTATTGGTGATAACATGCATATTAAGAGCTGTTAATCACAGTAAGTGTGGCTAGACAGAACATACGCCATAATTTGACACTTTCAAGAGTTCCCACAGCAGTGAGAGCGTAGTCGCTGTGGACCTTATCAAAATGCAGCAAATGCCTAACAAGCTTGCAAGTGCACGTCTCTATTAGGCCTCTCAATATCGTCCCCCCGCGAGAGGAATGCTTGTTCGATGGCATAATACCGATGATGACAATTCAGTCGACACCTCTCTGAGATGAGACTCTAATCACTTTATTGATAACCCTGATAGCCCACTGCGGTTCACGGCTGATATCCCACATCACCTCACATTCTGCGGGTGTGAAATGAGCGACGTTATCGCCCCTCATCAGCCAATACGAGCCGTTTTGTCCTCACGTTGTGTTTCACAGCTCATCTTACAGCAACACAGCCAAAAATAACCATAATAGGACTTCAAATGATGACAAACATTATTGGCGGCCTCGCCTATCTCTGGCAAAGGAAAACTGTTGAAAGATGTTATCCAAACAATGACGGCGAGATGCGTTGACGTGTGTCACCCTGATGATGGATTGCCCCAAGCAGATTCTTCAGGTAGATTTTTGTGGTTGCTGTTTTACAAGATGCAGCGTGGGGGTGGTGGACGGTAGAGCGTCTATAAATAGCAGAGCTGGTGATGGCGAGAGAGGTATGATGGAGGCAGGTACGTGTGGCACAGCCAGATGGTGTCTTGTGGGGGAATGTCTCCCGGTGATTTTGTTTGCAAATAGGTCTCCGTAAAAAAAAAAAAAAAGTCTCTCAATCCCACTCGACTGCTGTTCTAGGCCGGGCTTAGAGGAGCTGCCATACACGATGAAGGTGTTGCAGACGCAAGGATGTTCACACAAAGAGAGCGAAAATGACGCACGGTGACAGGTTTTGTCACTCATTGAGGCGACCGCCCTACAGGGTGTCACATACAGAAACAGCAGAAAGCAATGACAAATTGTTTTTGGGAGAGAAAGACAAGCATTAGAGAGTGTCTTGTCAATATGACTCGTCTCCTCCGCAGAGAGAACGATTTGATAGTTTCCACGGTTCTTGACAGTTCCCTAAAAGGTCTTAGAAATGCTGCAATGCCAAAAAACACGTATTTTACGTTTAATCCAAGCAGTTCCCTTGACCAAACTGTTGGTACAATGTCTGGATTTGGTTTAAATGCAGACAACAAATTATGCTGTACTGTTTACAAATACACATTTTTTTTTTTACCTTTGTGGCCGCAGAGAGAGAAATGTATTACTGGCACTAAAGGAACTGTCTAAAGTGGTTTTGTATCCTTCTTGTTGCATTGCTTACTATTTGTAAACATTGGCAATGAGTGTTTTTTCACGGTTTTTGGGACCATATTGCTGTCGGAGAAGTAGTCAATGATCACACAATTTCAAATATTTTCAAATTGAAAATCTTTCAATTTGATTCTATAAAAAAAAATAAGAACAATATAATTGGTTACAGTGCTGGACTCATCATCAAGGAGGAAGATCAAGCAAAAGCCCAGAATGAAAGTATACAGTCTATAAAGCAGTTGCCATGGCCCTCTAGAAAGTGAAACTTTAACTTGCGTGCCTGGAAAGTAAACGTTAGGTTTGTACGAGAGAGACTGCCTCGAACTGGTTGGAACTATGCTGATAGTGTGTCTGTTTACTATCTTCTTCTCTCAGTACTTTTCCAGGGTTTATCTGTGAGTGTTGTGCAACTCTTGTTGTGCTGTGTGAATGTATGTGAAGAAGGCCTTCTATGAGAAGCTATTAGACTGGAAACGTGCTGAGCTATTAGACTGAATCTAAAGGCGTAATAATAAAATCTAACAGGACTCTGTGTCAGACAAGTCAGTCATGGCGTCCCAACTGCTGTTAAAGTCTTTACATGATCGAACAGTGTTGTAATTGTTTGTCCGTCCATTTGGTCATTAGTTATTAGGCTACTTAGTGGTTCCGATTGGAGGAAATCAGCTTTTATTTTTTGTGGAATTGTACTTGCTGTATGTGCCTTAGTATTTACAGGCACGGAGTACCTGGAGAACATAGATGAGATGCCCAAACAGACTCAAACCCTCAATCCCCTGACTGGGAGGCCAACATGCGGCCCCATCAGGATATGGAGTACCTCCTTTAAATCTCTCTTGAAGACATTTATGCGAAAATGGCATCCTGGAATCAACATTGCCAGGCGTACGCATCATTGCCTTTGTCTTTTGAGCCCACTGATGCACCTCATGTATCCTTTCAAGAAATCTGTCCACATGAATCTGCGTCTCGGCCCAAATCGCCCTCCTTTAATATGCAGCCCATCATCCCTTACTGATGCTGTGATTCATGAGGAGTAGCGGTGGTGAAAACATCATATGACAGCCACTACTGAGAGCAGATCACAAAGAAAAGACAAGATAATGCAGCAATACATGCGGTCTACGTCTGCTGCCTTTAAGTAGCAGCAAGGGTTAAAGTAAAAATGTTTATCTTTTTTTCTCACTTGCAATATCTCCAATTCATTTAAAATCAGGTTATATATATTTTTTGTAAGCAATGATATATGGCTCCACACAAGAAAAGAAAATTGGAGCACACTCCCATTAAGATAAGCACTGCAGCCTGGAGGAAACCTAGAAATGCCAGTGGCATATTGATTGCTTGGCCTGTATTAATAGAAGGGCCAGTCGCTGCTCTCTCAGCCTGGACTTCTTATCCCAAAGTCACGGCCCAGCAGCGATCCTAATGAAAACAAGCCCCAAAGCAAAAAACAATTAAAAGAAAGTCCATTTTGGGGTAGATTTGTGTGAAATTGTAGCTGAATGTTGCCAGGTAACACAAGAAAACCCCCACAACAAAACCCCAACCGAACGCCATTGAAGCAGGTGCGATGATTATTTATTAACTTTAACTACTGCTCAGTCATCACACGTAGCCGACAATATCGGCTAATTAGCATCATCAAGTATGAGTTACTGCGAGAGAGGGAGCAATAATCACAGCGGCTCCACAGCACAAACTACTTTGCTAAACTTGTTTTCATCAGCCTCCTGGAATTTTAAAACACTTTTACGCTTTGCTGCTTTCTATCCGAGCTGACGCGACAGATGTTTGCACCACAAATTCATCTGGGGGAGAGCCAATACTTTGGAAAATGGGGAAAACTTTCCCCAAAAACTTTAACTTGTGATTGGATTATATTGTAGCTGTTAATCTATTAAAGGATAGTCGACTTTAGTGATCTCAGTGCCCAGGAGGAGGATGAGGACGGTGCCGAATGTTTTTTCTGGCATGCTACTGTTTAACTAGCCATGCTATACGCACAGTTGGGCGCTGTTTGGTAAAAAGACACATAGACATGGGGGGGAACATCTAAGAAATATAATATCCTTTTTGTTGAAATTGTCAAAGCTATTTCTTTTCCTTAGCTTTTCTTCCCGGTTACTGGGACCATTGCTAAAAAGTAAGATCAAGGTTATAAAATTGCATTAAAAAATAAGAGCAATGTATTTGATTACAGCGCTGGACTCTATCATCAATGAGGAAGATCTACCAAAATGACAGTACACAGAGTCTATATAGCAGTTGCCATGCCCCTCATGAAAGCGAAAGTGAAAGTTAAGCTTGTGTGTGTGAGAGAGCGAGAACAATGCACCTGTTGTGTGTATTCCTTTTGTCCCAGTATTTTTCCATGAGTCATATCTATGTGTTGCTCAGCTCTGATTGTGCTATGTGACTGTGTGTGTCAAGGCCTTCTATTAGAAACTATTAGACTGAAAATGCACTGAGCTAATAGACTGAATCTAAAGGTGTAATAATAACATCTAACACAATCTCGCAGTTGTTATTTCACTGACAGCATAATTTAAATTGTTTTCATGTTTGATTTTGTCAGTCCTTTTGTCTAGTATATTATTAGTTTACCTCCTTTGTTATCAACATTGTCTGAGCTTCTTCTTTGCTCCACATGTTGTAACCCCACTTTATAATTCTTGTGTCATATAAGCGTAACAGCCACATTAATACCTGATCCAGTCATTTTCCTTTGGGAAGTCTTGGAAGTATCATGTCCACAGCGCAGTAATAGAAGTCGTAGCTTGAATCTGGATTAGTGACTTCTCCATGGTAACCCTAGCCTTGGATAATGTCTATAAATAGAACTGTCTTTTTGGCTTTTGGCTGGGGGGGCTGCTAATGGAAATTTTTTGCTGAGTGTTTGCAGTTTCACCCTTACTCGTAAAAAGTCCCCGTCAATCTCACCTTCTGCCGGGGCCTCCTGCTTCCTGCTATCTGCACATAATCCTTCCCTCTGGAAAAAAAAGAACAAATCAAAAGATGAATATTTAGGTGCATTATAGACTGACATCATAATTATTCCTTTTATTTTGGTACTACAATTCCTTAAGCAAGATTACACTCAAGGGCGTCCTTCCTTGCTCACTCCTTATTTCACGACAGTCATGCATCACAGCAGTGACATTAATGAGAGCAAAGCACACCCTTGAGTGTAATATCAGGATTTTACGGCACTTACCAACCCCTCCAAAAAAAGAAATAAACAAATTCATGTTGTGGGTCAGCGCGCACACACACACACACACACACACATGTAGAGACACAAAAGAAAGAATTAATGCTAGCGGTTTTATCTGTGTCTCTTTGGCTGCATGGCAAACAATCAGTCACCCTCAGCAGACCTCCATGTAATGAAAGCAGCTTTACTACACTGCTAAATCGCTCGACCTTTAGTGACGACCTGGAAACACAGACGTTATCTAGTCTGTGTCGAGTCAGCTAACCAACCTGCACTAATGTCTCACATACTGTTGGGCTTTTCCCGGAACAGAATAAAGCATGTTGATAACTTAAAACTGCATCATAAACTCAATCTGGCAGACTGTTGCTACCACGCCCTCAAACTTGACATGGATTTTTACGTTAGGAGCAGCAAAAATACCAATTGTTTGCTTCTCATAACACTGACTTGTCGTGTTTTTTGCTTTGGCTACGTTGTGTCTATGTGTTATCAATGACAAAGCAAATAGTTATTAGTATTAGTGTGCTATCTTGTAGCATTCAGTTAAAGCTGCTTATGACACCGGAAGAACACCGCCACTGGCTAGCCTATCCTACCAATAGTGGTTTAAAATAACAGGTCGTGCATAAAAGTGTCTGTATTTTTCGACAATTACGAGTTAAACTGCATAAAAATTGGTGTAAATTGTTGTTTGGCCTGAAAAAATGGACACTGTCACTCATGGCTGTCTGGTATTCACGTACATGTGCGCACACAAAAGGTAATCCTCCTTCGTGTTTTCATGTAGGCTTTAATTTTTAGATTTTGCTGCAAACCAATTTTTAAAAAAAGCTGTGTGCCACAAATGGCCAGTAATCCCTCATTTATCGCGGTTAATTGGTGCCAGACCCGACCGTAATAGTATGATTGCTTATTTATAATTCAAATAGTTAGACCATATTAACCTGTTTATGACCTTCTAAATACGGTTTTTAACATTAGTAAAGCCCTCTAGAGATGGGAAGGGATGTTGGGGGGTTCAGAATTGAGTTTCAGCTTGCCGTGGGTCACAGCAGCATCAGGAGAGTGTGTTTTTATGAGAGATTTGTATTAGGTATTATTGTGCCTATTGTGATAGAATTCAAACCTGCAATAAAAGCCTATTGTTCCGGCGATCAAGTCTGGCTTTTGTGTGTCTTACGGAGCATGACACTAACATTACTGACGCCTAGTGAGTAGTGTAGAACGTCAACTACGTCAACATCTTTGAATGCATCTTCTGAATGCCTTACATTCATTTTGTCATTTTTATTATCGAAAATGCCTTATTTAGGGGGACAAATACATAACGTTTGCTTAAATATGCATATGTTTTAACTAGTAATAGGCCGTATTCAACTATAAAATAGTTTGATAAATTGGTATATTTTTGAAAAACCTTGAAATTCGAACCGTGAAGGGGTGAAGGACGACTGCATTTGGTCAAACTATTGCGACTTGACTTGTATTTAGTTGTATTATAAAGTGGTTAACTTCTCTTTGTACTTTAGAGTCTAACTTGGAGTTCAAACCACCATCATACAAGATGTAAGCAAGCCTCATGAGGGTTCAGCTCAGTGAGCATCTAAAGCAGGGGTAGGGAACCTACGGCTCGAGAGCCAGATGCGGCTCTTTTGATGACTGCATCTGGCTCTCAGACATTTCTTAACACAATACAATTTAATCTTTTTTCCGCTGACATTTTAAAGTAAGACATGATAGAAATCACTGTGTTAAAAATAACGTTAAAAATGTAAAACATTCTCATACATTTTAATCCATCCACCCATTTTCTACCACGATGCCGGTGGCCAGAGCCAATGCCTTCCTATATTTTCCGGGTTAGACCCCAAAACTTGATTATTATTGGATAATACGGTAGCCTACTGGGTCTTTGGCAGGTGAAGAAGTAAACCTACCTCCTTTAATGAAATCACCTAGCTAATTTTGCAGAGCAAACCCTTTTGACAAAGAAGAACATTATTAAAAATATTACTGTACATTCTGAGACTTATTGTATTCTTTAGTTGTATTCAGAGTTCAAAAATATGATATGGCTCTCACGGAAATACATTTTAAAATATGAGGCTTTTATGGCTGCCTTAGATCTAAAGTATCAAGCATTTATACATTTAATTAATTTTAAATATCACAAGGTTTTATTAAATCCAACAGTACCCATAAAAGGCCACAAGGTGACTGTATCTCCATTATGTGCCAGTCAGGTGCTGGGGATTGTTTTACTTTGTTTTAGTTTGAAGTAGTTGTATGATACAGTGGTTAACTTTTCTTCATACAGTACATATAGTGCACCAAAACATGAGTTTAAACCATTGTCACGCAAGACATCATCAAATCCCACCAGACTTCAAGTCTGTGAGCATCTAAAGGATGAACACAGGTTCCAAAGGAAATCGTCAAGCTTAAGGTTAGGTCTTAGTAAGTAAGGTCTTTTTCCCCCCAGTGTTAAGCACAAGGATGAGAGATTGGATTTGGCAATTTTCTTTTCTTTTCCCAGTCCAGGTCTGCTACGTTTACCCACATAATCACCCGCACATTTTATGCCGTGACAAACCGCAATCACTTTAGACCTTGCTGGCTTTATTGGAAAACATCCTGTTGTTAAAGGAGGCTGCGCTCGCCCAATAAAGAAAAGTCAGTGTGGACTGGCGGGCGCACCTTTTCCCACCTGGCATGTGACCTTACAACACTCGGGTCTAATCTCAGGGCTATTTCAGCCTGACTGAGGAGCCCGTAGCGTGACATTATCATCTTTTTTTTTTCTTTTTTCTATTTCCTGGTCATTTCTGGCGGAAGGCCTTAACGCATTGAAGGAAACCCACAATAAATGATGGAAGTGCAAGTTGCATTCTCTTCCTGCTCGTGATCCTGTACTTACTGTATGTTTATTCATTTATCTTTCAATCTAGTATTTACATTTACGTTATTTATTTTAAGTTAATTATTATTTATTTTGAATTTAAATAATTAATTTACTTATTTATGCATTTATATTTTTCCATTTTTCACACATTTGTCTTTTTCTTCTTTCTTTTGTCTCATCACTGCATAAGCTATACATCTGCTGTACTTTCTTTTCTCTCCCTGTTCACTATCACCACCACACGTGTTACTTACTCTTCTTTTTTATGAGGTCATTGTGGTTACTCACCTATTATAAAACTATGTTTTGTTAAGTCTATTGCATATTAAAAATCAAGGACTGTAGCTATGGTGACATGAAATGTGACTAAATTTGAAACCTGACTACTATTTTTTCTACTGTTTATCACATTATTACATTATCTCATCAATTTTCGATGTATTCAACTAGAAGAGACTGTATCTGGAATACAGGAAGTGAACAAATGTTTTGCAATTGATGTAAAATGGTTGGGGGGTAGGATTAAATAAGCTTTGCTTCTTCCTACTCCTTCTGGACATGTGGAACTGTGAATTGCAGTGTGTGATGTATTCCAATGTAACTTGTATGCATGTTCAAATAAATGAAACCATCGCGATTAACAAATGGTAACATTGAAACACGGTGATTGCTGAGACATGTGGAGGGGGTAGGATTAAATAAGCTCTGCTTCTTCCTACTCCGTTTCGGACATGTTGAATTATGAAACTGGTTAAACATGTTCCAAATAAATAAAACCCGATTGTAACGCGTAACCTCTCCGCAAAGCGGTGTTAACCTTCTAAACTTGCCGTGCCGCCAATACGGTCGCTTTAATGACTCAAGAAGCCCACCTTTTTCCTAAAGCCCCCAAAGGGATAAATGAGGCCCATTAAGTGGTGAAATTCCTAATGATGCTTCTGATTAGTGACTTTGTCCTCACAGGCACCACAGCTCTGTTTAACACCTTGAGGCCCGACATGAAAACGGCATCAGACGTGCGCCTAATGAAGTTTAGGGCTTATAAAGCCTTGCATGACGGGATAATTACAGCAAACGCTCACAGTCAACACTTCAAAAGAACACCTCATCCCCCTCCCCCCTTCATCTGCATAGCACCAATCAAGATGACCTGACCTAATTCAGAGCCAAGACTTAATAGCTGACGTCTGGCACCTTCACAGGGACTGGACGTCATCAGTTTCGTTTCAGCGACGATCCTCGACACTTCTTTTTCAGAGTTTCGCTGATTATAGCTGGCAAGACACCTACTATTTGTTTTGAATTGGATGAGATAGCTGCGATAAAAGGTCAAATCAATACTTTTTTTTTTTGGTTTGTTTTTTTGGGCTCTAGCATTTTCAAATGATCTCTCTCGAACTTTCATGGACTATTGTTTACAATGAAAACAAGAACCTATTTATTTGAAAGGTTATCTCTCTGAGAGAGTCAGCGTAGCTGACGTGTAAAGGGGAAGACAGTTTTGTGATGCTGGTTGACTTCCAAGTTGATTCTAATTTCATGGAACGTGAATTAATCCATCCCAGGCTCAAACTGTTGCCATCATAAAACGTTCTAAGCAACTTTTTAACTGTCATATACCTTTAAAACCAATGTATGCTACAACTAAATAAATCTACCCTTTGAAGATGACTGGCAGTTTAATGAGAGCAGGACCAGGGAGGTGTTTGTAGAGCGATACTGACACCTTGTGGCATGTTATAGGTATTGCTGGAATTAAGCAAGCGGACCATATTTTCCTATAAGTTTCCTTTCTGGTTATACAGTCAAACTTGTCCATAGCGGCCACTAGAGGGAGTCTGCAAAAGTGGCCGCCATAGACAGATTGCCGTCCAGTTTGAATGTTGACCAGTAGAGGAAAAGAAAAAGGGGGGGGGGATAATAATGTTGACTAGTAGAGGGCACTGTGGGACTGCGGATAAAAGTTGTAAAGCACTACTGATGTTCTTATTCTTTTTCTTGTGTTTTCTTTCTTTTCTTGGGAGAATGAACAGAATAAGAATTTCATTGCTTAGTATAACTGTCCGTTTTACTATGCATATGACAATAAAACTCTTGAATGTTGAATCTACTAGGCTTGTTATTATCCACGACCCACAGAACAAAGCTGTGCTAGTAATGTCTTACGCTTGTTTTTAATATTTTACTTTTTATACGGCAGAGTGTCATTACAGCTTTAGTTCATCAGGAAGTGACGGGAAGTGACGGTGGGCGTCCCGAGCAGGAGAGCTAGGCTCAGTGCTAGCTGTGAGTTTGGAGAGAGTTGGGAAGTGGGTTTATGTTGGCGTGGATGTAAAGTCCTGCAGTGTTCTCCACTGTTAATAAAGCCATTAAAGTGCATCGGCGACGTGAGTCTCTCCTTCCCCACAACAAGCGGCACTACAGTATTGACACACATTGTGCACATTGTCTCACACCAGGAAATAAATGGTGTCATTTCTTACAGGCATTGACTGGACAGGTATGTAGTGGGGCTTGTTTAACCTTTGCCTTGTGGGCAAGCAGGAAGGAGAGACGATGCTGAGAGATGTGTGTGTGTTCTGAACTGCTGTCTGGTGGCCGCGTTCAAGAAATAAAGTTGGCAGAAGCAACAGGAGAAGTTTCCTTCTTTGCTTCTGAGCTGAATAACACTGACAAGTTAACGGACTAGTAGCGAACAGAAAAGAAGACGGCTTTGTTTTGTGTTGAATACAGAAGATGAGGACTTTGATGGATTTGTGGATGAGGATTGATGAAAAATAACGTGAGTACATTACTAAAATACTTCAATTAAGTACAACCGAACTCAGTTTTGCTCCCGCTGGCTTTTTAAAAACATATGCTAGCATGGTTTTAGTGTGCAGGCAGTATGGGAGCACGTCCTGTTCCCAGCCTACTTTACGGTAAGGGTTTGGTGCAAATGCTCTTAAAGTTACATGTTTGACCAGGAAATAGCAAGCTCAAAAGAAGACGGCTTTTTTATGTGGAACAACTGACAGTTTGTGTGGATCTTGTGAATGATTGTGACTGAGCTAGGACTCAGTAATTAAAGTCTACACACGACGGCTTCATTGATTGAAAAACAAAACTTTTTTGTGCATGAAGCTTCTACTTGAGTCAGTAATTTGGCCGCTATATGCGGTCAGATATTGACCAAGGGAGACAAAATGGGTGGCCGCTGGCCGCATTAGACAGGTGACTGCTATACACAGGGTCTATAACATGTAAATTTGCTGCGGGGGATTTTTCAGTGGCCGCTATAGGCAGGTGGCTGTTCTATAAAGGTGGCCGCTAAGACAGGTTTGACTGTATGTGGTTATCACCAAACATTCCCGCTTCACCATCACTTCATATAAAAAAACATTTAAAAAAGAAAAAGCCACACACACTTGTAGCCAACGCACATGATTATTGTTTGAACCCTTTGTTCTTTTGAGATGTATTTCTACAGAAGTTTTGGTTGAACTCCAAATTGTATGACACAGAGCACCCAAAAAATAGTAAAACATACTCATCCTTCAGTGCAGTGGTTCTCAACTGGTTTGGCTGCGGGACCCACCACCACCCCTCAATGACGAACAGCAACCCACATTTTTCAGTGGACTGTTTGCAAAGCTTAAGCGGCTGCCTAGAGGGCGCACCTTTTCAAAAGTGAGCAGTCTTCATTGTGGGCGGAATTCCCCCACGCAACCCAACGCGAGCTTCAGTGGTCCTTATGGGGTGCTATTCTCCAGCAGATATCTACAGCTGTGTGTCGGTCCGATGGCCCATTTCGCCCCCACTCGATATACTTCCACTCCTGCTCAAGCTTGACAAAGTTGCCCATAGAAACCCACCAGTTGAGAATGATGGCTTTAGTGCTCACTGAGCTGAAGTTTTAAGATAATTTGTTGATGGTTTGTTTGATTATGAGTCATATTTTCCAGAAAATGTTGGATGAACTCCAAAATCGTACCACTTTTGGGGCGTTTAGGAATTTTGCCAGCTCCTTTGTACTTCATTATCTACTACTCTATCTACTACCACTTGCAATTTTTAAGATTAGTGAGCAATATCAAAGCAAGAACCCTGTAGATTTTGGCTCACACTCATACCAAGTGTAATGTGTGACATGAACATGGTTGACCATATAGCAGAATATACAAAATGGACTATAAAACACTATTTTTCCTTTGAAAAAATATTGCATATTTGCATACGACACATTGTATAAATTAAATTAAAAAAACAACACCAGCAACAATAGAAAAAAATAAGCAAACGTGTGTAATGTAACAAGGACAAAACAGAAATGTTGATACTCCTAATTAACTACTGTGCTTTGTCACCTACAACTTTGGACGAGTATGCTGGAGCCTATCCCAGCTGTCTTCGGGCGAGAGGCGGGATGCACCCTGGACCGGCTGCCAGCCAATGGCAGGGTCTCCAGATTCATACATGCAAACCAAGCGAGTCAGAGGTCACACACACCAGCTACCTGGAGCGATGCGGCCGCGGCACAGAGACGGGTTGGTGGCAAAAAAGTGCCTCAAAGCTTGTTAGCAAGTTCGCAAACAGAGGAGTTATGATGATGGTAATCCATGAAGCAGTCATCAAACAACTCTAATGCATATAAGAAATGTGAGTAGAATTTTATATTACATTTACTAGTTAATGAATTCTAATAAATATTTAACTAATTAATATATTAAGAGTATTATTTATATTATACTGTAATTGTATTGCAATCTACCAGTTGTTAAAGGAAAAAAAAGGGTCTTTTGTCTTTATAATTATTTTCCCCAAAAACAGGTGCTGAAAAAGAAGTGTCATCTTTTATTCAGTGTCGTCTTCTATTTGGGTATTTATTCTGTGCATCCCGGTTCCAATATTCCGGTGATCCCTACTATAGACTGTCTTTTGAGGTGGGAATTAAACTATAGTCAGTCTGTGCCCTAGAATTAATTAAAGGTTCAGTTAAACAGTTTGTAATCTACACAAATCCTTTGGCTGTTGCTTCAACTTGTGGTTGTCTTTTCCCGGAACAAACACTGAGGACATTTTGTAGTTTCTGCTTGAATGTGTCTCTCTTTTTGCAACAAGACAGAGCAATACGAGTCCCAGGACATCAGCTTATTCCTCACGGTCGGTCAAAACGCTCCCAAAATGCAGTTGGAAGGAAAGGTGTTGAAGAGAGTGGACTACGTGTTTGTGGCAACAAGTCAGCGATGATAAATGAGCTTGGAGGGGGTGACGAGATAAATCACAACAGTGCAATGCGAGTGTCTCTCTCTCTCTCTCTTTGCACGTGTTGAGGAGAATTAAAATGAGAGGAAACGACTGCAGGATTGCAACAATATTTGCAAACAGTTTCGTTACAAGTGTGCGTGAGGCTGTTTTGTGCAGGTGCACGACTGCATTATGTGACACCAACAGGAAGAAATAATAACACTTATGAAGTGTTTGAATGGCCCCGGTGAACACATTCCCCAGGAACAAAACAAAAGCTGACGCTAGACGCCGGATGCTTTATAATTAACAAGCGAGCGGCTGCAGAAGAATCCTCTCGGCCCGACTCTGAAAATGAGTGGTGGAGGAGAACAGATGGCGCAGGGCCACTCGTAATGAAGCCATCCGCTGGAAGTTCACTCATATACTATATTTCAAACCAATCCAATGAGGGCGTTACGTCTCATTTATTCTGGAAACTCACACCTGATTTATTTACATATGTACTGCTAGTAGAGTCCGTGTAGTTGGCCGATAAATACTGATATATTCAAAACTAAGCCCTAACTTGGGACATATTGAGGATCATCTGCATGTTGAACGTTGTTTTAGTTTTTTATTACCTGACTGGTTATAGTTTGAGCTGCCCAATAACAAACGCAATAAATAACAATAAACACAAATACAACTGTCACATCCAACATAAGACAATCTGGTTTGGCCGTAAATAATATTGGCAACTACAGAAAGTAATGACAATAGATCGTTGGCTTAACGAGCATATAGTCCAGTGGTTCTCAACTGGTTTGGCTGCGCGACAAACCATCGCCCTTCAATGACAAGTACCGACCAAAATTGCGGAAATGTTTGAGCGTAAACTTCTCAAATATAGTATTTATACAATAGATTACATTTGTTTATTTGTTGTACGTGGCTGTCCAGAGGGCGCTAACTTTTGAAGGTGTTGCAAGCATTATATCCCGCCCTCTTCCTGCTCCGAGCATGTAAGCTAGTGCCCTAGTTGACACACACATGCACAGCAGCCTCGGCTAAGCACTGGCGGTGTCATTTTGATCCAGTGGCAAACAGTCCCTTTAATGAAAAGACATCAAAGTGCAGTTTGAATTTGAGGTAGTGCAAAATAGCACTGTTAGCCAGCACAAAACAAGTTTCATGATCAGCTCTGCAACAATGCGTTTTTATCCATCCATCCATTTTCTATGCCGCTTTTCCTCACGAGGATGATGGGGGTATGCTGGAGCCTATCCCAGCTGACTTCGGGCGAGAGGCGGGGTGCACCCTGGACGGGTCACCAGCCAATCGCAGGGCACATGTAGACACAAATTCAAAAATTGTTTGAAAAGAAAAGCGTGTGTAAAAGTTTTCAGTCCATTTTATATTTGGGGAGTTGAAGCAGAGCATTTACACATGGACCTGGATGAGAAGTGAAGCAAGAAGTGAAAAATCAAGCAAGTCCAGTTGTCCATTTCTTCTGTAGACCACCCCTCTGCCTGGGCCAATAGATCGATTTGTCGGAATTGGTGGATTTCCCCACACAACACAACGTAAGCTTTCGCTTGATGGTGCTCTCTTCTCCCGTAGATATCTAGACAGACGGCACCTTAAAGGAAACATTTCGCCCATCATCCACAATTCTTATGTGAGACATGAACACACGTCTTTCTCTTTTCTGTGCGTCCTAAAGATGTAAAAAAACAAAAACAAAGCAGTAGTAGCGGCAGCCACAGTATGTAGCGTTACCTTCTGGTGGTGGCCTGAGGACTTGTGAGCGCGGCTCTGTGAGTGTGTGGTGAAGCTAGTCGCTAAGTGTCAATGCGCCAGTAAGGGAGTTCTTTGGCGTAACAATGTTAATAATAACAATAACAATGTCACAGTAGCGTGATTAAGCCATTGACTGCCAGCCATGTTCAGAGCAGAGAGCTCCGTACTGTCAGAGTTTTGGGGCATTTTTGCTGAACTTTCAATAGCTACAGAATATTGAGTTTTAGGACTACATAAACATTGCAACTACCTACAGAAACTTTAGACTCTCTTCTTTGATCAGAAAAAAAGTTTGTTTCTAGCCTCTTTGGGTCTTTAGATATTGGTGGTAGAACACCTGATTTTGACCAAAAAACAGAGAAAATTTGTTTTTTCGGCAGAGAAGCAAATTCAAGCAGAGTGACGATGGGGTCTGCTGGATGGGGGGATGAATCCCTGCTGCTGACCGATCCAGACGGCAGCCACTCGTCAGAAGAATCGGTGTCGGGTTCTGAGTCACCAGACTCTGAACTGCTTCCGGTGTCAGGCTCCGGTGTCGCGCCACACGGCTCAGCAACGCTAACCACTAGCTTGTTGCTTCGGCTGCCATTGTCAACTGCATTTGTGTCTACGTCACCTACATCACCAACGTCACCGCTATCTTTCGCGATCGCGTCACTACTGAAGGCTGATCAACCGCCTGACAAGCTCTGTGACAGCGTGAGGCAGATTCCTAAAAACACCCGAGCACTGTCACACAGAGGATCGTTGGCTCTTGTTTGGCTCTTGCAGTAGGTCCTAACAAACAGCACAGCACTCCTGTCATATAGAGGATCTTTGATTAGCTTTTGTGCCATAAGTCCCTGAAAGGAGGAGCAAAGTCTTTGGCTTCCTGTCTTCCTGTCATGTAGAGGATCTTTGACTAGCATTTTTGCAGTCAAAAACAGAAGAACACTTGTGTCATATTTTTGGGGGGTTTTATTCAATGGGTCCTTAAAAAGAGCAGAGCACTCCTGTCACATAGAGGATCTTTGACTAGCTTTCGTGCAGTAAGTGCTTAAGAGGAGCATAGCGCTCCTGTCATATAGAGGATCTTTGACTAGTGTTTTTGCAACAACAAAAAAACCAGACCACTCCTGTCATTTACAAGTGTTTTTTGTTGTTTTTTTTTCTTCTTTTTGCAGCAGATCCTTAAAATGAGCAGAGCACTCCTATCATAGAGCAGTGTGTCTGAAACTTTTTTTTTTTTAGTGGAAGAGCATTTAATTGTTCTGCACGTCACTAGACATCTATCTATGCGCTAGCCCGCATAGATTAATGAACAAGTATGCATTATTTGGAGTAAATAAATCATTTTTGAAACAATTCACTAACATTGGGTCATTTCCCACGACACAGTTGTTGGGAACTGCTGATATAAAGGATCTTTTACGAGCATTTTTTTGTAGTAGGCCCTTGAAAAGAGCAGAGCACTCCTGTCATGTAGAGGATCTTTGCCTAGCTTTTGTGCAGCAGGTCCTTCAAAGGAGCAGAGTGCTCCTGTCATATAGAGAGGATCTTTGACTAGCGTTTTTGCAGTAAAAAAACACAAGTGGCTAGCTTTTTTTTTTTAGCAGAACTGTACTGTCAGTCCCTAAAAGGAGCAGAGCACTGCTGTGAAACAAACTTAGTAAGAGCAGAGTGTTTTTTTGTTGCAGTAGATTGTTACGTGTACTTTACTTGCAGAAGAAGGTCCTTTCAAAACATCAAGTTACTCCTGTCCTATGGAGGATCTTAGACTTGTGTTGTTTTTTTTGCAGTACATCCTTAAAAAGAGCAGATGAGTCACATGACAGATGTTATTTTTTTTAATCTCATTAAAGCGATTTGGACCAGAGAATGCCAACTGTAGTTGCCTTTAGAATAAGACGTGTAGTCTGGGTATTGTTAATGTTGACATAGCCGTCACCGTGCTTGGGCCCACACTGTGGTCAATCTGTGTTTTGCCCAGCATGGCTTCACAGCTTTGCAACATGACTGGCACGGCTCAGCCCACAACAAATCTGGCCTAGCAGCTAAAAAAAGTGCCGCAAATGGAAGGCTAAAAGATTGTATAGTGTTCCAGCACATTTTCAAATGGTACGAACAGAGGGCTGCTTGGGTGTGAGTAGATTCCCACTCGTGATAAATAAATCATGATACCAGGTGGAGCTGAATATTAGAGAGAAGGACGCTTGTAATGATGGACCGCATGGAATCCATTTCCCAAAACGCCACTCTAGACGCTCTGTGGAGCGTTTTTACATTACTGACCGCGGTGTCTTGCGTCCGAGCGTCCTGTCGCCCGCCGTCTGCGAAGCCTTTGCTGTGTCAGAGATGAGACTCTGAGTGGCCTCTTTGATTCTGACCCTCAATTACACAGCCCAATCATCTCTGACAGGTGTCGAGGTACAGTAATAAACCCTTGGCTGATGCCTGTCGAGGCTGCCTCTCTATTAAAGCGCCTCCGAGAGCTGCGAAATGACCCGACAGTGTGTTGATCAGGTGCTGTGACCACGGTTGACTCTTGGCTGCTGGTGGTGAAGGAAAAAAAATGGACCACATGTGCTTCAGGGTGTAACGGGACATATACGGGATTCCTGATCAGATTTTTCGATGTGGTGGAAAGGGGTACACTAATCCACAGTGCAGTAATCACTTTTTTTTCAAAAATACATGAATTAATAAATCGTGTTGTTTTGTGGTTGAATACAGCCTATTAGTAGTCCAAAAACATGTATATTTAAGCAAATCTTACATATTTTTTTGTCTAAATTAAGCATTTTCAAGCCAGACGTTGTGATGATGGTGTCAGCAATGCTACTGTAACGTTCGGTGAGAAAACACAAGCACCAGACTTGATCGCCGGAGCAACAGGCTTTTATTGCAGGTTTCCAGACACAATAATCCCTAACACCGGCTACTGTTGCGGCTGTAACCCATGCCAAGCTAAAACTCAACCCTGAAACCCCAATGCCACTTCCTGTCCGCCCCCCACTCAGCTCCTCTAGCACTGGAATACATTTACAGCAACAGAAACAAGCAAGAGTGGCTTATTTGCTGTTATTATATCTACTATATTGGGTCATAGGAGTGTAAAGGTCACTATAGGGGTGTTATTTCATATCTGGAGGGCTCTAATAATGTTGCCTGCTCTGACTATTATTCATAAAGGAGGAATCCCACTTTGCAGAAATTCACTTTTAGACAGTCGGGTCTGGGACCAATTAACCTCGATAAGCGAGGGATTACTGTACCGAGTTGCCACATAGACCACAATGAGTGAAGGACAGGAAGTGTAGCTTCCTCATGATCAAGAAATACAGTGTAGCCTAGCCTTTGGCTAGCGGGAGTCATGGCTAGCGATGGTGCCAAGGAGAAAGAAGGAGAAGGAGGGAGCTAATACTAATGCTGCACTTCAAGCAATAAGAAACTTTACATTTCTAAAAATAAATAATAGTTACAAATTAATTAAAAAAACTATTAAAAATTATTTTTTGTCTATTTTTTTATTTGAGAATTTTATTTGTAGGATAATTACCTTCTAGCAGTCTGTAGTTTTTTATGTTTCATTTAAAAAATCATTAAAGCTGCTTACACAGAACTTTAAAGGAAAACTTTTATGGAATTTTGCCCATCATCCACAATCCTTATGTGAGACATGAGCACGCATGTCTTTCTCTTTTCTGTGTGTTCTAAATAGAGAAAAACTGCTAGCATGAGGCAGCTAACAATGAAGGCAATGGGATCCACCTAGTCCGCCTTCAGAGCCCTTCATTAAAACACCTCCAAAAACCTCTAACAATGTTTTAACGTTTTAGACACATGCTGTGAGCGTGTAGTATAGAATAACGTTGCTAGGTGCTTGGCAGATCCAGCTATAGTGAAACACTAAGCCATTCTCATAGCGTTAGCACGTGGCACTAGCGCTAAAAATTTCATTGACAAAATAAAACCATAATTCAACAGTCACTTACAATGTCCGCTTTCACTGGGATGCTGATTGACGGCATGGCTGTATCTCTCAGCACGAGACTTGTGCTCCCCGTTGAGTTGTTTAATGCAATTCAAACTCACAGGCCATGCAGCATCTCCATTAGCTTACGTTACCTCTCGGTAGTAGCGAGAGGCGTTGTGAGCCAAGCGTTGTGCTAATATGCCAGAAAAGTATTTCTTACAATAACAATGTCGCTGTATCTTGGTTAATATGCAGGTCACGTTATGTCAATGAAACATTGTTGGCGTTTTTTTTATTTTTTTAATTTTATTTTTAGAGGACTTTATTGTCGAAATAGGTGGGTCTCATTGCAGGCATTGTTAGCTGCCTCATGCTAGCATTTTGTCTCTCTTTAGAACGCACAGAAAAGGGATAGACGTGTGTTCATGCTTCACATAAGAATTGTGGATGATGGGTAAAGTGTTTCTTTAAATGATAAAACTGAGGTACGCAGTGAACCGTGATTATGGCGTACCATTACACCCCTACACGGCATAAAAACACGGAACTCTCGCATGTTTACTGCTTGGATTTTAATGACAAATCCCACATACAGAACGGTGAGGATTGTCGTCATTAAAGTAAAAAAGAAAGTCATAAAAAGATTATTGACTACCATTCTTTTACAATATTGCTTAACTGTGTTGCAAATGAAGTCTCTTCAGTCACCAGGAAATGCTATCAATGCTTCATAAAGTTTATAGAGTGATGGCTTCATAAAGTCCACGGGGAATAGACACCCCTTCATCCAGCCTCCAGCTGCACACCGAGGATTTAACATTGGGAGTAAACAAAACAAATGACGAGTCGAGTCTACATTGCGGTAGGGGACATTTTCACCATGAGGCACCCTTCATTCCACGGGGGATGGACGGCTGTAGGAATTCAGAATGCTCGAGATTTCAGAGAAAAGCAAAGATGGGAGCTGATTGGACAGCTGTGTCATTTCACTATGACACATCATCTAGTTGTGATAAAACTGCTGGCAAAATCCACGCTAATATTTTTAGGGCCTGCCGTAACTTATAAAATGATGGCGTCTGCTGTGTACAAGCTTGCGCTTGTGTCTTGATTATGTCCAGTTCTGAAAAAAGCGATGCATTAACGCAAGCATACACGATAATCCCTTGGAGGTCCACCATTGTTTGCAAGCTTGTAGTTGATTCCCGATTTGGGCTAGTTCAGATAAACCTGCTGCTAGAACAATATTAGTGCTAATCTCTTCAGGGACCGACATTTTCCTTTACAAACTTGTAGTCCTGTGCTGACTTAGTCTTGTTCTGATAAAACCACTGCTATGGCAACATCAATACTAATCTCTTTGGGGACTGCCATTGTTGTTTAGTTTGCAATAGCTTCTCTCTTTGGTCCGGTACTGAGAAAACTGCTGCTAAGGCGACATCAACAATAATTTATTTGTAGTCCAGACTGTTGCCAAGCGTGTAGTCCTGCCTCATGAACATGAACAGAAACATTTTCTCACATTTCTCTCTTGTTTAAACACACTCAAAGTTAAAACTTTGTTTGAATTTAAATCATCAATCTACTAGGTTGGATATCAGAATTGATTAAGTGACTCACGCGTATTCACTCCTCTGACCGTGCCTCGTCCTGGCGCCGTTCGGCTGTCGTGTTTATGTATCCTTGTTAAAACATATTGCTCCTGCCGTCATCCTCGTCCAACTCCTTGAACCAAATATTCATGTAGCCGGTTAGCTTCTTGTTTTACTTCTTGTTTATTTTCATATTGTTTATTGCCGGTTAGCAAGCCGCTCAAACCATTAGCAAGTTTGCTAGCAACTATTGACCACAACAGGAAGCGGCACAAAGGAGATTGATTGACAATGGTCTACAGCCAATCAGGACGCAGAACACAATTGGAGGGTTTTCCCTTTGCCAATAAGGACTGTTGTGGCTCTACATTTAGCCGACTATTGTCTACTGTGGGTTCCTAATATGCTTACAGGCACATAAACACATACTGAGACACGGTGGAGCCGCACACGTCTTCAACTCTCACATGAGTATACAACCCCCTCTACTGGTAGCAGTAGTAAATATAATAACAGACACATACAACAGAGCACCGATAGATCGCTGTAATACACCACAAGGACGCAGAACACAATACGCGTTCATAAAAAAACTGCACTTTAAAAAAAAAATCAGCAAAACAGCGAATCCGCGAAAGTTGAACCTCGATGTAGCGAGGGAACACTGTTATAACAGGAAGTGAACAGATCATCACCAAGCAGTTTTGCTGAAAGACGGAGAAGCCACAGGACGAGATGGATACTTCTTCCTACTCCAGTTTACAGAATATTTGTTTAATTATTTGTACCTCAAACAAACATTCATTCATTCATGCACCTTATTTTTCTTCGGGCCAAGTGAGCGCAAGGCACAAGCTTGGCCCCTGGGCCTTTTTACGTTTGTGAAACTGCGACCCTCTTGGTTGTGTCGGTGATTCAACAGTTCTGATAAAACCACACCATCAATGCAAATCTCACCAAGAACTGACATTATTGTTTGGTTCTCCATTTTGTCCAGTTCTGCTGTTTAGGCATCTCTTCTGGGACCAACATTTTTGTTTGTAAGCTTGTAGTTTTGTCTTTATTTTGTCCTATCCTGGTAAAACTGCTGCTATGGCAGCATTACCACTAATCACGTTGTACTCTATCAGTGTTATCAAGTTTGTAGTCTCAAGATTGAATTCTGTTCTGACAAAAATGCTGCTAGTGCAGCAACACTGATCTCTTCAAGGTCCACTATTGTTTACCAGCTTGTTGTCACATCTTGATGTTGTCCAGTCCTGATAAAACTGCTCCATCCTTGCTAATCTCTTCAAGGACCGCCATGGTTGTTTACAAGCATGCAGTGACTTGCATTATCTCTTTTTTCCAATTCAGATAAAACTGCTGCCAAGGCGCTATTGTTAATTACAAGCTTTTAGTCGCTTTTCAGAATCGTCCAGTTCTGATTAAAATGCTTTAATGGCAACATCAAAACAATGGGACGGTCATTGTTGTTTGCAAGCTTGTATTGTCTATATTTTGTACGGTTCTGATAAAACCGCTGTGATAATGGTATCCTTTTCTGATAAAACTGCAAACTAATCAGGTCGGGGTCGGCCGTTGTTCACCAGCTTGTAGTTGTGTCTCCATTTGGTCACATCCAAACCATGTCGCCTTGCTGCCTACTTTATCTACTCAGTGGATGCTCATCATCACTGAAGGCTGCAGTAGAATGAGCCAGGCAGGAAGTGAGTGGGAATAACACAAGCCTTCAGGCTGATTTCAAAGTAAAACTCATTGGAACATGTCGAGTTTTGTGTTGCATGTACGTGCTTGTTATTATAGGCCCCCAATAGGGCAATCTTGTCCAAAAATTGTACATTTCTCAGCTACTTTGCACCAATTATAAAGTGAACAAGTTTCACCAAACTTTGTAGCAGTAAAAAAAATATAAAAAACACTTGCTTTAATTAACGAATGCATAATTTACGACTACATCAACGCAGAGTGTTTTCATTTGGCAATGGATTGTTGTCAAGTGCGCCACACGCTGATTGAAGGCGCTGAAATGTCAAGTATGGAGAAGGCTTGTGTGCGTGCGGCGGACCAGTCCAAATCCAGCTTTAAGACCTCTAAAGTCATCAAACATCCAGTGATGACAAAGGCAGAGGTTAACTCTCAGGTAGCAATAAATGAAATGCTTTTACTTCAGAAGCTAGCAGGTGAACAAAGGAGAGCCGTTGTAGTAAAATCAACAAGCAGTACAATGCTCCGTGAATATGGATTTTTATGTTACATACTGTACAGCTACCCGTCCGTGCAGGTGCTACACAAAACACACAGAGCATGCTTTCACAGTTCAGATCAGGTAATTCCAGATCGGGATCGGGTTTCCACTGCACGGTGTGCAGGCAAGATGGCGATAGCCGCGTCAGCTACGTAAAGTATAGCCTCTTTTACACGGAAATCCTGCAAATAGCAGCGTCAGAGTCATAACAGAAGATCCGGCAATAATCCACAATCAAAGGGAGTCAGAGCCCACGTTCGTATGCAGTGTTTCGTAACTGCAAAATTGTGTTTGTGCGTCGTTACGGTAGGGTTACTGTATTTTCTGTATTTACAGGCAGCAAGAATACTCAAATGAGACGAGAAGTTTATTCAAAGATGGCGTATTTTTCAGTGTGGTTAAAGCAGGGGTGTCCAAAGTGTGGCCTGGGGGCCATTTGGGTCCCGCGGCTGTTTTTTATTGGCCCGCGGCAAATAAACAAACACAACAACAACAAAAGCAAAAAATGGAAAAATGAGCAGTAATTTTACAAGAATAAAATCAAGATAAAAAGAAAAAGTCGTCATTTTATAACATAATATTTATGAGAAAAAATAACATCATTTTAGTCGCATAAACTTGAAATATTAAAGCAAAGATTAGATTTTTTTTAAGTCGTAATATGAGAAACAAAACAAAATAAAGTTGTAATTTTTGGAAAATTAGGTTAGGGAAAAAGTTATAACATAATAGGAACAAGGTCATAAAAATAACAGCAGAAATGGAAAAGGATAATATATATATAAACTAGTATAAGAAAAAATAACATCATTTTAGTGGCACAGAGTTGAAATATTAAAGAAACATTTTTTTTAAGTCGTAATATGAGAAACAAGCAAAACAAAATAAAGTTGTGATTTTTGAAAAATTAGGTAGTGGAAAAAAATTCTACTATATTAATATGCTCAAAATATTATGGAAATAAAGTCATACTACAAGAACAAAATTTACAAGAAGAAAGTTTAAGTTTGAAAAAAAAATACATTTTTGTAACATAGAGTTGAAATATTAACGAAAGTTGAAATACTAATACGCTTTTTTTTTTTTTTTACCTATATCACAAGGCTGAGATGCAGTTTTTTCTTGAAATATACACTCCTGATCAAAATGTTAAGACTAGCAGTAATCATTAATATCTGATGGGAGGAAGGATCATATCGATTGGATGACACGTCCGGGTTGGGCCGTCGTGCATGAGCAATCATGCCAGACTGTGAAGCGTGGTACAAATTGCCGATTGCAAGGATTTTCAAAGTGCGGCACCGTGAGCTGAGAACATAATACAGTTGCAACCTCGCACAAAAAAATGATTTTCTGGAGCATATTTGCTCACCACAGATTCTAGATAATGTCTCACTGCAGGAACTAAAAACCTCTTAGTCTAGCCTTTAAGCATAACTTAAGTTAGCTTAGCATGTTTGTAATTTTGTCAAGCTGTCTTCTAGCACCTCTCTCATTTTGAAAACGCCCGGTCAATTTAAAGTACGTCCTCGGTCTTACCGCCTCATTTGACGCCTATCCTGCTTCTCTTGCAGGTGGTGGGTCAGATCGACAAACTGACGTCGGACTTTGACTTCGACCTGGAGCAAGATGACTGGACGGTGGCGACAGCCAGCAGCACGTCCAGCAGCGAGCGCGGCCTCGGGGAAGCCTTCCGCCTGGACTTCCTCAACGCTGACGTGCTGTCCGACAGCTGGGAGTTCTGCAGCTACCTTGAGGCCGCCGGCGCTTGCGCCCGTGTGCCCGGGGAACCGGTTATGGGCTACCACAGGCCACAGCCAGGTCGTGGGACCATACCCACCCAGACCCCCACCCCGCCTCCCACCGCCACCGCCTCCGTCTACTCCCAGATGAACGGCGGGCTGCCCATCCCTAACGGACCTCGCATTATCACTCCGGATTCATCCAGCGAGGAGGCCAGCAGCTCCACACACTCCCACAAGACGAGGGAGAGGGTCCGCTTCAGCGACAAAATTCTCTACCACGCCTTGTGTTGCGACGACGACGACGAAGAGGAGCAAGAAGACCTAACAGACGACAAAAGCGGCTGCGCCACGCCCGACAGCGATGGCGAGCAGAGCCTCTTAGCCGAGCCGGTCGCCCCTAAACGTTCTTCCTCCGAGCACTCGCTACTCTATAACTGCCTCGACCCTTCTTACGTCCCCTCGTCGGCGAGAAGCATGATGGGAGCACACACGTTACCCAGGAAAGGCCTCCTGAACCCTGGCTGCCGCAAAAAACTGCTCCGAAACAGCAGCACGCAAACTGTGTCGGATAAGAGCACCCAAACTGTACTGCCCTATATTCCAAACAAACAGAAAGCAAAGGAGCACTGAGCCAACCCTCCATTTATCATACGTCTCACCACCAAGGACTGTGCATTATTTAATATTAAATACATAGCTAATAGATTAATACACAAATAAATCAATTACTAAATAAATAAATGATATATGGGAAAAATCACTCGCCTTCGTAAAGTCATTCCGAGAGATGAAAGTGATTTTGAATTGGAATTCCGAGGTCTAAAGCAATCGTTTGGACTTTTTAGGCGTTGAAATGGCTCCGTTTTCCTCATTATGCAGCCGGAGAAACATGAGACAAAACAGCTTGTTGCTTTTAATGTGCCTTTAAAAAGCTTCATGTGCATTTTTTTCCCACACATCCACACGCACACGTTTTCAACATCAAACAAGTCCCACAACAACAAACTGCATTTTATTGTACCGCGGAATCTCAAAAGTCAATTTGTTCTGCGTTTCAAATAATGTTTCCCACGGGAAACGACGCAAAGAGAATTAATCTGTCGCCGACACGCAACCTTTATTTAATGTACGGGCAACGTTTTAAGCAACACTTTTGACTTTTTAAAATGTCATACAAACAAAGATAAGTTAACCAAAAAAAAAAAAAACAACCAAAATGAATCAAAACTGCTCCCCTTTGAAGACACCTTCAGGGACCAGGAGGGGTTGCGGAGCGACACGGCTCCCCTGGCGACGTTTTATAACTGCTACTGGACTTAATAGTAATTCTGCTAATTAAGTTAAATCTTGAATAATTTGAAAGTGTTGGCTTTAAAATGGAACGAACATACACACGGGTTATTAAGCCTGATGCTACGTGCTATTTCAGTGTGGTCATCGTGAGTTTGTGTTTGCAATTAAGTTTAAGTGAGTTAAAAAAAAAATATCCTGATCAGTGGTTATCGTCTCACTGCTGTAACAGTAAAAATAAGTGAACTTCTCGATAACCAAACTTAAAATTGTGTACACTCGCCCTGCGGGGTTCAAATTTCACGGCTTCGCTATCTCACGGTTTTCCAAACTATTCAGTAAATCATGTTGTTTCATGGATGAACACGGCCTATTACTAAAAGAAAATGCATATTGAAGCAGATGTTATGGATTTTTTGCCTCAATTAAGCATTATCAAGCTTAAAAGTGGCTAATTGAACTAAAATACAAATGCAAGGAATTAAGAAGCTGCATTAAAATTGTGACTGTATTGGTCACGAGGTGGCAGTAATTGTTTGGTGAGACAAGCACCAGACTCGATCACCAGAACAACAGGCTCTTTTTGCAGGTTTAAATTACCTCACAACAGTCACAATAATAATAGTTACATAAACATCATAATAATAACAACATGGGCTACTGGGGCTAATCAAGCTAAAATTCACCTCTGAACCCCCGACGTCGCTTCCTGTCCACACATCCGGAAGACATTTATTGCAACATTCACGAGCACAAGTTTTATTTATGTCTTACTATTCCTATTTTCTAAGATCATATCTACTATCTTGGGTGATATGAGTGTAAAGGTGACTATATGGGCGTTCATGTTTAGAGGGCTCTAATAATGTCAAAAACCGTATTTAGTAGATCGTGAACAGGTTTTCTATGAAAATAATCCATTTATAAAGAAGAAGAATACTATTTAGCGGAAATTCACTTATCAAGGTCGGGTCTGGAACCAACTACCCCCCAATAAACGAGGGATTGCTGTACTGTGTTCCTCTAAATTATACACCGAGTGAAGCTTATACATCGGAATTTACGGAACTTGCGCTTCTTCTAGCGACTACATAAAAGTAAAATAAAGTAAAACTACTCACCCTCTGATGACGCCTGATGAAGTAGCAGAACTAGGTAAATGTTTGCAGTTATACTGCCCCCTCGTGGCATTTTATAGGTACAACTAAACTTTCAACGTAGTTTATTTCGAACTAAAACAAAACCGCACACAGTCATACCGTGCTAGTTATTAGCTTATATGTTATACAGTAGCTATTTGCATGACTATTCCTTACTTTCTGTATGTAATTTGATATTTCAATTGATTGTCTTGCAGTCAGATTCGTTCCTATGTAGCTGCAAATTCAATTTACTATTCTATGGTTATGATCACACTGTCGTATCCAGTGTAATAAGAAGTTAACCGCGATACAGCACAACGTAAAAACCAAAAAAATGGTGTACTCACCTCGATCTTTGGCGACAGGCGCAGACACTGACTTTGCAGTGTACATTTAGGTATTCTTGTTCTATCAACTATCCAATCCGTCTATCCATTTTCTCACGGGGGCATGCCGGAGCCTAACCCAGATGACTTCGGGCAAGAGGCGGCGTACACCCTGGACTGGTCGCCAGCCAATCGCAGGGCACATATAGACACAAACACCCTTTGAAGACACCGGATAATGGAGAGGGATCTGAAGGGTGCTTGCTTGCAGAGCGATACTTTTTAAGATGTATTGCAGCCTTTCTCATGTTGTAGTCACTTCCATTATCATCACACCTTTTTACCAGTGTAAAAAAAAAAAAAGTGAAATTGTGTTTACTCACCTTTAACATTGACATTTGCAGTGCACGTTTAGTTCGTCTTCCTCTTTTATTCCTTTCACGGTCAACTTAGCCGTGCCCGTCGGTCTGTGGTTGTCATCACACTTTTCCTCCTTGCCCTCACAAGTACCCCTTTGTGGTGGCATCCTACGAAAAAGCCCCACCCCAAAAAGCACAAGCAATTGTGGAGTTAATCATTTCGATGCTCAATGAGCTGACGCCTCACATCGTTTTCCTTTGCAGCAAAACTTGTAGAGAAGAAAGAAGTCCTTTAACAACGTGTGACATTTCCTGTTTCTTTTTCCTGCGGCGCCATTAAGGTTGCTGTCTCAGAACTGAAAAAAAAAAAAAAAAAACCCGCTGCTAAGGATTTTTTCTGTCCATTGAGTGGCCCAGTGGGGAATGTAAGTCAGTAGAACAGTGTTTATTCAGAAGGCTAATGCCAATAGCCATTCCTGATCAATATGTTCCAGGGAGGGTACGGCCAGAGCGCTCTCCACTGAGCGTGTACGCCACTCTCCTGGGAACTGGGAACAAAAAACTCACAGTCAGACCTATCTGCTCACACGAAAACAAAGTACTGTGGCCCTACATGACTGACATTTGCACAAAGAAGTTTTTTAGCAATAATCCACCCCGGGGGATCGGCTTTGTACTCCTGCTTCTGCCTCGACAACACGCTAGGCTACAACTCATTTCCTGTTGAGTTTGAAAAGTACAAGTTTGAGTGAAAAGCTGGCTGACACCTGGGAAGCTGACCTTTTCGTGCGCTCGTACACATGTTGTAGCCTTGGGAGTAACCGCAAAAACATATTTTAAAATGAAATCAACAATTAGTGGCATCACGACTCAAAATTAGTGGGAAATTGTGCAAGAATGATACACAGCAAAACCTTGAATGACGCTTTTTAAACTATTTCTAGATATTCTATTGCATATCTCTATATTTTAGAGTCAAAGTGTCACCATAATCAAATCTGTATGAACTGTACAAGTCATGTTTTAAGTAACATGCAAGTATAAAAAGTCTCACCTTTGACTTTGGTAAAGCGTAGTCAATGCATTGGTTACATTCCAAATAAATACAACAAATGATAACAGTTAGGGTGAGGAGCTTGGAGGGGCTCAGAGTCGAGCCTCTGCGCCTTCACATCGAGAGGAGTTGAGGTGGCTCGGGCATCTAGTCCAGATATCTCGCGAACGCCTCCCTGGTGAGGTGTTCCGGGTATGCCCAGCCGGGAGAAGGCCCCGGGGCAGACGTAGGACACGCTGGAGGGATTATGTCTCACAGCTGGCCCTGGGAACGCCTTGGGGTCCTACCGGTGGAATAGGGAGAGGTGGCCGGGGACTGGGAAGTCTGGACTTCCCTACTGAGACTGCTGCCCCCGTGACCGAGACCCGGATAAGCGGAGGAAAATGGAATGGGAAATGGAATGGAATGGAATAACAGTTCACAATTTTAAAAAGCCACATGTGTATGGTGAGGGGTTTTACGGCCTTAAAACATATATACTCTGAAAAAAACGAAGATGGCTACTTCGCGGATTTCACTTATTGTGGGCTATTTTGGGAACTTATCCCCCGCTAAGTTTTAGTAATGTTACAAAATTATGACCTTTTTAAAATCAAGTCTATGATTAATTCTATCTGATAAAGCATGACACAAGCTTTAATTTGACACGTCATTTACTTCTCTACGCCAAATATCAGAGATCATAGAGCAGATTTTATACCGGAAAATAGTGCCTTTGGTCCCCCATTGCTTTAACATTGAGCCAAGACAAAAGCTGTGATCGACCCACGGGCAACCGTACTGCAAAATATATAATAACTTAGGCTGTGAAAATCTGTTTTAAAAGTCAACAGAGTATCCATTTACATGTTTTTGATCATCAAAAAGTTGAGGGAAGAAAGTCAAGTGTCATATTTTTCATGTAAGTGCCTCCCACTGCAGTGCAGCAGCATGCTGCGTATTCGTTTTCACCCCACACTAACCAAAATGCAAACGCGACATGTGGTATTTCCTGTCCAAAAAAAACCCAAAACGCCCAATTCAATTTTAATGAAATTTCATCTTCAAATTGATGTTAAAATAAGTGAATCTTCCATATACGTTGTATCTTCTCCGCTCCATCATTTTGAAAGGCTTTACGTTGTACTTCAAGTACAAACTGACTTGATATGGTCCAACACTCAATTTAAATCCGATTCGAAATTGAAGATGAAGAAGTAATCTACCTAACAAGCATGTATACAAATGAAAATACACCCGAAGATATCGGGTGTATATCATATGAAAAAAATTGCATTTTTTAGGACGTCCGCACGCTCACTGTCAGATTTTTTCATTGCTAAAATATGGGTTTTGTAACATTGCTGTAAATTATTAGATATTTTGTAGTACGGTTGTCCGTGGGTCGATCACAGCCTTTGTCTTGACTCATTGTTAAAGCAATGGGGACCAAAAGGCACTATTTTCCGGTATAACATCTGCTCTAACTTCTTTCATATTTGGGGTAGAGAAGTGAATGAGGTATCAAATTCAAGTTCAAGTCATGCTTTATCAGATAGAGTTCATCACAGACTTGATTTGACACATTTAAAAATGCTGTAACATTGCTATCTCCTGTGACCGTGCCTTTTCATCCTGGCGCCGTTCTCCTGTACTGTAGCATCCTTGTATCCTTGGTAAAACATTGCTGCAGTGCTCCTCCTCCACGCAGGGCGGCACAAAGGAGATTGATTGACAATGGTCTACAGCCAATCAGGACGCAGCAAACAATGGGTGGTGCAGACAGACGAGCGAGGGAGGAGAGACACTTAAAGGGCCAGGCTCGGCCTGTAACAGCTTCATGAGCTGTAAATAAAAAATAAGAAGCACTGATAAAAAATCTGCGAATCCACGAAAGGTGAAGGGCGATAGTGCGAGGGAATACTGTAACACAAATTCTACAACAGCAACCGTATTTTTTAATTCAAATAAAAAAA
The DNA here is from genome assembly GCF_027744805.1 of Dunckerocampus dactyliophorus. Lineage (NCBI taxonomy): Eukaryota > Metazoa > Chordata > Actinopteri > Syngnathiformes > Syngnathidae > Dunckerocampus > Dunckerocampus dactyliophorus. Next base: position 5,689,269 of record NC_072821.1, on the reverse strand, counting down.
GAGCAATTGAAAATTCCAAATAATAACACATTTCAAAGAACTGTATATGTAAAAGCAGTAACAAAATAACAAAATGTTCCTGAATTTTGGGTTGTGTTCCAAAAGGACCAAATAGGGTTAGGGCATTCATCAATATGGAGACATGAAGCTGTGTTTTCCACTTAATGGCAAGGCATGGCTTTGGCATGGCTTACATTTTTGTCTCACTTGTGATGCGAGATGCAAATAGACTCTTTGATTCTTAGCATTTAATTGAAAAATCCAGCAAACATACAGATCAGTGTTCGTTAACGTGCAGATGATGAGGTCCAAATGTGGCATTTATGGGACGGTATCAATAAAAATCAAATCCAGTGTTGCAGCGGGAGACAGTTGTTCAATAGCCATTAGCAGCCGCTGTTATTTGCATAAACCGAGAGCAGCACAACTGTGAAACCATGGCGCCGCTATTTGTTTGTAACAATTGCGTGTGGATTTCTTGTGTTATTATTGTAATTGCGTCAAATCAACCATGATGATTGTCACGGCAATATTTGGCAATCAGCATGAGGAGTTGTTGCCACTGGGTTTCTTTTGAGCTGCTGTGATGCACTTCTTTCTTTTTTGCATAGAGCCTCAACCATGGCGGCACCTTTTATTGGTATTAATTATTTATTTATTCTTTTCTTTTGGGTTGTTTTTCAGTTAATCCCAACCTGTGTGGAAAACGGAGGCATTGGAGGGAAGGAAATAGCTCCCCCACAGCAGCGGCTGCCATTTCCCAGCTAGATTGTGGACCAAAGAGGTCATCGCAGTCATTAGCATAAATAAACAATGGCGGGGCTGCCGCCACATAGGCGAAGCATCAATTACGTCAAAAACAAACTGAAACCCTCATTGTGATGCCCAAACAACCCCCAGACGCCACTGTTCCACAGCCTTGTGTTTTTTTTTTCCCTCCCTCCCTGCTAAAAGATTTTAAAAGTCATCTGCGCTATGAATCACAAATATAGCGGTCACATTTTGAAACATTTGGGAGAAGCGGTGTCTCTTTTGCCAAATGGCTCATTATTCATGTCCTTTAGGGTGAAGCTGCTCTGTCCTCGCTTCACATTTTGTGCAGTGGAGCTGCCATCAGCAAGACATAACCCACATGTTACATGCTTGTGCTAAATACGTTATACAGGTATACACTCTCCGGGGACTTCATTAGCATTCTCGATAGAACGGATGAATTAGTGTCGCAGGCTAGCACAACAACCGCGCTTACTAGCATTACCTTCATTTGGTTCCTGGGTCTTCACTGGAGACTTAAAGGGTAGTTTGGATTTTTTTACATGAAGTTGTATGACATCGCCATCAGCAAAGTAGTGCATCAATAGTGACGTACCACTCCCAATTGATCCCGTGAGTCCGGTTCTGGTCGGAGAGCCTTGGTGAGGCATTCCTGTCCATCCTCTTCCGCTGTGGAACATACACATAAACAAGATGGCCGCGGCGCTCGGTCGCGGAAGAAGATGCGAGTGTGTTCGTCACATACACAAGAACGCACAGGCGACAGTGCGCAGGGAGACAAATACAACGTTGAGCGATTTGTGAGGTCTGATTTTTGTCAGGAGGCAAACGTTTTACTCTTTTGAACGTATATTATTTTGAGAAGTCAAACTTGTTACTTACATGACCCAGCAATAAGCGAAACTACGTTCCACGTCACGGCTCTCCGACCACAACTGGGCTCAAGGGACCAGTTGGGGGTGGGGGTAAGTCACTGTTGATACACTACACTGCTGATGGGGATGTCATACAACTTCATGTTAAAAATTCAAACTATCCCTTTTAGCAACCCGACCCACCTTTTAAGACGACTATCACAAACCCCCAATGATGTATATTGCTCTTATTTTTTAATACAATTTGAAACCCTGTTAAATTGTGTGATCATTGATTATTTCTCCAAAGAACCAGGAAGAAAAGCTAAAGAGAAGCAATAGACTTTACACATGTGAACACTGTGGGCTTTTTTAACAGTGTTACATGTATGGTGTACAGTTTACCTGTATTGTAACATATTTATATACTATTAGCAACCTGCAGTCAATGAGATGTGGTTTTTGCGTCAAAAAATGTTTTGACAAAAAAATCTGTGAATTTTCAGGGTCCTGAATATTGAATTAGGCATGCTAGGGGATCCGCACTGAATATATTGTATGGTTTGGATTGATGTCACATAGTTTTGTTAGGTTGACAGCTAGTAATGCAGAGAAAGACCAATTTTTAAAAAAAGTTAAGCATGACACAAAAACAGCCCCTTGCCACCCTTCACATGTAATTACCACACTTCACTCTCACTGCCTGCCTCCATCAGGGCTGGGGATGACAGATGTGTGTTTGCGCTGCTGATTGGTGCTGGTCCATGAAGCAGAGGGCTCAATGCAGTCCCACTGATTACTATGGATTGGCGGGGCTACCTAAGGTTGATTTGTTCCATCTTTTGGACCATTTATATCCTACCGTTACAAGAGCAAACTATTCCAGTCTTCCTATCGGCTGTTGAAGCTTCCTGCTGGCACCAATTTGAATGTCCGGATTTGGTGTTCCCATTGATGCCCCTATGTCAATTCACAGGGTAAGAAACGTAATGTCAAAAATCTGACACGGCACACCTTTTGTTTACACAGGCACAGATGCCTCCAAGATCTATACCCCACTTTTTTTTTCCAACAGCGCCTACCTGCACCTGAAGGATGATCCGGACAAGGCCGCGTCAGCCATCAGTCACCATTGGATTGGACCTGGGGAGTGATTAATGAAGAGGCATGCACCAGCCGCAGATAAGATTAGACCTTCACTGGTGATGAAGGACGGGGGTCTATGTGTCTGTGGGGGTGGCTTTCCTTTTCCTGGGACAAAAACACAGCCTACGTACTAGCACTTGCCACGCTCTAATTAAAGTTAATGAGAAGGCCTGTGACTTTCAGGTGCATCACAAGTGAAAAGGCAAAGCAAAGAATAGGGGGCTGGGCCCCGTCCACACGGGAACGGTCTTGGGATTTTTTGCAAAGTGGCGTCCACACTGTGCCAGATTAGTTAATAATCGCATCCAGACGGGAACGGATAACTGAATGAAAACGATGTAATACACAACGCACATCGACGTGTGGTGCTGTGAACAGATACGCAGACGGAACCATGTGGCACACCAAACCATAGAAGAAGAAAGAACGGATGCGCGTAAGTCCGTCATCTTCAGATTGATCAAGTCTCGTGGAATTACATGTGCGTCATTTCGGGACTATAAGACAAGAAAATACTGGGAGAATGTCGACTGGTTCATGACACTCGAAATATTTATTTAATATATAATTATCATTAATATATAATTACCATCACCTTAGTTGAATACTTTCAATGGTGACATATTTTACTCAACACATTCGCTGCAAACCATCAGACTGAAGTCCAAGTCAGGTCCCGAGTCATCGATGTCCAAGTTGAGTCCAAAGTCATCAAAATCGTGACTCGATTCAAGTCGCTTGACTCGAGTCCACACCTCTGGTTATTTAGTTAGTGAACAGGAACACATTTTCACCAAACAACCCCAAGCACGGCCCAACTGGTGCATAATGATTGTTTTTTTGTTAAGTTCAGCCTTGTTTTAGATCTGCGAGCGGTAGAGTGGCTGAGTGGTATTCTAGTTTTTGCTTTGTTAACATTTTCTTGTAATTTCTCAGCAAATAATATAGAAATTGATGTAGTTGCCATACAGTATATACAGTATGTGTACAAACTGCTGATTCAATTTATTGGTTCTTGTCTCAAGCCTATGCTCTACTGAGCACCGTTCTAGTTTTTTTTTCTCTCATACAAACAGCATCTTTACGGTAGAGACGTAATAGGACGAACGTCACTGCCAAAGAAAATTACTACGGCAGTGTAACCTTGCTGCAGTTGTTTGCACACAAATGTGGTGTGTAATAATGACATGCTCAGCTGAGCGAGGAGCACTCCCAACAATAATTGAATCCTCCCGAAAAGCGCACAATTACATGAAACATCGTCGACACGCAGGCAAAAAAAAATAATAAAAAAAACAGTGACACAAGCTAGCGGCGAAGGCAGAGTCAATTAGAGGATGGTACTGTTGAATGGATTAGTGTTCAACAGAATAGAAATGTGTGCTCCAGCTAATTCGGACATATACACAAAAAAAAAAAGACAAAAAAAAAAAAAACAGCTGCAGGCTCAGGTTTGGCAGCCTGTCAGCACGTCAACATTTCACAGGTAAAGGCCAACAGAAGTGCTGACGGTTAAGAAAGACCAACCAACAAATAAAGAGTGAATGATAATAAGACAGGTGCAAGTCCCCGAGTGACCCTTATTTCACCTTACAAAGGGGTTCCCCCATCACTCATATTTACTACTTTGTACCATGTGACGTGCACACTGTACTCCTCTACTACACACTGCCTGTAATGAAGTCCACACTGCAGCTCGCCACTGACGACTTCATCACACGCTGACATTTTGCAAGGACAAGCATAAGAGTTGTCACTTTAAAGGTGGATGTTTTATATATTAAAACAACACACCCACAAAAACAAAACCTATGGTAAATCCAAACTACTGTGAAGGCATAGCACATTAAATAAGGTCTAAATGTTACAGTGTTTGTTGTATGTCTATTGTTAGATATTATTATTATCTCATACGTCAGTGCATTGTGAGTCCAATAACTTCTTAATGGGGCCTCCATGACATACACACACCCACATAGCACAACCAGAGTTGCACAACACATACACTACATACAATGACTGCAAAAATACTTTAGTTAAGTTTGTTGCTTGTTTGTTAGCGTTGTTAGTTCATTTGCTCGTTCACTTGGTAAATTCATTTGTTCACTGGTTTGGACGTTAGTTGCTAATTAGTTTGTTTGCTCGTTTGTGTGTTCGTTTATTTCTTCCTGTGTTTGTTGTTAGTTCCTGACTTACTCGGTCAGTTAATATTTAGCTTGTTAGCAAGTTACTTGTTACAATCACTTGTTCGTCCGCTCGTTTGTTTGTTGTTTGTTTTTAGCTTATTTGGTATCAATACCGCTTCTTGTAATTGGTTTAATTTTAGTTTTTTTTATTCATTGTTACTTAGCTAGGTTAGGTAATAATTTTTTAGTTTGTTCATTTAGTTATTTCATTAGTTTGCTAGCTTGTTGATTCAATTTCACATTCGTTGTTCGTTCGTTGCTTGGTTCTTTAAAGCTTGTTTTGTTTGGTCATTTAGATAATGTATTTTTCCGTGAAGTTGTTCCTACTTATGTTGTCCATTTGCTTGTTGGTAGTTACTTCAGTTTGTTTTTACCTCATTTGTTAGCCAATTAGTTTGTTCGTTTGCAGTTTGTTTGTTAATTAGTTAATAAGTTAGGATGCTGATCTTGTTACTTTTTGCTTGTTGGTAAGTGTCTGCACTTCCCTACATGAATTTGTTGCAACCTATGTGTACGTTAGTATACGTATAGTATAGTATATGTACACGTTAGGGTTATGTTGTATTTTGTTCGTCAGATTCTACAGTTCGGCAGTCTACTGGTGGCTCCTGTCATGCCGTACTGCGTTTTTTTTCCCGCCTCGATACATGATGGCAGCAATCGATGTCAAATGACAGCAATTAGTCACATGTCAGGCTCGCTTTGTGCTCTCTCAGTGGCTTGATGACAAAGTCACTCAGAAGCATGTCAACAGAAGAATAGTCATTAAGTCAGGTGCTTGAATAAAACAAACAACAACACAAGAATCAATTAATTAAGTTTGCATCGGAATTGATTTTACTCCGTGTATAAATGTGTTGAAAATCAGATGTTTGTGTCTCGTTTCTTTGATGAATCATCATCTTGGTTGTGTTTTCCACCTGAGCTACCGCTTTAAGCATCGATCCTACCAATGGGTATGCCAATGCCAAACAGCATATTGCTTTGTTGCTCTAACAGAGGCATTAAGGCGAGCTTAGCATGGGATGTATTATGGCTGGTGGCATGCCAAGACACTTCACCAACAAGCATCAACGCTTTTCAATTCAAATTGATCCTATGGCAGCAAAAAGGCCTGTAATGTAGCTGGGCTAAAAGGCAATCAGGCCATACATTTAAGTTATGGCGTCTTGGCCTTGTCCAAGTGGTCAATCAATGTTCTCTTTTGCTTGTGTTCTCAGTGCATCAGCATGGGCTATAAAGCCTAGAAGGCTGTTAAATAGGCATACGGGCCGTTTGCTGGCCTGTTGTCAGCCAATCTGGACTTCCTGGCAGCCGCAGTGTCGTCTTGGGACTTTAGGGGGATGTCAAGTGTAAATCTCCCACATGACAGGACCATTCGCCACGTTCATTAAAGCCATACAAGAGCAGGAAATGGACATCTGACCAGCATCACATTTCCTGGAGGTAAAAAGATAATGTCTCTGTTGGTTCTCTTTGGGAACTTCTGTCAGTCCGTTCACATGCACACAATGTCGTCAACTGTCGGTTCATTCACTTAACGAGCTAATGTAAAAATGTGTCAGTCCATTCCAACGTAATCCAGTAATCTGTCGTGTATCGTGATTAATTGGTTCCAAACCCGAGTGTGATAAGTGAATTTGCCCGAAGTAGGGCTCCACATTTATAAAATAAATGTTTTTGGAGTTAGAGCATAAAAAACCTGTTTATGACCTTCCAAATATGATTCTGATTATTAGAGACCTGTAGACATGAAATAACACCCCTATATTTCCACTGATATTACCCATTATTGTAGACATAATAACAGTAAATAAGCCATTTAAGACAAAGACTCGGGCTTATGTGTGTTGCTGTAAATGTGTTCCGATATTAGGGGAGTTGCATGGCAGGAGCGGACAGGAACGTTGGGGTTCAGAGTTGCGTTTCAGCACGTTTTTATTAGGGATTTTCATTAGGGATTATTGTGCCCATTGTGAAATCATTCAAACCTGTAATAAAAGCCTGTTGTTTCAAGTCTGGCACTTCTGTGTCTCACTGAGCATTACAGGAACTACTGACACCTAGTGACCAGTGTAGACTACTACATATCACCAACGCCTTAGAAATTGTCTTCTGAATGCCTTATATTTATATTTACGTTTATTTAGCTATGTTTTGTCTTGAAAATGCTTATTTTAATTATGTAACATGCATATTTTTTACTCATAATAGGCCATATTCAACCACACAGCAACATGATTCATTAACTTTTATATATTTGTTTTTAAAAAAGTGATGGGAGTGAAGCTGCGGAAATGGAAGCGTGGAGTGGCGAGGGATCACTGTACATCTGTCTGCCCTTTCACATTCACATGTAAACGGGTCTGTCCATTCAGGAGAACTACACACTTCTGTTCACAATGTTCAGTGTCAAGTCTGAAGGGTAACACCGTCGTGCAATTATCTGGACATACACGCGCACACACACACACATGACGTTCTTCAAGTATTTACAAAGCCAACCCAAAACGCCCAGTTTGCTGCAATTAAATTCACAAACTGAATTTCGGGTTTTAATCTGTATCACTAGATGTGCGTGTTGGTTAAACTAAAACCCTTAATAATTACTGCATGTTTGAGACAATGCGTGAATCCACCGCCGTGACTCTGCTGCTACACGTGCCGACAGCCACCGGCCTAATTGTATTGTAATTAAAAGCACAGCGCTGCGGGCACTGACAGCCAAACTGTCAGACAACAAGTGTGCTTTCTGCACACTTTAATGAGAGGACAAACGAATTGTTGTACAAGCACACAGTGTTGAGTCTTACATCCACAAATAGTACTGATACCTTCATGGTTGTTGAACAGCTAAAACCGTGTCTCAAGACCAGGAGGGTTTCACGGGGACTCATAATAATGCAATCTGTCTTTCCATTCAACCACACAAACATAATGTAAACATCAGGCTTTCTGTTCACATCCGCATAAATTGTTACAGTGTTCCTTCGCTCCATCGCGGTTCACCTTTCGCGGACTCGCTGTTTTACAGATTTTTTTTTGTGTGCAATTTTTTTTTTTAACGCTGTTACAGGCGGAGCCTGGCCCTTTAAGAAGAATTGGATTGTGGGAAGCTGAGTGTTGTAGTTCTGAGCTATTCTCTCTCTTCTGTCTGCACCGCCCATTGTCTCCTGCGTCCAGATTGTGTAGGCCAGGGGTCACCAACGTGGTGCCCGTGGGCACCAGGTAGCCCCCCACGACCACATGAGGTGCCCGCAAGCCTGCTTTTCATTCAGGTTTTCAGTTCATAAAGAAACGTCTCCTGTTGTGGTCATGGATGTGACTCGCTAACTGTGTGAGCTGCTCGCTAACCGCCAATACTGTAAACAATAGAAGAAACAGAAGAAGCTAACTGTGTGAGGAAAATACGACGAGAGGATATGTTTTAACAAAAACGCTACCACTGAACGGAGCCAGGACGTGGTGCTGTCGGAGGAGTGAAATACTTGTGAGTAACTTTATAATATATTGTGACCGACCTGGTTGATCATTAAAATTCTAACGAAATTTGAAAGAGAGCAATGTTAATGCCTGTCTGAGAAAAGTGTATAAAGTGTATGGTGAGGGGTTTTACAGCCTTAAAACATTACAATATAATTGTAAAAAAATATAGCAGGCTACTTTGAGGACTTCACTTATTCACTGTTTTTAATCTGACCATTTACAGACGCACATAATATGAACATGTGTCCGTCTATTCATACACATGTGATACAAATATCTGCCCATCTATTCCCACATCATGTAAACATACCTGTATCCACATACACATATAATGTAAGATCAGCCTGTAAAAGGTGTTTATTTTCTTTAGATTTTCTTCCCTGTTCTTGGGACCGCATTGCTATCGGAGAAGTAGTCAATGATCACACAACTCAAAAGGTTTTCAAATTGTATTTTAAAAAAAAACCAATATATTTGGTTACAGCGCTGGACTCTACATCAACAACGGTGATGGACGAAGAGCCTAGAATGAAAGCACACAGAGTATATATAGCTTTTTTCGCCCCCCTCTACAGTAGAAAGTGAAAGTGACTGTTGCGCAGCTCTTATTGTGCTCTGTGAGTGCATGTGTCAAGAATGCTTTCTATGAGAAGCTATTAGACGAAAAATGCACTGAGCTTACAGACGGAATCTAAAGGTGTAATAATAATATCTAAAAATCTATAATCTGTCCATTCACATACTCACGTAATACGACATAGAATCAAAACATCCGTTTGTCCATTTAATTGCACGCACAAAGTAAACATCATTCTGTCAATTCAATTCAGTTGAAGGTGCAGTTGTTGGCCAACAATTACTTTTAAAGCCAAGGCCAGGCTGAAGCTCAAGTCCATTCATGCCTCCCTTTGCCTATTGTGATGCCCACATCCTGAGATGAAAGACCAACACATTTGAGATCTATTTTGCAGCCGTGAATTACTCAACATAAAAAACAACAAAAAAATGATTTTCTAGTGGCAAAAGTGTGTTGACTACAGCTACACGTATATTGTGATATGCACAGGAGTCAGGTCATTCTGACACTTTAGACAATTGTACCCCAGGTTGTTTAAGTCTCAGTAGTGATTTTGTAACACGGCATACATCATCAAATTTGAATTTTACCATGTTGAAGATGATATGATTATTTTTCTAAAACAAGCAGTAGTGCAAATAATTTGTGGGCGTGTCAAAGCAAGGGCATATAAACCAAAATAAGGTACCGTCTCATTAACACATACGTATAATCCAGTATAAACAACGTTTCTCCATTCACATACACACAGCGCCATAATCTGTCTGACAGACAATTTCAACACCGTCTGTCCATTCACATACAAATCTAATGTAAATTTAATGTAACACATCTGTCCATTCTCAAAAATATATCATGACAATGTCTGTCCAGTTGTGTACACACACAATATAAACATGTCTCTCCATTCACATACAGTGGTGAGAAAAAGTGTTTGCCCCCTTCCTGATTTGTTATTTTTTTGCGTGTTTGTCACACTTAAATGTTTCAGATCATCAAACAAATGTAAATATTAGTCAATGACAACACAACTGAACACAAAATGCAGTTTTTACACGCATGTTTCCAATCCTCGTTGGTTTACAATCCGTCTTGCTCACTGTTCTACCACATGGCAAAATTGTGCGTTTTGAAGTAGCCACCACGCATTCATGAATGCTGTTTCTTTATTGCTGCAGCTGCCCATTTAGTCGTTCGCTCAATCATCCACCCAAGAAGAAGTAGTGAGTTGAGAAAAGGAGACTCTTTCTCCGGTCATTAGCGACTCCATGCCGAAGGTAGCTGGACGCCATCATGCAGCAGTGTTTTTTTTATACAGACTGTAAGAAAGACACTTGGCAGACTAGAAGAATACATTTCTGCTTAATTAATCCCATTCCTTACTTTGGGTGCTTAAAAGCAATGGTCTGTTTAACAACTTTCAGCGATACTAAACGGGTAATTAGTCACCACCGAATCATTTTTCATACTTTTTATGGACGTGGTCAGGCAGGAGTGGGGGATGGTTGAGCATCCTACTATTGGCCATATTTTAACTCGACAGGATCAAGTCATTTAAGGGTAAATGCTTGTAAACATCAACCCATGTTTTTCTTATGGTCGATGTTTTGATCTATCACCGGTGTGACGTTTCGGTCGATTGAGGTCACGGTTGATTGCCGTATTTGGATGATGACCAGCAACATAAATTGTTGCAGACCTCTGCCATTGTTCATTATTTAACTGTCTATGCTATTAATAGCCCGTTTGATTTATCGTGGGTGTGTTGTTTCCGTAGACGTGTGAGAGAATGTCATAAGATTGTCGTATTTGGATGATGTCTGGCTTTTAGTAAACAAACAAACATAAATTGTTACAGATGTCGGACAATGTTTTCATGATTTAATAGTCACCTCCGAGCTTTCTGGAACTTGATTTACTGCGGGTGTGTTATTTTGGTAGACATGTGGATACGTCATTGACTGTCGTATTTGGTATTTGGATTATATTAATACTAATAGCACCAACAATGTTTTCATGATGTAATATTGTATGCCACTGCAAGCTTCCCAAGATTTGATTTACTCTGGGGGTATTCTTTGGGTATGCATGTGTGCTCTGCAATTGGCTGGTAACCAGTCCATGGTGTACCCCGCCTCTCGCTCAAAGTCAGCTGGGATAGGCTCCAGCAGCATACCCACGCGACCCTAGTGACGATTAAGCGGCACAGAAAATGAATAGTGAAAATAAATGTGTTATTTTATGAGAAAAACAAGCAAATGTTATGACAATAAAGTGAAAACACAACAACAATAAAATCTAAATTTTACAACAAAATATCATAAATTTCCAAGAACAAAATCAAAATATTACAAGAATAAAGTTGAATATTTAAGTCATCGTTTACATCAAAATCTGTTGTTTAATGAAAATAAAGATAAAAGAAAAAGTCAAGTTTGTGAGAACAGTCGTCATTTGATGACAAAATATATACATGAAAATGAAGTAGAAATATTAACGGTATATAGTAGAAATCTTAACGGTATAGTATTCTATACTAACCATATCAAATCAAATCAAATTGTACAAGAAGAAAAGTCTAAATATTATGAAAATAAAGTTTTCATTAAACAAGAAAAAAACGTCTTAATTGAACAAGTTTGAAGTACAAATATTCCTAGAATAAATGTAAAGGATTTAGAGGATACTTTGGATCCTGCACCGACTCCTCAGACCAGAGTTGTCCTCTCTAGTCAGACGAGTGTTTGTCCCACCTAGTCAATGAGCATGAACCAACGAACTGTCTTCTCAACAATTAAAAAGTCAAAATTTAAGAGAACTGACTGATAATTTTATGTAAAAAAAAAATTCTAAAGTTGAAATACTACGAGAATGAGGACGTAATTTACAAGAAAAAGTGTCATGAAAATCAACTTCCTGGAAAACCTTTCACATCTTGTGTCAGTTGTTGCTGAAAATCTATAGTTCCAGTTCTGTCTATAGAACATTTTTATGACATTAGGACAAAATGGTGACTATATTGATGATATTGATTAGGGTGTGCTCACACTAGGCAATTCGTATGTTCAAGCACAACCCACTACAGTATAGATCCCATTTGTTCACTTCCACTGCAGTCACTTGTATCAAGGTCTTATTTGGATCTGGGGATATCCATGATTCCTTGAGACATACTTTGACTTTGTGCACCTGGAGGTAGTATGGCTGGATAAATAAAGTGTTTTGGTCCAATATGGACTAAAAACAAAAAGGGAGAAGCAGTCTGGGCTCAATCCACTGAGACAAACAGACTTGCAGCGTGTGCCAGAGGTTTTATAATCAGCCAATGCTAAAGCACAATGGTTGTGACATTTATTCAAATGCGCGGCTGATGGGAAATCATTAAAATGCTGAGCGCTCCCATTGCCCAGGTGTAAATATGAATCCACTAATGCTTCTGTGTTTTCTAAATAAGCGCAGCTGTTCGCAAAACCAGGGCCAGGTTTTTGCATTTGAAAAGAACGAGTTGCTCGGGGGGGTTTCGTGGGAAAAAGAATGGGGTTTAAAATAGCCCGACGCCGCGGCTGATAGCTTTTATAAAGCTGCACACAAGAGCAGAAGCTAAAGATAAAATCAATTCATCTAAAGGGCAGCATCATGCCGACGCCATCGCTCCCATTCAAGCTATTTTTTCCATTCAGCACATTAGCATAAATCCAAAACCCCTAATATAGCGAGTTGTTGGGAACCCCACCTGCCAAAAACCATTTCAGCCATTATAGCCACAAATGCAAAATCAATTTCAACATATCATCCTGCAACAAGCTCAAGCTGCGACCAGGATTCTTCGCTATTAAACCCACAAATGCTGAGGTCATCCGTGAGCCAGCCGTGCAGCAGACTCCTCCATCAGGGAAAGTAACACCCCCCCCGACACTCTCATTTTATATGCGACACCTTGCAGCAGTTACGTTAACATTAGTCCTTCCTCGATGTTCCTGCTCCATTTCAATTTGTCTTTTTACTCTCCATGGAATTTGTCTACAAATCCGAGGGCCGTGACCAGCTGTGTGAAGCAGTAAACGCCACAGATGGCGCAACGGCAAAACAGCACCGAGCTCACCGCACTCATTAATGTTTACACACCCTCACAGGCCTTTGACCAGGAAGCCACACAGGTGCGAGGGGTACTAACCAGCAAACACACCACAGTTTGTCATATGAGGGAAAACAAGTGGAAAAACGCTTATTAGAAAAACGATAATTTTGCATGTGTGTCTGTTTTCCTCGTCCCTCGCCTCCAAACAGGCAGGAAGAGGGTTCACGCCGTGCTTTGGTTTCAGCACCTTGGCACGTTTGTTCCATAGAACAACGGAATAGAGTCTTTTTGTCTCGGCGGGTGGAGGCGGGGTCGGTAGCATACACACAGCATGCAGAAGAGCGTAACGTAGTACAAATTAAATTAGTAGACTGCAATATACTGTCATATATATATTTTTAATTGTACTTTTCTTAAAAGTAATGTTAAAATTTTGTCTCGTCCCTGTAGACCCAATCTCGTGTATCGTCTCTTCTCATGAGCTGAGTGTCTTGTGACACCCCTATTTATTATTTCTTCTAACTGCCACCTAGGATTGTCCTATCAAGGAATATCCGCGTAACACTAAGTACTGCTAAACATTTTATGAGACAAAAATGACAGAATTAAGTTAAAATTGTGCAAGAATTAAAGTCATATATTTAAGAGAAACATTTTCTCATAATAAACAGAATTATTGCAAAAATAAAGTTATAGTTTAAAAAAAACTGACAAAAGCCTTTGGAATTAAATATTGTGAGAATAGAGTCTAATGCTTTTGAAAATAAAATCGTATTTTTTGGAGAAAAAAAAACATTTAATTTTGATTCAGATATTATGAGAATACAGCCAAAATGTTATGATAATAAAGGCATCATAAAGTTAAAATGTAGATTTTTTTTTACGAGAAAGGTCTTTTAGGAGAGAGAATTTTTTTAAAGACAATGAATATTAATATTAATAACAATTATTATTTTCAGTAAACATTCATAATTTTAAGAGGAGGGAAATTAACTTTTTACAAAATTTAGTAATTTAACGAGAAAAATATATTAATTTAGGAGGAAAAATTTTATGACAAAAAACTATTTTTACAAGAGTATAATTTATAATTTATGAGAATAAAATTGTATTTTTCATCAATGGAGTTGAAAATGTACAATAAAGTCTCAATTTTACAAGAAAATGTATTTTTCAGAAATACTGTAATGTCAAAATATCATGAAAATAAACTCAATTTACAATGAAAAAACTCTACTTTTACAAGAATTAAGTCAAAATATTAGTGTTCATTATACAAGAAAATAGTGCACCATTTTCAATTATTTTTCATGAATTTTTCATTTGAGTAAGATGTCAAGTCCCTCAACAGACGAGCACTGAAAATGTCCCAATTGAACTTTTGACCAAAGTTTCCTTTGCATTTATCTTGCTGGGTTACTGATGAAAAGCTATAGAGTCCATGGTGATTATCTCAATATGATCACAGAGAGACAAATGCACTAACAATGACGCCCTGAGGTGCCATAACTTGAGTGGGATGACAAACAAACTAATATCTAAGAAAAACAACAAGTAAATAAAATATATTGTAATAAACAGGAATTAGTTAGTGGTACTGGAGCTAGCTGCCAAGTGCTGAGTACTGGACTATGAGCATGTACGAGTTCTATGGCTTCATGAGGTTTCTTGGGAAGCGTGGCGAAATTCATACATTGGAATCCATGCGTAAAATGATCGTGTCAAAACGAGCCTGCAGCTGTTAATCTGCAAGGTGAGCGCATGTTGTAATGAATGACTAATGAGGCAGAGTTAAGGAATTAAGCAACACACGTTTAAATATTCGGTGTGCTATTCCGATTCTGAGCACCTTTCAAGTTAAGTGTCCCCCCCCCCCCCCAACATATGATCTGTTTGAGCGAGCGCCCAAACTCGTGTATTAATAAATATCACTTTTTGGAAAAATGTCAGAGGCCCCTGTCTGTCTGACTGCTGTTTACTGCTGCTGCTGTGTTTGTTGTTAATCCTCTTGCATTTAATTAACATAACAATATTATTAATGTCTCATGTTTATATCCATTATCATGTCTTTAAATCCCTTTAGCAGCCGAGAAGCGTGCCTAATCGCCAGGGAACGAGCTGTGATGTGTGCTCAACCAAACCTGTTATTTATTCACCTCAACAAACTACTCACCGACTGTACTTTTAGTCCAAACTTCTTCTCACACGAGTTTTTGTAACTGATTGCTTGACCAATGACAGTATTATCAACATGAGAACCATTCTTAAACACACATCTTACAATATTACATTTAAAGTCAAGACATTTTAATAGCATTGATGTAGCTTATGGTGTCTTATGGTAATGGTTATGCTGGTTTAAGTCGTACAATTAGAATTTTGATCTTAATTCGGAGGGAAATGATGCTTGTGAGGGTACAAAGTCTTCTTAAAGGAATAAAAACAAAATATGAGAGGAATGTGGCAATTTAATGAGAATAAGTCAAAATATTAGGAATAAAAGTTGGACAAAATTTATGTGAAATTAGTTTTTTCATGAGAAATGTTACCAGAATAAACTACACAAACTATGACAGGAAATCATTTATCATTTCATGTCAACAAACTGAGCTAGGAAAGCTGAATGTGGACGGACAGGAAGTGATGTCAGGGGTTCAGAGTTGAGTTTTAGCTTGGTATGGGTTACGGCCACGACAGCAGCTCGTGTTGGGGATTATTGTGCCTCTTGAGAGATCATTCAAACCTGCAATAAAAGCCTGTTGTTCAGGCCATCAAGTCTGACGCTTGTGTGTCTCACCGAACATTAAAGTAACATTACTGACACCTTGTGACCAGTGTAGAAAACGACACATCATCCCATTGTGTTTGAATGCCTCTTCTGAATGCCTTATATTTGTATTTTACTTCATGTAGCCGTTGACAATAAAGTTGTACTATTAACGGAAGCGTAAAAAAAAAAAAAAATAGTAAATTTCCCCGCTGTGGGATCAATAAAGTTAACATTGTGTGAGAATACAAGTGTCATTTAACACAATTTAACATTTCCAATGTGATTATTTTGAGGGTAAACGTGCCTTTTGTGCAAAGAAGCTTTTTTAATGAAATACAGACTGTGACAATGACCGCAACGTCCGAGTACTGATTGTGATTCACCTTCGAGGTTCCACTCTATACTTATACGATATGACCTTTGACCACAGCCATCTTGGGTCAGATAGCCTGTCACTGCGCAATACGTACCCGGATTGCAATCGGTGCCGCGCATGCGCGAGGACTACGTCACTTCCTACTTTAGCAAATGTTTACGACAGCGCTTCTGCGACGTCACGTGCTGTGGTAGTTATTATTTTTTTAAATGTATGAACATAAATGGTCAATAACCACACTTCCCATATGTAAGGTATTGGGAGGTTATTTTATGAGTGACTCTTGTTAAAATACTTCGTATTTATGACATCCACCTAGACTGAGCTACGGAAAAACTTACGCAATGCACGTAGCGCAGACGTAAACGTCATATCCGGTTATGTATAACATACATAAATAAATAAAATAAAACACATAAAATGCAGTGATATTTCAAAGTAAACAACCATAAACGGACTGCAATGATGGATTAATCTAGAAGATTCAGATCGAGTCTAGGGCCTATATATAAGTATAGGCTATACTTATTGGGTACGGGTACGTATTGCAGAGTGACATAGCCTACGAAATCTTCTTCCTTTGCTTTGATGCTTTGACACGTAATAATCCCTGAAATGAATGAATGTTTCACAAAGGAGTGTTGCGCTAAAAAGGTACACACGCTAATTTGACCACTCCCCCCCCTCGACTGGGCCCTATTGTGTTGTGCGGTGTTCTCAGTTTTGTCGCGAAGCAACACCGCAGGGGACCAATCACAGTGGACTTTTATCGATGGAGAGCGATGCCATCCATAGCAATGAGATCAGGCCCGAAGAGAAGCGACATGTTGGCTTCAGATGGCAACTTTAAGTATGTGTGAGGAGCCCTAATGAATTCAGCAGCCGCCTGTGCATCCCCTGATAGACTATACTCATATACATATATACTCATATATATGTATGTGTGACTCGGGCAAGGCTCCAGGAATGCAGCTATATGCATAATCGGCCTTCAAATAGCTTTGTAACCTGCATATATCACGGGATTACAACCTGACTATAAGTTCACATCAGGTCTATTCATCAGGTGCTGTGATGCGTGGCGTGATTTTCAGTGTCAGCACAACGTGTACAAAACACTAAATCAGATACGCTAGGTGTGTGTAAGTGTGTATGTGAAGGGAATGTTCACGCCAGGAAGCAGACGCTGACATTAAGTTGCAGGGGGAATATGATTACGATTGATTACATGCGGCTGTGTGTGTGAGTGTTTATGGTGTTTATTTAGAAAGAGGCAAGACTTGATAAAGCATTAAAACTAGTAGCAGAACCCGTAGGGTGACCGTGGTCCTTGCCAGGATGTCTCCTCCTTGTGTTGTTTTCTCGTCATTCTCTCGTCATTTTGATGTCCTATATGTCATTACTGACAATATGATTACAGATCTAGAAAGGCGAGGATGAAACCAGACCGAACCAAAAACAGTGCCCAACTCCTGTGCACTCAAATGAGGAAAAATGAGGTATTAGTGGGTTACAAACAAGTTCTGTTCCCAGACTGTGATGTGAATCGAGTTTTAATTCAGTGGGAACTTATACCTAAATGAACTGTACACAGAACACATAAAGGACATATACAGTAATGAAAAGATTAAATCCAAGAATGAAATGAAAGTCATAAAAACAACGGCCAACTTTTATTCCTGTGGTTGTCTCGCAGGCCTTTCTACCTTCTTAAACTATTGTTATGTAATATATTAAATATTGTACTGTAACATCACATATCGTACCACAATGGAACATACTGCAGCACAACGTAACTTAACATGAACACAGTGCAATGTATGGCAACATACCGTAAGGTAATGTACCGTAACACAATATAATGTAACGCACCGAGACGCAATATTCTGTAACATGTGACATATAGGCATTAACTTTACATGAACACAGTGCAATGTATGGCACCATAACACAACATAATGTGACCTATAGGGGTGTCACGAGACACTCAGTTCACGAGAAGAGACGATACATGAGATTGGGTCAAAGAGACGAGACATTACTTTTAAGAAAAGTACCATATACAAAATATATAAAAATATATTGAAATCTACTATTTTCTACTGCACTCTGTGTGTATGCTCCTGGCCCAGCCTCCACCCACCAAAACAAAGAGACTATTTGACGGACAGAAAGGCTCACTCTGTTCATGCCTTTGTTCTGTGGAACAAATGTGCCATGGTGCTGAAACCAGTGAACAGAGTGAACTCTCTCCGTCCTGTTTGGAGGCGACAGATGAGGAAAACAGAGACGCATGCACACGGCGATATATAGAGCCTGGCAAAATGATCAATTTCATTTTCATCCATCCATCCATTTTCTATGCCGCTTATCCTCATTAGGGTTGCAGGGGTATGCTGGAGCCGATCCCAGCTGACTGTGGGCAAGGGGTACACCCTTGACTGGTTGCTAGCTAATTGCAGGGCACATATAGACAAACAACCATTCACACTCACACCTATGGACAATTTAGAGCCGCCAATTAACCTAACATGCATGTTTTTGGAATGTAGGAGAAAACGCACGCTCGGGAAGAACATGCAAACTCCACACAGAGATGCCCAGTGGAGATTCGAACCCAGGTCTTCCCGATCTTCTGACTGTGCGCCTAACATGCTAACCACTAGGCCACCGTGCGGCCCTCATTTTCATTTATTGTGTGATTATTTATTATTGTCCCACGAAACATTTTTTTTCTGAATGAGACATTCTCGCAAGATCTTGTGACCCCAGATCTTGTGACACCCCTTGTAATATATTGTACTCTACCGCAACATAGCCTAATGTATTCATATATTACATGACAGTATTCTAATGAACGCAGTGCATCACAACATACAGGAAAGCAACATACAGCAAAGTAAGACGCTTAACATTAGGATAATTTTTTTTTTCACAGAATGTCATTCATTAGCACGGCACGCAAGTCATTGCAGCAACATTAGCACTCGCATATCACAAGAAGCGTCCTGGCTAGTCCAAGCTGGTATACCATCAAGATGACTTTAAAGCTTTTAATTTTAAGGTCCAATTATTACATATTTTCTACTTTAAGTCATGTTATTTGACTTATCACCGCAAATGCTCTTGGCAGCGTATTGATACTTGCTACGACTTTCTTTCCGCCTTTAAATAGCTTTGTGCTGGAACGATAGCGGCAATTAAATTATTTAGCATCTCAATAGACTGTCCAAAAGTGCATTAACAGATGGAGGCCCGCAGTGACGCTGACAATATTCTCATATTGCAGGGTTCACTGGCTTCATCTAACATTTACTCATGCACCATTGAGTGAAATTAGCCAGAGCTACACGGTGGACTCAGTGCAGGCAGGAGCAGCTTTCCAATAAGTCGATGGTGGGTATTGTATTACACGCTTTTGCAATGATGAGCAGTCCAAAAAGGACGAGGCGGCCTGAAATGCTGCATACCTCCGAGGATTGGCCGGGAAATCCGCAGTATAATACAGCAAGCGGAAAAAAAAACAATGTGGAGTGGAACAGGAGAGCACATAGTTAAGCCTCTTCAGAAGTTCCAGCCTATAAATTCTTGCCTGGCTCTGATTTGATCTCTGCGCCATGAAAAAAAATCACCTTGGACTTTAAAAAAACTTACTTATACAGTAGATTAACTTTTAAATCTGCCAACACGAAAATAAAGTTGAAATGGAATCATCATCTGGAAAAATAATTTGTCTGAACTTCTGTCATCACAAAAATATTTTTTCTTTGTATTAATTCCCACAGACTCCCTGCAATGATACTAAGTGACATGTCATTGAACACGGTGTTGCTCACCTTCTTCACTCGGACAAGGA